>NC_134695.1:90546030-90861863 GCF_050947455.1 Rhinoderma darwinii
TCACTAGAGTTGAAACAAACACCTGGTTGCAGTGTTTTTGCCCCAAAAAAAAAACTGTGGGAAAAACACCAAAGACACGTCAACATGCTGTGTGAGAAACCGGCCTATTACAGGCTAGGACCAGCCGATTCTCAAAATTTGCAGGCCAGACCAACACCTCAAAAGAGTCTGTTTTGAGTCAAACCCTTAAAGGGGTATTACCATTTTAGCCGTCAGATATGCCATAAATGTCTAAGATAGGAATACCCCTTTAAAGACGACCTGCCAGCTCTCCTCCTAACATGTCTGTTTTAGCAAGTACATGCATGCCCCATCAATTTTTCCCAGGAGAATGGAAAGATGCAGAGTTCTGTTATTCCTCCTGGAAATGTATGAATTGAAAACTGGGTGTCCCTAAAGAGCCTGACATTCAGCGCTGATTGGACAGTGCAGGGACACGCTCCTTTGACAAGTTCCCGCTTTATTCATACATTTCTAGGAGGAACAACAGAGGGGAATGCAAATAGTTCCATTTTTGTTTATTCTTTTTTAAAAAAGCATGTCTGGAGTGCTGAAAGGACCTGTCATCTCTCCTGACATGTATATTTTTAATAAATAATTGCATTTCCCATGAATTAATTCTGGAACATATTTTACGAGAAATTTTGCCGTTCCTCTTATTTCCGCTTCAAAATTTATGAATAAATGGACAACTGGGTGTTACCATTCTCCTTGTCAAAGGGGCGTGTCCCTACATATTCTCAACCGGTCAGCACTGATTCGACAGGGTCAGCTTGTGTAGAGACACGCCCTCAACCGTTAACACCCAGTTGTCAATTTATTCATAAAACTTCTAGGAGGTGTAACAGAGGAACAGCACAACATACAGTTTTAAGAAAAGATGCTACAGAATAGTTTTTTTTAATAGGGAAAACAATTATTTACTAACAGACACGTCAGGAGAGGAGACGGGTCCCTGTTCTTGGACTAGAGGTTTTTCAGCCCAGATGAGGTCTAACCATAAGAACTAGAAAAGCGATGTGCAGATTCCCAACATTGTAATACAGCTGCATAGAATATAATCAAAATGAAGATCAACTGACCTCTATATCCTGCAGGCTGAACTCATTCTGGTCTTTAAAGTTGGCAGCCCCTGCGCTCAGCTCCATCAGCATTTTTGCTATCTCTGGTTTTATTGCTGCAGTGAGTCGACTGGCAGCCTCCATGACATGTTCCTGCACGTCTTTGAGTTGCATAGCTGCCTTTGAGTAGTGCGAGTAACGGAAAACGCTGCTGAAAAGGTCAGTGAGGAAAGTGCTGGCGCGGCAGAAAACATTGAGAGCATCCAAATACTTGGAGATACCCTGCTGGATATCCGCTATGGGCGTAGTGTGGGCAGCAGGGTGAGGGCAGCTGCCCGTGTTAGCAGAAGATATTAAAGGGGTAGTTGAGGCCAAGGGTGCGCTCAGAGTCCGGCTGAGCTCAGGCATCTGGTACTGCTGGTGTTGCTGCACCTTCTGCTTGGACCCGCCAAGCAAAAACCGCCTCTTGTAGTCCATTTTACTTTCCTGTGCGCTGCAGCAATACATAGGTGACCTACTAGCCACAGGTGCCCCTAACCTAAATCAGCCGTGCCAACAAAAACCACCTCCAGTTGGTTGGCTATGTCAAATAGTAGAGCAGGGCGGCAAACATAGGTTGTGTACAAGGCATTTCCAAAAGGCAGGCTGTGTAATGTGTATGAGCGGAGTCAGAAAGGCAGCAGATCCGCTGACTTAGGGATTTTTTTTAGTATTCGGTGCAGCCCAGCTGCAGTTCACAACTTGTAGTTTGGAAGCCAGCTGAAGTATTCCACAATGAGATGTGTGGGCCTTTCGCGTCTAGGGCTCGGGACCTGTTAACTCTTCCCGTCAACACAAGAGTTTCCACTGCAGCCAAAAAAAAAAAGAACTTTCACGTATCCCAAGTCAGGAGTGTAACAGGAAAAGAATACACGAAATTCCAATGGCCCCTCCCCCACAACACACCAAACAAAAAAAGCAAAAATACTGATCAACAGCTGGTAGGTACGAAGCAATCCGGAGAATATGTGGGATTTGTGTAGACGATACAGTCCGGCAGATCCAGTCTGCGCTGATGTGCCTCTAATACTGTGTTCTTGACAGTGTGAAGTCACAGATTTGCTGCTGGAAGTTCCCCTCCCCTCGTCTTCCTCTCTGGGTTTGTTGAGGTAGTTTTAGTTACAGCGGAAACAAGTGCAGCTCCCAGATTGAGTTCGCTCTGGAGAAAGAATGCACACAATGTATTTGTAAGGCCTCTGGGTCATTTCCTGGCAAAGGAAAAAAAACAAAAAAAACAGGGAGAGAGGGTTTTAGTTTTTGTTATTTCAAGAATTTTGCAGCCTCGCTAGGAGGAGCGCCGCCTACAGGACGTAAAGTGAAAGCGGACATTGTCCTGTAGTCTACGTGGGAACAGAACATTTTCACTTTCACCATAACTCCCAACATTTCACATGGTTCATTGTGCATTGTCCGTGCGTCTATACTCACCAGCTTATATGCAACAAGTTCTGAAATAGGGCTTGTCCACACGTAACTGAATCGCTGCAGAAAATCTCTCAGAAATTCTGCGTTTTTTTTTTACTGCAGAGATGGTGCGGATTTTGCTGCGTGTTTTTTTTTTTTTAAATGTTTGGAGATGGTGACATGTCCTCTGAAAAACGCAGCAATTCAGTCCACTTTACGCAGCAGGAATTTAAATGCTGCGGTACCAAAAATACGTTTGGAAATTTTACGCAGCGTGTGGATGAGATCTGTTACATTGTTACATCTCCCCCACTTTGCTGCTACTTGTATTCTGCTGCGTATTTTCTGTCCGCAATTCCTGGACGGAAAGTACAGCGCAATTCCGCTACGTGTGGACAAGCCCATAATGTACAGGGTTGGGGGGCCAATAGGCATGCATTTTAATGGAGCGGCAATAGGTTTGTTATAGGGTGCATGATCCTTTACTGTACCTACTATTTCATACAGAGGCAAAAAGAAGATTTTTCTGTTTCTGTACAAATGTGGTGGAAACAATTTGTCGCATGTTCTATCGGACGGCGTTTAAACGGAGTTACAAGGACGCGTATCTTCTAGGGGAGATGGTTACGGCTCCTTTACTAAGGCCACAGTTACACCTAGATTTTTTGTAGTGATGGAGATTCAGAGGAATACATTGAGCTGCATTGCAAGTCACTGCACTCCTGTGATCTGCAGTTGTCACTTGACCGTTAAAATTAAAAAAGCTGACCATCCATCTTTATCTGGGAGCCTGCGGAGGTAATAGTCTGCAGTATGTGGGCAGCTAAACTTTTGACACGTCAGAAGTTTCTATCACTGGGTGTCGGAGCACGGAGACCCTCACCGCTCGCTAAAACAAAGTGACAACCATGCAGGAGAGCGCTAGGCCACTTAGTTTCTGAATGGCTTTCTATAGAAAGCCGAGCGGGCGGTGTATGGACTTATAGACTTTCTATTGAGACTGTACAACGACTTTCTATTGAGACTGTACAACGCTTCCAGGAAAGCCGATCAGAAACAAAAGCAACGCAGCGTTCACCCGCCGCTACGTTTTAGTGATCGGTGGGGGTCTCATTTCTCCACCGATCAAAACGTCTGACATGTCAAAAGTTTTATGAAAGTTTAGTTACCCTTTTAGGCCAGATTCACACAGGTCGAAACCGCTGCAGATTTTCAGGACTTGTGCACGGAAAATTCGCAGAAAAATACAGTAGCAGCAATGTGGAGGAGAGCTGAACAAATATCTACATGTTGGGGGGGGGGGGGGGGGGGGCGACTTAAAATCCACAGTATGACGATTTCTGTTGCAGATTTTCACCCCTTTCAATATAGAGCGAGAGGTGAAAGCCGCAGTAAAATCCTTTAACATACGGATTTTGCTGCAGATTCACCACGTATTTGGGCCGGATTTTCCCATGTGGACTTAAGTCTTGGGCTCCACTACTGCTTTTGGCTTTTAAAAAAACAAACCTGCAGCAAAATGCAAAGTATGAATTGAGCCGAACACACAACAGCAAAATCTCCACGCTTACAGCACGATACGGATACATGGTAACAACGGAGTGTAAACAATGGATGCTTCCATTCAGTCAGCAAGCGGAGATCTTGAAAATGGCAAGAAATTAGAACACAAAAGTTTATAAGAAAGTTATAGAACTTATCACTACACAATGGTTCATCTTTATTTACACAAGGCTGGAAACCGCTTTTTGTATCTCAGAAGGAAATATAATGTACAGTGAATATCAGATGTCCGGCACCATTTACGGAGCGTCTGTAGTGATATTACCAAGCGTAAACCCGCTCATAAAAAGAGGTAGGGAGGTCCAGTGTCTAAAGCAATCGCACACTGAAGTCTCACCTGCATAGGAGCTTTGTCTGAGTCTACCAAAAAAAAAAACCCTAAGAAAACGTTCAATTCTTATGAATATTTCACTTGTTATTTTACCATTTCGTAGAGATTGGCGGCATTAGGGGGGGATTTGTGCGACTCTCGGACTACCCCTTTAAGAGTCCAGTCAGTTAGGTCTTACAACACTAATAGGTTACTGAATATTACGTCCCCTCGGTAGGACGAAGTCGGCACCTTCTCCAATGTCACAGTGGGGAGGCCGGAGATACACTAGTGTAATATTAGAGCGTATTACATAGGTATTACTGGCAAAGTTTACAGCTAATCTAATCTAACCTGAAGGATTAGGAGGGGTTTACTTACTCCTTATTAAAGATTCGTCTAGTATGGAGCCTGTTGTCAGGGAGTGGGACACGTTACCAGCCCAAAAAAAGAGACGCAGTCCGAGCCGCTGTTGGATGTCAAGTATTCCTTCAAACACAGTCTGACATTGGGAGGGATGTCAGTCCTGTAACTGAAAAGGGACCCCCATATCAGAGGGTACAAAACATCATTGCACATAAACCTTCCCTTTAAGAACTCATGCACACGACCGTTGTGGTCTTCAGTGTTTTCTTTATTTCTATGGGGCCATGCACACATCAGGTTTTTTTTTTTCTGCTGGATCGGTGACTCCGTTCCGCAAAATTTGCGGTCCGTCTCACCCATACTAGTGTATATGTCCAAAAAAAACAACTGAAAGCACACGGAAGCCACCGGGATCCGTGGAATTATCAAGCAAATAAAAACTAATCCCGATCCCCCAGCCACAATCACTGGCTGCAGCAGGTCACCTCTGTGGACAGTCATTGACTGCAGCGGTCACGTCCTTGTGTCGAAACGAAACGCTGCAGCAGGAAGTAGAAGCCAGCGGAGGATTATTATTTTTTTAGTCTGTAAAGCATTGTGAGCAGTTGTAAAAATGTATTGTCACTGGACAACCCCTTTAAGCTGCTCATACAAGTCATATGTCAGACCCCTCTAGCAGCAACAAAGGATCGGGCATGGTGAAATCCAACATGGCCGATTCTTCTTTCCCCCTGACATCTGCCTTTGTATGGGGATGTTCGGATCCTCCACCACATTGGATAGTAGTGGACGGATTTGACGTCATTCATCTAGTGTGTATGAGCACCCTCTAAGGCTATGTTCCCACATGCAGGATACGCTGCAGAATTTCTGCAACATATAATTTGCAGCGGAATCTGAAAAATTTAGATAAATCGGTCACAGAAATCCGCAGCAAATAGTGAGTTTTTGCTGTGCATATGGTTAAGGAAACGCTGTGCTGCTTCGTTTCGGATCCCCTTTTCCTCGGAGCGGTGTACGGGCTCAATACAAAGTCTTCAAATCTGAAGACCGCTTGCTTGGCTTTCCGAGGAAAAGACGGTCAGAAACCAAGTGGCACATCGTTCACTGGAGCGCTTCTGCCACTTCTTCGTTTTAGTGATCGGTGGAGGTCTTAGTACTTGTACCCCCACGGATCAGCTGCCCATATACTTTAGACATCTATCTCCCCAGGCTCCCTGATAAACATGGATGATCAGCCTAACTTATGGCTATAGGGAGAGGGGGAAGAGCAGAGGCATTGACACTTTAATCACCAGGGGATCAATGGACTTGGAAATCCAACATGTCCCATGTTGCCCCCAGACATGTTAGATTACAGAATATCAACGTGTGGCCGGCTTTATTGCCCAGATACAATGAACACTTCCTTATCCAAAAGCAGCAATCGGAAAAACAAACAGTCTATTACAACACAACCGTTTACTACTAAGACAATGTCATATTTGCACAGGATGTAACTTATCCACTCACAGGTAAATAAAAAGATCTGCCGTTTTTATGAAAGGTAGGATTGAAGCAGCAGACCTGTCCCACATAATGAGACCGCAGAGAAGGCAGGACGTTCAGCTGGATGAGGACATTATTACTGTTACTTATATAGCGCCAACTAGGGATGCACGATGCATCGAAACTTCGATACCGTGAACCCTCAAACTGTTTGATATCGTTATTTCATGTGTTTTGATACGAAGCTGTGGGGCCGCACAGCTCAGTATTGTAACACATGAATGTATGAGAGCGGGGCTGCGGCTGCGTAATACAGTCATTGCCCCGCTCCAGAGTCCTGACAAGTGTGCGCGGTCAGCATGATGTGATGCGGCCGGCACTGAAGACAGAACATGGCGGGCGCACTGCAAAACACCCCCATGTTCTGTCTTCAGTGCCTGTAAACATTAGTGCAGCGCCGGCCGCACGCGCACACTTACTGTCAGGAGCGGGGCAATGGCTGTATTATAACGGTGGAGATAAGAGAAACCTCTCATCTCCGCTGCTATTCCCCTGAATGCTGCGATCAAAGCAGACCACAGCATTCAAGGGGTAAATGAGAAGGGGGGGATGCGAATTGGATCGCGTCACGGGGAATCCCTGTGAGGCGATTGAGGGACATACCATATATGGGGAGACAGTTTAGGGTCCATTGAAGGACCCCAGGGCTGTCTGACCATATTTCCTGTTAGGCCATACTTGGTACACCGGCAGTTGTTAGGACATACCTATCAGTATATAGATATATGCCAGTGCATTAAAAGTTTATAAAAAGTAAAAAAAAAAGTAAAAAAGTAATGTTAAATAAAACAAAACATTTTATAAAACATTAAAATAAGTCTCCGTACATAAAATACACATTCGGTTTGTCGCAACCGTAATAACAACTAATTTAGAGAGTCACTTATGTTTACGCTGTTATAAAATGAAAAACTGCTTTTTCACTTATTAATGTGAGGCACGAGGTATTATGAATTTAGTACCTCCATGTGCCTCACATTAATCGTAATTAACCCCATCATGTACCTCACACATTAACCCAACGTTGTCCATTATGACTGAGGAACATGATGAGATACTATTAATGTGAAGCACACGGAGGTTCAAAATTCACCACACCTCGCGCCTCACATCAGAAAACGGAAGAACTTTTTTTTAAATTATTTTTGGCAAAGTATCGTTTTGGTATCTAGTATCACAATACTACACGAAGTATCGGTATCAAAGTCCAAACCGGTATCGTGACAACCCTAGCTCCAACATATTCCGCAGCTCTGTACATAGGTCCTTGCCTGCTGTTCCCATTGGGGCTCCCCAATCTAAATTCCCTATTGGTATATTTTTGGGGTGTGGGAGGAAACCGGAGTACCAGGAGGAAACCCATGCAAATACAAGAACATACAAACTCCATGCAGATGTGGTCTTTGGTTGGATTTGAACCCTGGACCCCAGCAAGGCAACAGCGCTAGCCACACGTAGCGGATTTGTTGTGGGCTCTCTGTCCAGATTTGCAGCTGGACAGCCCACAGCTTAAGGCCCTATGCACACGACTGTGTCCGCGATTGCGGGCATGGCCGGCCGCCGACTGACAGCCGCATTTTCAGGCCGTGCTCCCATACATAGTATGGGAGCACGGCCCGCAAAATGCAAAAGAACAGACATGTTCCATAATTTTCGGAACATTTCCACGGCACGGACACCCTTCCATAGCCCTACGGAAAGGTGTCTGCGTTCAATGAAAGTGAATGGGTCCGTTTTTGCGGACAGCAATTACGGTCCGCAAAAATTGAGGTTTTTTTACGGTCGTGTGCATGGGGCCGAAGAGCATTGCAGGCAAGTAGACGAGATTTAAAATCTCATCCACATGCTATTGGACATTTTCCACACAGAAATCACAGCATGCTCTCTCCTGTTCTGGATGTTCACCCTTTAGAAGGGGTGAAATCCGCCACAAAACCTGCATATAAGATTGCAGAAATGCTGCGGAAAGTCCACTATGTGCGTGGGTACCCTTAGGCCACATGCACACGATGCGGATTGAGTGCAGATTTGCTGTGCAGTTTTTCTTACAGCAAATCTGCAGCATAATACAGGTCCAGCAAAGTGGGTGAGATTCAACAAATCTCATCCACACGCTGCGTAAAAATTCAGACGAGAAATTAACCTGCGGTGTATATTTTTCAAACCGCAGCATGTCAATTCCTGCTGTGGAAAGTGGGCAGAATTGAGGAGATCTCACCATCGCCCAGCATTGAGAAAAACGCAGCAAAATCTGCACCATTTTCTGCAGTCAAACACGCAGGAAATAGTTTTTGCGGCAGCGGAAAGTCTGCCACTTTCAATGGAATTGCTGCAGAAACTTTCTGCAGCAGTTCTGTTGCATGGACAAGCCCTTAAAATGATACAGAAATAATTGGGGATAAGCAGCTAAACACATCTGATGACGCTGGTCTCCGGGAAAACAAATGGATGTTAAAACGTGATGTTTCTAGTGCAGCATGCCCGATTTGTTGAGGATCTGCCATTTCTTTCCCCCATTTGGAAAAGGACAAAAACTGGGTATATTTTATAATGTGTTGTGTACACATAGCCTAGTGCTGGCCATACGAGAGGAGGGGTGCGACGGTCACTTATGGTTCATCATACCCTTTTCTGTTCTCAAACCCGTCGTACCACCAGCAGAGTGAGACCGGTCGCAAAAAGATTTCCCAATTGTTGCCCATCCGAGTCTCCATCATATAAACGTATTACAGCGCAGGGATAGTAAACGTTTCCGCTCTTTTGCGCATCTAATAAAAACAATATGGTTTCCATGCGATGACATTACACAACGGGACAAGGCGATATTATTATGGCTTCTCTTACGGAGCGCATTAATGTCTGGAACAATGTAAAAGGACTCCGGCTAATCGTATTAAAGAGATTCCTGGCACAGAAGAGACATATTTGGGGAATGACAACATGAACAAACATTCGAGGTAGTCACATTAAGAGGCAGTATCAGCGCGGCCTCGCAACACATTTTCTTGCACAATTGCCTTTAAAAGGAAATTAACCTAAAGCACAAAAGTGGATTCATCCGAAGAGTCCGGACCGGAATACAAGAATCTACACATTAACACGAGACGTAAAGTGGGGGTGGTGGGGGGGCTTTCCTCGTCAAAGTCGTCGCTTTCTTTAGAATACATAGACTGCAGGAATCCTCGGATAGCTGGATGTCTAGAATATAGAAGATACTGCGGCGACTTTTCATATACCAGCAGTTGTGCCGCTCGTTCTGTTTCACCGAAGAAGTGTCAGAAGTGGATTTATGTGATGACATAATTCTAGGTAGAATGTCCCTTTAACATTAGATTATAGCTTATGTCGATGGATTAGTTGCAGCTCCACTCATACTGCTGGCGGAGTGACAGTGATTCGCCTCAGACAAGGTAGACCCCTTCCAGACTCCTCGGTATCACAACAGGAAAAATATATATATATATTTTCCATCAGAGCTGAATCGGTATAGGGTCCGCGTGCGCACGGTTACGTCTTTTACATCCGTATAGCACCAGTTATAAATTTTTCACGTCCGCTTCCGCATCTCCCAGTGACCCATCCATGAAAATTAGCCTGCGACCCGATAGCTGCCCATTAACGTGAATGGGCGAGTCTGGCGCGAGATTCACTCGTCTTGCATAGGGCTTCGGGCTGGATTCACACATTGCGTATTTGTTGCAGATTTTAAATGCCAGATGCGGATCCAGGAAGAAGGAGAAGTGTAAGTTCTTTCTTTATATTTTCCATTACTTTTAAAACCACTTCTGGCTTTGGCTCAAAAACCTGCAACAAATACGCGATGTGTGAATCCAGCCTTAGAAGGAAGAGAAGTGGTGACAACTTATGGGGTTCTGCACTGGATAGGACATAAAAGTCAGATTGATGCGGGTCAGACGCCACCGATCCGGAGAACAAGGGTGCCCGAGCGCATATCTGGTAACTCTTCATCATAGTCCATGGGAGATAATGAGACAGCGGCAGATTTTGCTGCAGAAATTTCTGCGTCTGAAAATCAGTTCCATTCATCAGAATGAGGTTGTTCCTGCAGGAGGTGCGTGGATTTCTGCAACTCCCATCCAGATGCATGAAACAGACTTTCAATTGCAAAAATTTATGCAAGAATTACATTTCCGCACAACTGCACCCACAAATCAGAGGACGGCTTCAAAGCTTTGGATCACCTTTGGTTATGTAGCAATTGCCTAATATTCTAGTACTACTATAGGGGTATAGTCACACAATGCTGTCAAATTGCGGTTAATTACCGTGTTTACCGAAAAACCTCACCAAAATACCACGATTTGCAAATAAAAAGATGCGTTTTGCAGCAATTTGCGGCACGGTGTGAATAGACCCGTAGTTCCTTTGCTTGCTGGAGTCTTTGCATACTATAGGGTAATAGACGCGGAGTCCCAATCAGATGAGTTTCAATACTTCATGTTCTGAATTGCATCCACTGGGTTAACCGTCGTCCCATCATAGAATGCTAGAATATCCCATCACATCCTGGTCAGTAGAGACCGACCTCTGGGACCCCCGTCTATGCAGAGAACGAAGGGCTGGAGGTTCTTTTGGCTTTTCTTCTGCACAGCGACGTCCCCAGCCACCCGCTTTGCAGAGACTTGCAACACTGCCCAATTCAAGTGATGGAACCGCAGCGCATTGAGACCACTAACTATGGTGAAAAAAAAAAACATTTAATGGCAGTCTGTACTCTGCAAATAGAACAGGGTAAGGCTTCATGCATGGAGCTTGTATGAAAGCAGAGTCTCCACGGTTATGCATAACAGAGCCATAATAACTGTGTGCTGCGGTATAGTAACTGCGTGTGGCACCGTATTCTCCCCTAAAAATGATGTTACTAGGGTTTAACACCAGCGTAATACGGCACAAGTCACATTATAAAAACGTGAGAAATTGTATGAACTCAGAGGTCTAGTATGGCCCCATAGAGTTCTATAAGCGCATTAGAATGGATCTGTACTAGGGCCGGGCAATTATGACCTAAAATCACGATTAAACTGGTAACCTCGATTACGATTAATGAACGATTTAGGTCACACCCCTTTTTGCATGCCACACCTCCTATTTGCATGCTACGCCATTGAATATTTTCCCCGAGCATGCCGTATGCTACTGTATATAATATACCCCGGCATTGCCCCCCCCCCCCACAGTATAATACCCCATAACTGCCCCACACAGCTCCCATAGCGCTCCCCACACAGTATACTACCTCATAGCTGCCCCCACACAGTATAAAGCCCCTCATAACTGCCCTTACGGTCCCCATCTCTACCATTGGATTCAACTGTATCTGCGTCCTGAAGATGCCGATACAGTTTAAACCGGGCAAAAATAATTAAGACCGAAATGCGCAAGATGTCGGTTAATTGCGCTGAATTTCGGTTTAATTTTGTTTTTATTAATTTCCCAGCCCTAATCCATACTACACTGAATCTGTAATACCCGGCCCAAAAGTGGGGACACTAAAAGCCTGAATCTTATCAGGTCACACAATTAAAACCCTCAAATACGACTATTACACCATTATAGTTGATTTGCCGTTTATATAGTGCGCCATACCAGAAATGAACATGAGTCTTTATAAGGATTACACAAGTAAAGCTTCATGTATATAAGGACGGACGGACTCCAGGAAGATCAGACGTCTCCGCTCGGACCGGTCCTGCTCATGTTTAGTTTCTCTGTAAACACCAGAAGGCAAAACGTAGCTGTGTGTAACAGTCCCATCAGATTTATACCTCGCAGAATAAACAGCAGCCGCACAATCTTGCTGGCATTTCCTTTGTTAGAGCCGGCGCAGATAAATATAGCTCCTGAAAATTAAAATTAGATCCCTTCTTGCCTGAAGCCTTTGCTTATGGTAACCTTTATGTAATGAAGAAAGCAGGAGAATATAAGATACGGGCAAGATGAGAAATCAAGGAAAACCAAAGAACCGCAGGGTAAGGGCGCAACGCAGGGTAAGGGCGCGACGCAAGAAGCCAGATTTGATTTTGAGGTCAATGAGATCCATCAACGGTACAGCCTGTAGGGCAGTGATCTCCAACCGGAGGGTCTTCAGCTGTTGCAAAATTATGACTCCAAGCATGATGGGAGTTGTAGTTTTGCAATAGCTGGAAAGCCACAGGTTAGAGACCAATGGTTGAGGCCCCTGCAAACAGCTGTAGCCATGTGCACGGCCCGTGATTACAGGCACGGACAGCCGCAGACTGTCATCCGTATTTGCGGGCCGTGCTCCCATTATAAAGTATAGGAGCACGGTCTGCAAATTTTAAAAAAAAAATACATTAAAAAAAAAAAAAACGGACACGTCCTACTTTTTGCAACCCAGACACCTTCCCGAAAACGTACGGGAAGGCGTCCGTGCGCCATAGAAATGAATGTATCCATACTTTGATCTGCAATTACGGTTGTGTGCATGGGGCCTTAAAGGGACCTAAACAGGAGAGACAAGCATCCAAAAGGCTGGATGTCAACCAATGCAATCATTTTACTTCCCCAGATAAGCGGTGTCAAACCACTGTTTTGTGCTGAGGGTTTGCAACAAAGTGAGAAGATCAGCGGAGGTCAGGCTGTTTATTCAGTCTATGACAATTGTTTGTGAGCGACTTTGTTGCAAACTCTCAATTGTGAGAAGTATTATGTCTACACAGGGTTTTCGGTCTCTAAATGTAAACAATGTCACACCGACAACAAGCAAAGACTTTGAAAATGATAAAAGATAGAAACAAAGTCGATTATAACGTTGCATAACATATTATACAATGATTAAGTTTTATTTACACGAGACTGGACGACCTTATAAATCCAGGCATCCTCCATTAACTACTCAACCAGCATCCGCAGACTTGAGAGCACAGAACATATGTGAGGGATGTCATATGTTCACACTACAGGATGACATCAAGCTGTCACATCTAGATTTATGCAGGAACAGTTGAGAGAACACAGGAAGGACTCCGCGGTTTTCAACAGGTGACGACATGGCAACAAATGTGGCCGGACGCTGTGCCATCTGCTGGGCCTCTGTACTTCACGGACTGCCCCATGGCATGTCTGAGGTACTTGACCTGACATTCATTTGCAGACCAGGGCCTGGTATTTGTCCATCGTTCACACCATCAATACACAATCTGCAGTAGAAAATTGTCTCGGGCAACAGTTATTGGGTTACTGGGCTGTCACCCAAGTCTGTATTATAGGGGCACACCGAGTTTTCAACTAATTGGGCATACACAGGGCATAGTGATAAACCCGCTTGAAGCTGAAGGTAGATCAACTCACTTAGCACTGGCGACTTTGACACGCAGATAAACGGCGGACATTGAGTGATGTCCCTGTGCCAGGTGCACCGATGCCACCGGACGCAACAAAAGAAGCAGGGGGCGTCCTCAGTGCACCTATTTCAGACCGAGACGCTGATCAAAGTCATTTTTACCCTTTAAACAAGGATAAACCAATTCTAAATAGACACAGAGACAATATATTTGAATCTATCGTTTTCATTCTAGGGGCGTTTGGTTTAGGAAAGGTTTTCAAATACCCCATTAGGGTTTTCTGAGCTAGTAGAGGACAGTCCTGAGGGATAGAATCCCCTCTATTAGCCAGAACGGAGCATAGCTACAAAAAGCATCCCTTTCGGGAGGACCCAGCATGCCATGCTTTCAATCAGAACCGTGTACTACTTCATTTGCTCTCTGGAGGCGCTGTAGGGAACCTTAACACTTGCTACACAAATCCTTCGCAAAGTGAAGATCGCTGGGGGGGCCCAGTAGTGGAACTACCTGCGATAAGCTTATTTTTAGGGGACCCATCTAATAAAATAGGATTGCTCACAGTGGACAACACATACAGCCAAGTTACTAAACATGCATGAATTATTTGTAATTACAAAAGGCGTAGTAAAAGACTGCACTCCCCCCTACATAATTGGGGCCCTTGGCAATCTCTGCAACATCCAGATCAGCTCCATGTGTGTGCCGATAAAGCTGCAGATTTTAGAAAGTATTTCGGAAAGTCTGCTATAAAACACAAGGAGCCAAGTCTTTGTGCAGGAAACTTGCATTTCACAACTGTCCCGAGGCCTGTGATGGTAGTATGTCGGGGGTCACATATTTCCAGCATCACTGCATATGTTATTATTTTTAGGACCCGGGCAGTGGTCAGATAATTCGACATCTGTTAACAAGCAACTGTGTTGGGACTATAAAACGACTGGTTCGGCTGGACGGGACACAAGAGTTTTATGTTTTTCTATCTGTGACTTCTAATTTAGCGACAAAAGGTTAGAGAAGAGTTTGAGAACAAGTTTGTTTGGCTTTCAGCAGATAAGTTTCATTGCTTTCTAACATATCAAAGCCAACAGGAAATGTCTGCATACTTCACAAACCTGAGCGTCCGCCAGCCCCAGAAACACGGAGAAAAAAAACCAGTCCACAATCCCGCACGAACCTCTCAAGCCATCAGATCGCCCTTTGCCACAATCACAGGGATTTATCGAAACTGGCGGAGTTACCCATAGCAACCAGATTCCAGCACTCCACAAAACGTACATCTATGCGCCGTCCAAAATTGTATTTTCCCGCTTTATACGTTAAAGGGCATTTCCAAATGTGTGTAAATAAAGCTCAACGATTGTACATTGTATATTAGAATGTCGCGGATATTTTCAGTGTGTTTCAATTCCTCACAGTATTCAAGATCTCCGCTTTCTGACATTGAATGGAAACATTATCGTTTACATTTAGAGGTCGTAAATTGGTACAGGCATAAAGCTATGTTCACACCGAAGGCAAAACCTGCAGCAGACTTTTGGATTTCTTCGGCAGATTTGCCAGCGGATCAGCAAGTGGGCTAGACCCATTGTAATGCCACAGAGCGGATATGTGGCCTTTTAGAGCAAGATCTGCGGCAATATTGAACATGCTGCAGGTTTTTTTTAATCTGCAGCGCGTTCATTATTCCACGCGGATATTTTCCGGAGTGTGTGAATGGGGTATATGCTTTGGCAGCAAAAACTTGTCAACATGGCTCAATAGTTCTCGCTGAGTGTTTGTTACAATTATATCCAGTCTGAACATTCCTCTGCGAGTGTAACACAAAGGTCTCTGGTCCTGACAGTTTTCTACAATGTATCGGTGCAGGTAAAAATGTGTGCATTGACACAACCCTCATCTGTAACGTACTGCACAAACCAATTGTCCAAAGATCGGCCGTTAAATGGACGCTGTGTCCCAAATATATGCTGCCGAAGCATGGCCAGAGGCGACATTACTGAACAACCCCTTTAATCTCCAAATCCAAGGAGCGTATAACAATGGTGAAGTTATAGTCGGACATACATAACATAAGGAGAAGACATTGGTTTTACATAGATCCTTAAGATGAACATCCCTTGTTGCTATGGAGCCCGATTAATACTCCTGGACCAAACCAAACCACTTCATATATTCTAGAAATGAGCAACGTGCCCTGATGTATGTAGACGTAACACATACATGGACCCAGAACACCATGGTTATGATTTCACAATGTTACTACAGATCCCGGGTCACCACAATGTGGCTCAGGAGCTCGATGACTCTTGTAAGGCTGGGCAATAAAATAAAAAAATAATAATTTCCCGATTTAAACGGTTCCTGCATATTCAGGACGCAGATAATGTTGAATCCAATGGTAGAGCAGGGAGCCGTAAGGTCCCTGCTCTACCATTCACTATGTATGGCTTGACGCGAGGCAGTGACGTCATCGCGCCTGTCTGCGGCGAGCTGCATAGACCGGATAAAGCGAGGGATCGCCTCCACTCGTCATTGGAACAGGGTTAGGTGAATACGTATATTATTTTTATTAGGCACTATGGGTGCAATACACAGTTTGGTGGCAGCGTCAGGGGATATATTATATACAGTAGGTCACAGCAGGCTTAGGGGATAAACATTGATTCAATGGCGGAGCATGCAAATAGGGGGCGGAGCATGCAAATAGGGGGTGTGACCTAAATAATCCTTCATTAAACCGTAATTGGGGTTACATGTTCAATTAATCGTCATTTTGATTTCGGTCATAATTGCCCAGCCCTATTCTGTGGACACCGCTTTGTGATTGGAAACAGGTTATGGATACTGCTATGAGGCGGGCACAACGGTATGGGCAATTCTATGTCTATGTCATTACTGTGCTGGCACCACTGGTATGCAACTCCCGACTAGCACAGTGCATCGCAGGAGCGTGCCGGGGCATATTGGAGACCAGGCTGTGACTACCAGCAAAGTGTGAATGGCAAAGCGCTGGGCACAATTTTCCGCGTACATTCCCAGGGCAGTATTGGTGCGACTCTCTGCTGCCCAGTGTGAATGTGCACTCACTACTAGAGGGTTAGACATTTTTACTGTAAGGCCTTATTCACACGAACGTGTGCATTTTGCACGTGCAGAAAACGCTGCGTTTTTTGCGCGTTGCAGTTCCGTGTGTCATCAGTGTTTGCTGCGTGGCTGCGTGATTTTCACATGCTTATGACACGCGGTTTTGAGGTTTAGAAAAAGAAATGAAGGAAGTCTTTATTTTTTTCCTTCATTTCTTTATCTGTTGCGCAAATCACGCGCGACACACAAGTGCTTCCATGTGACGCGCGTGATATTCACGCACCCATTGACTTCAATGGGTGCTTGATGCGCGAAGAACGCAGAAGTATAGGACATGTCGCGAGTTTTACGCAGCGGACATACGCTGCGTGAAAGTCACGGAACGTCTAAACGGCCCCATTGACTAACATAGGTCCGTGCGACGCGCGTGATTTTCACGGATGTTAAACACGTTTGTGTGAATAAGGCCTTCGGGTATTTCACATGCTTACTAAAAATAAGTCTGAAAATACGGAGTCGTATTCAAGGGAAAAACAGCTCCTGAGCAGTTTGGGTTTTTTTTTTGCAACGCGCCTTTTTCGTGGTGTTTTTTGCGCCCGTTTTTCTATAGAGTCAATGAAAAACGGCTCCAAAAACGTAAAATGTAAGATGGCAACTGCCTCTAGGTTTTCACGCTTATGGCTCCTGAATATCAGGTATCCGTTATTGCGTCTCCCAAAAGGAATTCAGCTGGCCCCCAATGCTCTAGATCACAGTAGAAGGAAGGAGGTCAAAGCACTTAAGTGACCCTCAGCTCCTTTTCAGAAGTTTAAGGGTTGAGATGTGTCAACCTGGAGGAACACAGGCGGCCACAAAATACATCAAACAGAAGAGTGGTTGTAAAGGAGTCAGCGTGTATAAGATAGGAACAGGAGAAGCTTCTTCCCAAACAACGCAGAGGGATCCGTACCCCCATCATCCACCGTACACCCATCGTCCAAGAAAGGTACATGGCACTATATTTACTGACATGAAACAGCGATCGCCTCCACAAGCAGAAAAAACAGGCTTGGTCTCTGGTGTCGGACTACGAACACAAGTTCTGCACAGCAGAGTCCCAGTCCAGAGTTGGGTTCTATGTTTACAAGGAGATAAGGATAGACAGCTTTGGGAAATGTTTTTCCTGGGATACACACAACGTAGCTTTAAGGTCTTCTTACACCGGCCATTTTGGCCGGTGCAACGAGCGGCAATCAATGAGAAAGCTCGTTGATCGGCGCTCGTTTGCTCCTGTCAGAAGGAGCCAGTATGGGGACGAGCGCTCGTTACTATGATCGCTTAACCCCATACATCATGTCGGTAGCACGTCTCCCTGTTTACACAGAGACGTGCTGCCGACAACAATAATATTTTACACTTAAAACGATACGATCAGCAGATGAATGAGCGGGTTTGACAAACACATAGGCTACAATGGGTGAGACGGAACCTAAAAAACGGACAGTAGTAGGACATGTTCTATTTATGAAACGGACACACGGATCCACAAAAATAACGGAAATGTGCATGGCCCTGTAGAAACGAATGGGTCAGTGTACGATCCGATAAAAAACAAAACAAAAAAAACGGATAACACACTGAAGAAAATCACTGAAGTGTGCACGAGGCCTTAGGGGGTTAACGTCTATAAAGCCAACTACATAACAGTGCAAAAGAAAAACAAGAAATATAATTACTGCTACTAATAGTTTTAGCATTATTTTTTCATATTTTATTTGTAAGCAAGACAATAAAAAAAATTCATATTTTTATTTTTTATTCGGTCTTGCTTACAAACATGAAACAAAAAAACAATGATAAAACTAGTTAACAATAATAATAAAATGAATATTCACAATGCAGCATGTGATATTTTGCTCCACTTTATATTAGATCTATATATATATATATATATAAAAAAAAAAAAAAAATTCTCTGTTTACACCACTTCTTACTACGGTCATGGTCCTAAACTGAAATTAAGGTCTTTCCCATCACTCATAGTGCGCCCTCACTAGTAGTTGGGGTCAGATCAGCGAGTCTGACAGACAACAACCACAGATTGAACAAATTACTGCATATTTCCTCCAAACAGTGAAAGGATTACTCAAAAGCCTCCGCAGATGTTTACTATTCCCCCGTCCAAACTGGTTCCCACAAGAATTGACAATATCTAAAAGAAAACGTGTCCTCATATAGTGGTGTGCGATCTGCAGGGCGGAAACCATCAGCCGGTCATTCACAAGTCTGGGAGAACGGCTTTGGGACATTATTAGTTGGCACTATTCAGGACCGCTCGTTGACACCGAGTGAATATACAGAACACTTTATATAATATAAAAAAATATATACATAAACCATAATTAAAATGAATTATGGATTCCATTCCTATGTGGAGGTGTAGTAAGATCCGTACAGATCTACTGTATATTCATTATAATTCACCAGTGTGGTTGCGTGGGCTTCCTCCGGGTTTTCCAATTTCCTCCCACAGACACAAACATATAAAATTGGGCCTTGTAGTCGTCTGAGAAAGGGGGAACAAGATTGTGAGAACTATTGGGGACAGGGTCTGATGTGAATGGTGACAATCTCTGTACAGAATATATTGGTGCTATATAAGCAATGGGAAACACAAATAATAAACTGAGCTGAGCTGCAATACCCGACACAGCCTATGGAGGAGCTGTTCTTTTTCTTCTCATTTTCTGAAGAGAGGGTTGAAAATCTGCATGCGTTACACGTGGATTTTCCAACAGATTTTGCTGCAGATTTCACCCTTTATATAACATACGTAATCTGCAGCTGTGATAAAGGGAATGCTGGGAATCTGCTATTTTGGCGCAAGTGCATTAAAACACAGTGAAGGTGTCACCCACCATTTCATATCATATACATCACACGAATGGAGCATTGTATCAACCGATCAGCGTTTTCAGTCTAAGGCCCTGTTCACACAATTTTTGGTCAGGCAGAACACAAAAAAAAATCTGCCTCAGAATTCCTTCAGGATTTTTTAACCCGCGACGTTTTTTTTTTTTTTTTAAACGAATCACAAAATACGCGCCAAAACCCAAAATTTAAACGAGAAGTGCAGTTTTTTTTCTGCCTCCCACTGATTTCAGATCCAAGATAGAGCGTGCAGCTTTTTTTTTTTTTTTCTTCCAAAAACCGCTCAGGGGGTAGAAGAAAAAAAAAAAAGGCTCTGCCTCCCTATGAAATCAATTGTTACTTTTTTTTTTTGGGCACGAGTTCCGACGCAGTTTATGCATCAAAATCAGCACCAAAAAAGCTCAGTGTGAACTAGGCCAAAGTGTCTATTTGCGTGCTGCGGTTAAACTGTGTTTTTTGCAGCTATTGTCAAGAATTGCAGCAAATAGCTACGGTTTTGCAAAAATATTAACCCTGACCTTTCTGGAGCAGACCTCTCCGTACTGAACTTATACAACCAAAGTGTTTCCAATCTCGGATGACCACATTGAGTGTCACATTTGATAATCCGTGGCTTTGTATGTGGGACAGATCTGAAGTGAAGTATGTGTTGCCCACTCATGGCTCTAGTCAGGAGGCCGCACGCTACTGTTCGCTATGGGAAATCCTCCATCATGACGCAATCACATACCGGTCAGATTCCTTGTGATCGGAGTGAAACTTACCACCTGACAACAGTGGTAGTAAAGGAATAACAGGTTAGACCGACCGCTGCTCTGGATAGTGATTTCTCTGCCTTCCTTCCTGTAGACATAGGGGCTTGTTTGTAAGTGTAGAGTAAAGAAATAATAGGTCTATAGTTTATCTTTCCGCCTGAAACTTAGAGGAAACATTGTGTTATGCTGGTAGCGACCGTGTTTGGATACCGAAGTGGTCAAAAATTGCAACTCTAAGGCCACATGCACACTAGGCGTCTTGTGTGCGGATCTGCAGGACGGATTTTCCTCCTTGCGGTACCAGTAAAGTAAATGAGATCTCAAGTAATCTCATCTACACATTGTGGAATTTTTCAGCAGGTAAATCGACCTGCAGTGCGGCAGCGCGTCAATTGATCTTGCGTTTCCACCTCAGTATTGTACTTGGCCAGATTGTAAAACACGCACCAAAATCTGCAGCATAAACCTCGCAATTGATTTGCATCAAAACATAAAATCCGCAGCCAAAAACACAATGTTAAGTGAGGAACTTGCAGTTTTGATGTTTATTCTCTTTTAGGCTACATGCACACGTTGTGGAATTTGAGTCTGAAAATCGAGGGGTCCTACATTGAGGAACCCCCTTTTACAAGCCAAGGTGGAGATCTGCTATCTAAGAGGAGTCCTGCTCAGGTAGACTCGGCCCGTCTATGGCGTGGCAATTCGCACACGTGGTTTTACTGCGTATTACCGCCGTTTTGTCATGTGGCTCAAACAGGTAAAGCGCATGGTTTCAATGTGCTTTACCTGTACAGCCATGCGGCCAAAAACAAAATTTCACAGTAAAACCGTGTGTGCCCACTGCCGCCATGTGCATCATTTGATACACAGGTATGACCAGCTACTTCACCTATTAGCAATCACAGCTGATCGCCAGGGGTGCGATCTTTAGAAATACTAATACATAATACCGGAACCGACGCCTTTCAGCATGCAGCGATATTTTCCGTTAAATAGGATGGAATCTGCGACGGAGACTCTGAACGGAGCTACCGATGCAGATGTGAACATCGCCTTAAAACTGCTCTGCAATTGCCTGCACTGGTGGGAGTTATCTGAGCTGCCGTCACCATGTAGCCCTAGTCCAGACGACACAATGAAAATGTTACCCC
Organism: Rhinoderma darwinii; assembly: GCF_050947455.1. Taxonomy (NCBI): domain Eukaryota; kingdom Metazoa; phylum Chordata; class Amphibia; order Anura; family Rhinodermatidae; genus Rhinoderma; species Rhinoderma darwinii. The sequence goes on from NC_134695.1 coordinate 90,567,547, forward strand.
TTTAAAGAGTCACTTATTCCCTACGATAATATTTGGGTACTTGATAAACTCTGAAGCACTGATCGAATTTTTCCGCCGCCATTCGAAAGCCTGTGGTAACGGAAATGCTCATAGTTTGGAAATGTCCTAGTCATTGAGAATACTATTTCACTGCACAGGAATCGTCAAAAATACACAGTAAAAAAATATATAGATAAGAACTGAAATCTGTCTCCCTGGGAAAACAACATGATGAAGAGCCTGCCAAGACAGAAGACGACAAATATCTGATCTGTGTGCTGGAGAAACCCAACGAGATACTAATCTTCAGCGAGAAATCCGTCCCGGGAATGTGTGTGGGCCATTGAACTGCAAAGGACGCTGCAAAAAACGGATGACGTGGACCATGCTCCTGTAGAGATCCACCTGGTCATTCATTGTACAGCTGATGGGGCGTACAATTACGATATCACGAAATCTCATCTACACGGTGCAGATTTTTTTCCTGCACGTAAATTGACCTGCAGTGCATATATTAAAATCCGCAGCACGTCAATTTATCTTGCGCTTCCGATTTGTATCGGACTAGTTTTTTTTTTTTTAAAAACACACCAAAAGCTGCAGCACAAAAAGCACCTATTTCCGGATCAAAATGTAAAAACCACACCTTAAAACGCATCAAGAAACACACTAAGGTCGGGTTCCCACATAGCCGCGGAATTTCCGCAAAGGAATTCTGTGCGGAAATTCCGCAGCATTAAGGAATTGTGGATGGGAAAAACTCAGCAGAATACAGTAGCAGCCAAGTGGGTGAAAACGAACAAATCTCATCCACACGCTGCGTAAAATTTCCAACTACAAATTGACCTGCAGTGCATATTTTTTGTACCGCAGCGTGTCAATTCCTGCTGCGGAAAATGGACTGAATTTCTGCATTTTTCAGAGCATTGAGAGAAATGCAGCAAAATACACTGTTTTCTGCAGTCAAAAACATAGGAAATGGTGCAGCAGAAAGTCTGCAACTTTTAACGTAATTTCTGCAGCAATTCCATTATGTGTGGACGAGCCCTAACAGTAGCAGCAAAGTAAATGAGACAAAGAAAATCTCATGCCCACGCTGCAGAAGAAAAAAAAAAGCACAGAAGTCACGTGGAAAGCGTTGCAATTTTAAATTCTGCATTCATGCTGCGAGTTCTGTGCGGACATGCTGTGTGTTTGGCCCATAGACTTGAATGAGGAGCAGAAATCCCGCAAAAGATTTAGGTTGTTGCGGTTTTTACAGCGTTTATGCAGCAGAAAAGTGGCAAAAACCGCCGAATATCCGCAGCTGCATATACTTTCCTATAACCAAAGTTTAACACTAATTCCGCAGGTAAAAATGCAGCGTTTCCGCAGCAATGGAACGCACTTTTTGGTGCGGATTTCTGTCACAGATTTACCAGAGTTTTTCTTGAAATTCTGCTGATTTTCTGCTGCAGAAAATCTGCCGCGTATCCTGTGCACGGGAACAAAGCACTAGGTGTGGATTTTACCTGCGGTTTTGATGCGGATTTTCTGCACCAAATTCCGCAACGTATGCACGTAGCCTATATGGGTCAAGTAAACTACCAAATAAAACCACATAAGAATGTTGCAGGAGGCCGCACACAAACCTGCTGTCCTAAATGAAGAATCTAGGTCCAGTACTAGGAAATAATGAAGCTATATTCAGCAATACCCATTATAATAGACAGCGAAATGCATTCAGCAAGGAAGCAATAAAACCTGCTCTGACAACGCAGATAGCGGGGAAATCAAGGATGTTTCTGGCCACTGTATAAAATGCACTCCGCGTGTTCTCCCACGCAAGTCAATCCAGAGAAAAAAAGAGCCTTTTAAATAAAACATGTGGTTTATAGAGGAGAGTGACCACTAAATAACAAGCGGAGGCAGCCGGGTAGTGCTGTAATGGGTCATCAATGCTGCATTATCCAAGTCATTACCTGGAGTCCACTAACGAGGAGAGGTATAGGGGCGCAGGCGACGCACTCCTTCACCCAAAGTGTCTCCTCTGTCACATTTATCATCTTAGGACCATTTCTTTACCTCAGTGTGTGGGTAAAGGATTCCAAAATGTTTAGTCAGCTCCAAGTCCTGATTGGGACTTGTTGCCTGCTTTGACTAACCCCACGCCCAGCATCTTGAAGCCCACTCATAAGTCTACCGTCCCTACTGTAATAGGGACAGCAGGAACCCTGGATGGTAGACTGAGCAACGGCTCGTGCACATGGCCATATAACAATGGGAGTTCTAGATTTAGTGCCATGGATGAGATAGTCCTGGGAGATCAGGATAGCCTTTCATCAGGAAAATTTGCCCTGATCTGCCCGGACGGGATCTGATCACGTGTTTTCTATTAAATATAAAGCTCATGCACCGCATCATTACACACCCATGAGCTCCATATCACCAGCTTCTCGTCACAGGGATAGTTGAATGATAAAATTCTGGCTGCCTGCAGCCACTAGGGGGAGCTTTAGAGCTTTCTGCATACTCTTATAAATGTAGAAAGATCATGTAATCCAAAATTAAAAGTGGAGTTCTACTTTAAAGCCTATGGACACATTTGCATTTATTTTTTTTGCGCGTTGTATTTATGTGGAACTTAATATTTCTGCAATTGGTTTTAATAAACCAAGCGTCCATATCAAGCATAATTGCATTTGGTTTCACTTATGGTGCAACTAACAGACGCTCATGTCACTGCTATCTGCATGCAGCACGGTATGAATAATCGCCTCCGCACGCAGACATAGTTATTCATCAATCTTAAACATTTTTATAAGGACTAAACGAACGCCTCACCGTAGAGTCACCTTATAGAGAGATTCCCAATACAAAAAACGCCACCAAAGTGTCATCCTGAAATTGGCGAGATCTGGACAGACACCTGGTGACTGATGGATTTGTTTTTAGATTATTTGCAGCTGAAAACCTAAAGAGTTGTAGGCCGAGTTACTGTAGTTCTGAGTAATTCATATGACCAACTCATTACTGCAAAACTTGGGCCACACGACGACGTCTGCCTCACTAGACTCATCAGATCGGGAATTGCTGCCATTACTTGTGATCATGCATCCTATACGTGTCTACTCCTAGTAATCCGTCATGCTATATAGAATATTCCCAGTAATTTGGCATGCAATATGGACTATTCCTGATAATCCAGCACGCAATATGGATTATACCTGGCAATCCTGTGTGCAATACGGACTATACCTGATAACCCGGCATACAATACAGACTATTCCAGGTAATCCGGTATGAAATATGGACAATTCCTAGTACTCCTGCAAGCAATATGGACTATTCCATATAGCATAATGGATTAGCAGGAATAATTCATATTGCATGCTGGATTACATGGGACTATTCCTTGCAATCCGGCACGCTATAAAGACTAGATCTTGCAATCCGGCACGCTATAAAGACTAGATCTTGCAATCCGGCACGCTATAAAGACTAGATCTTGCCGTCCGGCTGCTATAAGGACTAGATCGTGCAATCCGGCACGCTATACAGACTAGATCTTGTAACCCGGCATGCTATAAAGACTAGATCTTGCAATCCGGCACGCTATAAAGACTAGATCTTGCAATCCGGCACGCTATAAAGACTAGATCTTGCCGTCCGGCTGCTATAAGGACTAGATCGTGCAATCCGGCACGCTATACAGACTAGATCTTGTAACCCGGCATGCTATAAAGACTAGATCTTGCGATCCGGCTGCTATAAAGACTGTATTTTGTAATCTGGCATGCTATACTACAATTACAGTATTCCCCTACAGGAAGCAGAGATGTGAATCAGACAGTAGTAATCCTACATCAGCAATCTCCGCAGCACAGAGTATGTGACGGACAAATGGATCTGAGCAAAACGGTGAAGAAAAGCAACAGAGCAGTTATTCTTCGGTGTGATACGTCTTTTCCTCTCGGTCTACAGTATAAGCCACCACACAACTGCAGCTGGAGACAGAACAGCCCGGCAAACGCTGCTAATGAAAGGGTTACTGTTCACTGTACAGAACGTGTGAGGATCGCAGATCAATTCACCAGTCACAGGGAAAGTTGGGTGACAACCCACAATGAGTTCATTATAGCTCACACAGCTTTTATGCCATCCAGAACGGCAAATGTGCCTTGTAATGTAGTGATTAGTAGGGTATCATTGCATAATTGTGGCACCAGTGCACCCGAGTCTTGTATTGCCAGCCATATTCTATTACCAAACACGGGAATGGATCCCAGACGTGGGGAGGTGGTTTCCCTTCCTTCTCCAGCTAAAATAAAACCATGGGAGAGAACACAAAACATGAAATGCGCCAACAAACGATTAGACAGGTTTACCTTTCAGGGGTCTGGGAAAGCTGGGTGTCCAGCGCTGTGGGAGCTGTAACTTCGGCCTTATTAGTTCTCACCCATCTTTTAAGATACAGAAATAGGAGTGTATATACATGTAGCAGCGAGGACTGGGATATACGGTGAAGAGCACTATTCGGCAAGAAGCGGCTGAGGAATTTGTGTAACGTCACACTGAAACAGCCACCTACATAGATCACTATTTAGCACGTCCTCCCGTGACCACCTATACTGTCTCCAGGACGGGGGTTCACATACTTGTGCAGTAGTTACAGCTCTGTAAACTGCAATGACTGAAAGCTCAGCTCCGTCTCACAAGCTTCCTTCACTGTGTGTACTGAAACCCTTTAATTACCCATCCCCCTCAAAAATGCAAGAGGCGATGTCATTCTTAAATACCACCCATTCCTTAAATAACCCATGTCTTCCTACATAAGAGCCCCAGTCCTAAGTAATCCCACGGAGCAGATCACCTAAATAAACGACAGCATGCTCCTTCCTGTAATCTCTGCGCAGTCCTCACATGCCCGACTCTGCACCCACCATAAACACATCACCCGTCCTCCCTGTACCACATTTACCAACAATAACGTACAGACACCGAGACTTGTGTACGCCATTTTCTTGAAGCCGTGCGTCACTAGATTGATTATATAGATGTAAGAAATAGTCATGCATGTATAAGGCCCAGTTCACACGTAGACTAAGCACCGCAGAAAATTGTGGAAATTGATTTGCGCTACGGATTCTCAAACTAGGGCAGGTCAATTTCTCTTGCAAAAACGCTGCGGGATTTCAACACAGAAAATCCGGTCGGAAATTCTGCAGTGTTTATGCTACAAGTGGACATAGCCGAACGAAAACTAGGGAAAAAATAAAATAAAAATGTATTAGGGCTAGTTCACACCGAGTACTTTGGCACGGTTTGACACGGAAACATCACCAAAAAATGTCCGAAATCGCCTCCCATTGATTTCAATGGGAGACAAAGGCGTTTTTTTCCCGCAAACGACATGACCTTTCTTTGGGCGTTTCCGTCTCTGACCTCCAATTGAAATCAATGGGAGGCAGAGAACTTTTTTTGCGCCGGTTTTTGCCCGCGGCGCTCAATGAAAGGAATTTTGAGGCAGATTTTTCCACCTGCAAAAAAAACTCAGTGTGAACAGGGCCTTAGATGTTCCATATTCAGTCTAAGTCTGTCCTCGCATTGTCAGTCCCAGTCCTTCGAGTTCACAAATTCAATGTAATGACATGACTTCCATGTTTAATCATGTGATTTCAGCGACCAATCAGGTCCTGTCGCGTTGACCGACCCCTGTGTTCACGCCACGTGACACAAACACTATATCACTACGTTCAACGTGTAATCAGGAAGGACCGGGACTGTCAGAGCGGAGATGGAGCAGAATATATTGGAGAAGTCTATTGCAGCTTGTTTATTTTTCTAGTTTTAGCATATTTAGTCCTCGACCTTGTTTAGACAACAACTGAAATCGCCTCCCAATGATTTTAAAAAAAAGCGCAAAAACGTCTGAAGATACCGAGCGGTTTTAAACGGAAAACACCTCCAGATTTTCAGACTTGCGTTTTTCACAGCTGTTTTTCTATAGAGTCAATGAAAACCGGCTTCAAAAAGGCCCCGTCGGAACAGAACGCCATTTTTCCCATTGAAATCAATGGGCAGATGTTTGGAGGCTTCCGATTTTTCAGCTGTTTTTCGGGACGTTTACGGCCTGAAAAACGGCTGAAAACACTCCATGTGAACATACCCTAAGGCTATTTTTTTGACGCAGGAAACCGCGCCGAAAAACTCCTCAAAAACGGCCCTAAAATGCCTCTGATTGATTTCAATAGGAAGCGGAGGCGTCTTTTTCCCCGCGAGCGGTAAAACCATTTACACCTCTGACCTCCCATTGACATCAATGGGAGGCAGAGAAAGTGTATTTCGCTGCATTTTATGCCCGCGGCGCTCAATGGCCGCGGGCGAAAAACGCTGCGAAAATCGCCGTGCAGGGAGAGGAAAATCTGCCTCAAACTTCCAAACAGAATTTTGAGGTGGAAAATCCGCCTGCAAAAAACTCTGTGTAAACATAGCCTAAGGCTATGTTCACACGGGGTCTTTTGCCGAGTTTATTGACGCGGAAACCGCGTCGCAAAACTCGGCAGAAACTGCCCGAGAACGCCTCCCATTGATTTCAATGGGAGGCGTCGGCGTCTTTTTCCCGCGAGCAGTAAAACTGCCTCGCGGGAAAAAGAAGCGACATGCCCTATCTTCGGGCGCTTCCGCCTCCGACCTCCCATTGACTTCAATGGGAGGCAGGAGAAAGCGTGTTTTATGGCCGCGGGCGAAAAACGGCGCGATCATTGCTATTCACACGGAGTATTTTGGGGGAGGAATATCTGCCTCAAAATTCCGTTTGGAGCTTTGAGGCAGATATTCCTCCCCCAAAATACTCCGTGTGAACATAGCCTAAGAGTCATAGGCAAACTTGATACCACATCGTATAGAAAACAGCAAGCCGATTGGCGGTGGTTTGGTGCATTTACAATACATGTTGCAATGACCGGGAGTGTGGGGGACGAGTGATTGTTAATACGACGGTTCCTCCCCATACAACGCGCATCTTGTCGGCAGAACATCCCGTTTCATTGTTTAGGGAGCAAAAAAAGTGACGAGCGCTGGCCACGTTTACAGGAGCCAATGCTCAAAAGTGCGCTCAATCACCAGATCATTGGCCTGTACGAAAAGGCTTTTAGATCAGGATCGGACATCCATGTGCTGTGGTACGGTGAAAAATCTGCACATATGAACCTCTGGATTTGCTGCAACAATTTCCACAGGAAAATTGCCTAGAAATGTAGGTTAACGTGTGAAAGGAGACGACCTCATTTACCTGCAGATACATCAGGCGGTCAACGAAGCGGAACAATCCAGGAAAAACTCATACGCTATTGTGTCTAACAGAGAAAGAATGAGGAGGCGGAGCCCGAGAGGGATGTGTCATGCTCCACCCCTCAGGCTCTGTACCAGCTGTCTCTCTCATGATGGTGGCATGAGGCTGTCAGGGCATGCTGGGAGGTGTAGTTTTGCATGAGCTGGAGAGCCACAGGCTGGAGATCACTGGATCATCCTAAAGTAACGTTATCTTCATGTCATGTTCCTTTAAAATGTTGCAAATAATTTTGGAAAGAAAGAGGCACAGGACCGACAGTTCATTATTAAACCCGCTCCTCATACTGACACCCCCCCCCCGCGCTAATCCTGACACACCCCATACCGACACCTCCCCCTAATACAGACACCTCCCCTATTAATGACCCCCCCCATACCGACACCTCCCCCTATTAATGACCCCCCCCATACCGACACCTCCCCCTAATACCGACACCTCCCCCTATTAATGACCCCCCCATACCGACACCTCCCCCTATTAATGACCCCCCCATACCGACACCTCCCCCCATACCGACACCTCCCCCTATTAATGACCCCCCCCCATACCGACACCTCCCCCTAATAATGACCCCCCATACCGACACCTCCCCCTAATAATGACCCCCCATACCGACACCTCCCCCTAATACTGTGCCCCCACATTCCTCAGCCCCCCTCCTCACACTGTGCCCCCACATTCCTCAGCCCCCCTCCTCACACTGTGCCCCCACATTCCTCAGCCCCCCTCCTCACACTGTGCCCCCACATTCCTCAGCCCCCCTCCTCACACTGTGCCCCCACATTCCTCAGCCCCCCTCCTCACACTGTGCCCCCACATTCCTCAGCCCCCCTCCTCACTCTGTGCCCCCACATTCCTCAGCCCCCCTCCTCACTCTGTGCCCCCACATTCCTCAGCCCCCCTCCTCACTCTGTGCCCCCACATTCCTCAGCCCCCCTCCTCACTCTGTGCCCCCACATTCCTCAGCCCCCCTCCTCACTCTGTGCCCCCACATTCCTCAGCCCCCCTCCTCACTCTGTGCCCCCACATTCCTCAGCCCCCCTCCTCACTGTGCCCCCACATTCCTCAGCCCCCCTCCTCACTCTGTGCCCCCACATTCCTCAGCCCCCCTCCTCACTCTGTGCCCCCACATTCCTCAGCCCCCCTCCTCACTCTGTGCCCCCACATTCCTCAGCCCCCCTCCTCACTCTGTGCCCCCACATTCCTCACTCTGTGCCCCCACATTCCTCAGCCCCCCTCCTCACTCTGTGCCCCCACATTCCTCACTCTGTGCCCCCACATTCCTCAGCCCCCCTCCTCACTCTGTGCCCCCACATTCCTCAGCCCCCCTCACTTTGTGCCCCCACGTTCCTCAGCCCCCCTCCTCACACTGTGCCCCCACGTTCCTCAGCCCCCCTCCTCACACTGTGCCCCCACGTTCCTCAGCCCCCCTGTTCCTCAGCCCCCTCCTCACACTGTGCCGCCACGTTCCTCAGCCCCCTCCTCACTCTGTGCCCCCACGTTCTTCAGCCCCCTCCTCACTCTGTGCCCCCACGTTCCTCAGCCCCCTCCTCACACTGTGCCCCCACGTTCCTCAGCCCCCTCCTCACTCTGTGCCGCCACGTTCCTCAGCCCCCTCCTCACTCTGTGCCGCCACGTTCCTCAGCCCCCTCCTCACTCTGTGCCGCCACGTTCCTCAGCCCCCTCCTCACTCTGTGCCGCCACATTCCTCAGCCCCCTCCTCACTCTGTGCCGCCACATTCCTCAGCCCCCTCCTCACTGTGCCCCACATTCCTCAGCCCCCCTCCTCACACTGTGCCCCCACATTCCTCAGCCCCCTCCTCACTGTGCCCCACATTCCTCAGCCCCCCTCCTCACACTGTGCCCCCACATTCCTCAGCCCCCTCCTCACTCTGTGCCGCCACATTCCTCAGCCCCCTCCTCACTGTGCCCCACGTTCCTCAGCCCCCCTCCTCACACTGTGCCCCCACGTTCCTCAGCCCCCTCCTCACACTGTGCCGCCACGTTCCTCAGCCCCCTCCTCACTCTGTGCCCCCACGTTCTTCAGCCCCCTCCTCACTCTGTGCCCCCACGTTCCTCAGCCCCCTCCTCACACTGTGCCCCCACGTTCCTCAGCCCCCTCCTCACTCTGTGCCGCCACGTTCCTCAGCCCCCTCCTCACTCTGTGCCGCCACGTTCCTCAGCCCCCTCCTCACTCTGTGCCGCCACATTCCTCAGCCCCCTCCTCACTCTGTGCCGCCACATTCCTCAGCCCCCTCCTCACTGTGCCCCACATTCCTATGACCCCTCCTCACTGTGCCCCCACATTCCTCAGCCCCCCTCCTCACACTGTGCCCCCACATTCCTCAGCCCCCTCCTCCTCACCGTGCCCCCACATTCCTCAGCCCCCTCCTCACTGTGCCCCCCCGTTTCTCAGCCCCCTCCTCACTGTGCCCCCCCGTTCCTCAGCCCCCTCCTCACTGTGCCCCCCCGTTCCTCAGCCCCCTCCTCACTGTGCCACCCCGTTCCTCAGCCCCCTCCTCACTGTGCCACCCCGTTCCTCAGCCCCCTCCTCACTGTGCCCCCCCCCGTTCCTCAGCCCCCTCCTCACTGTGCCCCCCCCCGTTCCTCAGCCCCCTCCTCACTGTGCCACCCCCGTTCCTCAGCCCCCTCCTCAGTGCCCCCTCCATACTGTGCCCCCCATTTCTCAGCCCCCTCCTCACTGTGCCCCCCCATTTCTCAGCCCCCTCCTCACTGTGCCCCCCATATTCCTCTGCCGCCTCCTCACAGTGAGCCCTCATATTCCTCTGCCCGCTCCCCGTACCGACGGATCACATACACTGCACCACGACATCACCTCAGCGCCCCCCTTGTCTCCCTGCAGCCGGGGCCTCAACCACCGGTTTCTCAGAACCACCGTGTCAATCCGAAAGCTCAGACGGGAGAAAGAAAAAGGAGGGGGAACACGGCCCTAACTCACCGTGCTCCAGTCACTGTTCACCGTGGCCGCGCTCACCATCTAGTCCCTGACACCCCGCCCGCCGGAAGTGACGTCACGGCTCTCCTCTCTCTTTACGGAATGTGCCCCTCCGTTCGCTCCACGGAGCAGGGCAAATCTCATAGTTTCCTCCGGAGCCTGAATTGCAGGGACAGTCCCGGTGTTACATGAAGCTCGGTCTACAACGTGCGCGCCTCCCTGTTCACAAAGCGCTCGATAGAGAAACGTGCGCGCCACCGCGACTACAGCTATGCGCTGCGCATGCGCGTCCTTCTACTCCCTGCTCCGGGGCTGAGCTACGTTGCGATGACACAGGTCACCTGATCAACACTGCTAGAACCGACTGCGGGAGATGTATCAAAAGTAATGCGACAGAATATGCAGTAGATTCCCATGGCAACCAGCAACCAATCAGATTCCAACTCACATGAGTAAAAGTCCTATGTAAAATGTGAGAAGAGACCTGATTGGTTGCTATGGGCAACCATTCCACTTTCCCCTGCATCACTTTCATAAATCTTCCCCACTATAAAGTTTGTTTAGTCTGATGATAGAAATATACATGGAAGAAATGCATCACAACTGGTGCAAAGGAAAAGTGATTGAGCCGCCCCATAGCAACCTTAACTTTCTCTTAAAATTACTGTGTATTGTTCACAAGAGGATAAGTAATGCAATGTATGTACACAGTGACTCCACCAGCTGAATAGTGAGTGCAGCTCTGGAGTATAATACAGGATATAACTCAGGATCAGTACAGGATAAGTAATCTATGTACACAGTGACTCCACCAGCAGAATAGTGAGTGCAGCTCTGGAGTATAATACAGGATGTAACTAAGGATGAGTACAGGATAAGTAATCTATGTACACAGTTACTCCACCAGCAGAATAGTGAGTGAAGCTCTGGATTATAATACAGGATGTAACTCAGGATCAGTACAGGATAAGTAATGTAATGCATGTACACAGTGACTCCACCAGCAGAATAGTGAGTGCAGCTCTGGAGTATAATACAGGATGTAACTCAGGATCAGTACAGGATAAGTAATGTATGTACACAGTGACTCCGCCAGCAGAATAGTGAGTGCAGCTCTGGAGTATAATACAGGATGTAACTCAAGATCAGTACAGGATAAGTAATGTATGTACACAGTGACTCCACCCGCAGAATAGTGGGTGCAGCTCTGGAGTATAATACAGGATGTAACTCGGGATCAGTACAGGATAAGTAATGTAATGTATGTACACAGTGACTCCACCAGCAGAATAGTCAGTGCAGCTCTGGAGTATAATACAGGATGTAACTCAGGATCAGTACAGGATAAGTAATGTATGTACACAGTGACTCCACCAGCAGAATAGTGAGTGTGGCTCTGGTGTATAATACAGGATATAACTCAGGATCAGTACAGGATAAGTAATGTAATGTATGTACACAGTGACTCCGCCAGCAGAATAGTGAGTGCAGCTCTGGAGTATAATACAGGATGTAACTCAAGATCAGTACAGGATAAGTAATGTATGTACACAGTGACTCCACCAGCAGAATAGTGAGTGCGGCTCTGGTGTATAATACAGGATGTAACTCGGGATCAGTACAGGATAAGAAATGTAATGTATGCACACAGTGACTCCACCAGCAGAATAGTGAGTGCAGCTCTGGAGTATAATACAGGATGTAACTCAGGATCAGTACAGGATAAGTAATGTACGTACACAGTTACTCCACCAGCAGAATAGTGAGTGCGGCTCTGGTGTATAATACAGGATATAACTCAGGATCAGTACAGGATAAGTAATGTATGTACACAGTGACTCCACCAGCAGAATAGTGAGTGCAGCTCTGGAGTATAATACAGGATGTAACTCAGGATCAGTACAGGATAGGTAATGTAATGCATACCTCCCAACCGTCCCGGATCCGGAGGGACAGTCCCGGTTTCTCACCGGGGTCCCGCCATCCCGGGTGGTCTGCAAAATATCCCGCTGCAGCAGTATCAAAACAGCTGATCGCTGCTTACAGGTGCCCTGCATGGCAGACGACTGCAGCAGCGATCAGAAGAAGGCAGGAGTCTTGCGGCAGTGTTCTCACTGGTCAGGTGACAGGTCAGGTGACTGGACTGGTCCACTCCCGGGCCGGCATCGACACCAGTGAGAACGCTGCTGCAAGACTCCTGCCTTCTTCTGACGGTGATTGACGTCAAAGCAGGGCGGAGTGGCAGCAGTAGGCTACCTCTACCGCTCTCCGCTCTGGCGGCATTGTGGCACAAAGTATAAGGGGGTTGTGTTGCGCTACCTACAGGGGGGCTATGTGTGGAGCTATCTACAGGGGGCTGTGTGTGGCACTATATACAGGGGGCTGTACCTGGAGCTATCTACAGGGGGGCTGCGTGTGGCGCTATCTACAGGGGGGCTGTGTGTGGCGCAATCTACAGGGGGGGCTGTGTCTGGAGCTATTTACAGGGGGGCTGTGTGTGGAACTATCTACAGGGGGGGCTGTGTGTGGCGCTATGTAGAGGGGGGCTGTGTGTGGAGCTATCTACAGGGGGGCTGTGTCTGGAGCTATCTACAGGGGGGCTGTGTCTGGCGCTGTGTACAGGGGGGCTGTGTTTGGAGCAATCTACAGGGAGGCTGTGTGTGGAGCTATCTACAGGGGGGCTGTGTGTGGCGCTATCTACAGGGGGGCTGTGTCTGGAGCTATCTACAGGGGGGCTGTGTCTGGCGCTATGTACAGGGGGGCTGTGTGTGGAGCAATCTACAGGGGCGCTGTGTGTGGCGCTATGTACAGGGGGGCTGTGTCTGGCGCTATCTACAGGGGGGCTGTGTCTGGAGCTATCTACAGGGGGGCTCTGGTGGATGATTTTTCCATTGACCGGTAGCAGAGTTACACAACTGGAAAAAAAAATCCCCATCATGTGACTCTGCTACCTGTCAATTGAAAAGTCATCCACCACAGGGTCTCACTCTTGACTTTCATTGTTCTCAGCCTGTTGGTTTGTCCTGCAGCTGCTGCCGCCGTGATGAGCAAATTTTATACCCAAGATAGGAAAAGTAACACAAAGACGATATAACCGGATCCATAATATCTGTGATATCCAGACAGTCTAGAGATCCGCAGTGAGAATGTGCGCTTGTTATTTGCAGAAGGATCTGCCCGTGATTTGCTGTGCTTGTGTGGGATATTGGGCGTGGTTAGGGGCATGGCTTAAATATGTCTCTCTTTTCCGAATTCAAAAGTTGGGAGGTATGATGTAATGTATGTACACAGTGACTCCACCAGCAGAATAGTGAGCGCAGCTCTGGAGTATAATACAGGATTTAACTCAGGATCAGTACAGGATAAGTAAAGTAATGTATGTACACAGTGACTCCACCAGCAGAATAGTGAGTGCAGCTCTGGAGTATAATACAGGATGTAACTCAGGATCAGTACAGGATAAGTAATGTAATGTATGTACACAGTGACTCCACCAGCAGAATAGTGAGTGCAGCTCTGGAGTATAATACAGGATTTAACTCAGGATCAGTACAGGATAAGTAAAGTAATGTATGTACACAGTGACTCCACCAGCAGAATAGTGAGTGCAGCTCTGGAGTATAATACAGGATGTAACTCAGAATCAGTACAGGATAAGTAATGTAATGTATGTTCACAGTGACTCCACCAGCAGAATAGCGAGTGCAGCTCTGGAGTATAATACAGGATGTAACTCAGGATCAGTACAGGATAAGTAATGTAATGTATGTTCACAGTGACTCCACCAGCAGAATAGCGAGTGTAGCTCTGGAGTATAATACAGGATGTAACTCAGGATCAGTACAGGATAAGTAATGTAATGTATGTTCACAGTGACTCCACCAGCAGAATAGCGAGTGCAGCTCTGGAGTATAATACAAGATGTAACTCAGGATCAGTACAGGATAAGTAATGTAATGTTTGTACACAGTGACTCCACCAGCAGAATAGTGAGTGCAGCTCTAGAGTATAATACAGGATATAACTCCGGATCAGTACAGGATAAGTAATGTAATGTATGTTCACAGTGACTCCACCAGCAGAATAGCGAGTGCAGCTCTGGAGTATAATACAGGATGTAACTCAGGATCAGTACAGGATAAGTAATGTAATGTATGTTCACAGTGACTCCACCAGCAGAATAGTGAGTGCAGCTCTGGAGTATAATACAGGATGTAACTCAGGATCAGTACAGGATAAGTAATGTAATGTATGTTCACAGTGACTCCACCAGCAGAATAGCGAGTGCAGCTCTGGAGTATAATACAGGTTGCAACTCAGGATCAGTACAGGACATGTTTTTACAAGTGAATAGATCTTTATGGAGGACATATCTTGAGGGAAATATTTTAATAAATGAACACAGGTTTGTCTTATGGGCAAAATACACGATATACAAAGAGCATTCAGTAGGGTTTGTTAAATATGATCGTCTGTGTAAACAAAGTAAGAGACGACTTTTCCCCTGGAATATTCCCCTTTGTGGGCCCCTGAAACTGTATAAGTAGGGAACGTAGCCAAAAAACACACATTACAGCATGGTCTCAGTCTAACCCCACCATAACCCCATGTCTCCCGAAATACTTCAGCCAAGACACAAGCTGTAATGTGAAACCAGAGATTGGGATCAGACAATGCTGGAGCTTTTGTGCCTATCCCTATGGGGGGGGGGGGGGGGGGGGGGATTGTGGGGGTCCTGAGAAACACATGGAATTGTTCTGCACAGCTGCTTCCCCCTCCCCATACTGCTACGTAATGGCATTCGGGAGTCCAGGAAAGCTGGGTGGCAAAATCTGTGGGAGCTGTAATAAAGGCCATATAAGTTGTTACCCAGCTTTGCCAGAAACAGATTTATTTAGTAGAGAATGAACTTATATTTATTGGTGATTCATTTTTTATTTTATAAGAAAGACCATTGTGTTTCAATTCCTCACTATTTTAAAGATCTCTGCTTTCTGTCAGTGAACGGAAACACTCTTTTTTTTACATCCAGAGGCTTAAACCCCCTTCTGAACTAGTCCTGCTCACAGTTGAGGGTTTGCTACAATTACATCCAGTCTAGACAATCATCTTTAAAGCAAAACAAGAGTTCAAATCACTCTCTTGTCCTGATAGTTTGCTACAGTGTATCAGGCAGTTTAGCTCACAGAGGATTGTCTAGGCTGGATACAAATGTAACAAACTCTCATCTGTGAGCAGGATTAGTTCAGAAGGGGTTTTTCCATTCACTGAAAAGTTTGTTCTGTATTGGTCCTAAGTCTCTTGATGTAAACAAGAATGTTCCCATGCACCGACGGGCAAGCAGAGATCTTGAAAATGTCAAGGAAATTAAACACAAAGTATATTAGAGATCATAAATGATCAACGAGGATAGGGAAAGGAGCGGCGGTCGAGCATGTGCAGTGCTGTTCCAATCAAAGTCTATGGGAATGACGGAAACAGCCCAGTACAGGGCTGAACTGTTTCTATCAGCGATTGGTGCCTGTTCGACACCTCTCCAATTAAGCTCCTCCTCTCTGCAGTCAAGCAGTGAGGAGCAGCGGGGGTTAACACTCCCGTTCTCACAATCATTGGGGATTCCAGTGGAGGGGCCCGCCCCCAGCGATCAGAACATTTTAGGTGATAATTTATGATTTTGGGAAAACCCCTTTAAAAGTGAGCGCTGCGCTGTTTGGTTGTCCAATCGGCTTTCCTCGGTGCGGAGTACGAGCTTAATAGAAAGTCTATGAGTCCGTCCACCGCTACATCGGCTTTGCAAGGAAAGACGATCAGAAACGAAGCAGCACAGCGCTCGACCGAGCGATTCTGCCACTTCGTTTTAGCGATCGGTGAGGGTCTCAGTGCTCGGACCCCCACTGATCAAAACTTCTGACATGTCACTATGACATATCAAAAGTTTTTTTGAAAGTTTAGTTACCCTTTAAGATTTATTTATATAACTCTGAAAAACCCCTTTGAAGTGAACCCCAACATCTCTCATGTAGGAAATACCGAATGGCGATCACCATTGGTGATCGCCCCTTATAGGATCAGATTCAAAGTCTGGAGGAAATGATTGCAGATGATAATGGCCGATGAGATCGCTTTACTGCTGGATGGTCTTCAAGGAGTCTGTGGATTTTACAGTCTTTGTCCAGTGATTGGGACCTTCTCACACCGATCCCCTGGGGGGCACTCCCCTTTATGTTCTGGCGTCTTTCCCCTCCCCCCTTGTTCTTTTCTTTTCTCTCCATTAGAAGACATTTGGCCAGAAATGTTCTGCGCCTTGAAATCATTTTGGTATTAGAGTTTATAGAGTCCACTTTATTGAAGCCAAGAGGACTCACACTGTGTCACAGTGACTCATATAACCGCTCAGACTCTGGACCATGATACAGTCGGAATTAACCCTCTGAGATCTGAATATTATGAGAACCATGTCAGCGCACCTATACTCCGGCAGGCGGCATATCACAAACAACCACGCTGCGACATTACCAACCTGGATCTGGGTAAAAATAATCAAACAGGTTTTCCAGTTTTATCTACTAAACTCTAAATCATTATAAATGATAAAGTTCTGCAAGTTTCTAATATACTTTGTATTTCAATTCCTTTTTATTTTAAAAATCTCTGCTTGCTGACGGTGAAAAAAACCAAATCTTATTGGTCATGTGCATGTGGCTTAATAGTGCAGGGCACCCTGTAGATGTATGAAGTTCACGGCGTGCCTTCAGGTCCTTTTACGCTGGTAGACGAACTGCCCGCAATGAGCGACAATCCACGGTATAGAAAGCCGATCAGTGCGCAATTATTTTCATTTTCACGTACAATGATCGAAAGGGGGTTTGTATGAATGATCGCTCGATAGTTTGTATGAACCCCCTCTTATAGACCTTACATTATTGTCGGCAGCACATCTTCCATTGATATGCCCGAATAAAAAGTGCGATCAACGACAAAAGTAGCGGTTTTTATCGTTTGATCGCTGGGAGTGTTTACACAGGGCAATGATAAAGAATGAATATTCATCGGAATGATCGTTCAGGCGATCATCGCCGCGGGTAAAAGGGACTTTAGAAAACAAACCGCGCAGCTATGAAACTCCCACAGCGTCTAACTTGATGGTGCTGAATGGCGGCGTCTTCTCTCTTACGTCGTCCTCTTCTGGCCACATGTTTAGCTGTTTATTTCATCTTATGTGACTCAACTTTCTGAAGCTTTTTCTGTGTTTTCTCTGCAGTCGACAATTCCCCAGGAATTACAGAGCGAAACCACAAAAATGCAGTTTGTGACCGAACTCGCGGAGGGGAAAAAATGAAGGTGGTTTTGTCTGTATAAACAATACGATTATGGGCGATCCATCATAGTCACTTATCTCCAAGCCGGATGTCAAACGGCAGAAACGAAACATTTCGCATGATCAATTTGTGGTCTGTGGCCGAGGTATTGGATTAGCAGATTTTCCGGACTATTGGAAGTATTCAAGGGCAGGGGTAGCAGTCGCACCCAGGTCCTGATGCCTGAGGGGTCCTACCGCCTCTCTGCCACTAGAAGATACCAGTGTTATAAATGGCACAGGGTAGGTGGTGGGGGGCCCTGTTACGGTGGGGCGTCAGGTCGCCTCTTTCAGTTTTAGATGGGGTTTTCTTCTACTGGACTCCATGGGTCTGTTGAGTTGGGGTCCCATTATCGTGTCAGAACCTGGGTCCCCCAACAGATTTTGGTGACCAATCCGGGGTGTCTCCTTGGAGTGATGAGTGCCCTGCTCAGCCGGCAGTCCTGTGCCCGTACCAGTGAGTTTTATATACACATCATTATCTGATAATCTCTAGCTTACCCATGTTTTCTGAGGGATACGGGATGACATACGCAGCTCTGAATCATCTCTCAGTAATATGCTGCCCCCTGGTGGAACTTCAGAGTTGTAGTCACTAAACACATAATTGTATAGCCACTTCTAGGGATGGCACTGGGCAATAACATGTACACATATGGGCGCTGCTAGGACTGGCATTGCACTTTTGCACCGATAGCCAGTTGAATACAGACTCGATCAAGACTAAAATGATGGTATGGGCGGTAATATGTGGATGGCAAATTTGTCAAGATGCTGGTAAGACTTTGTTGGCACTGATATACAGCTGGCACACTTGTATGGAAACTGACTACAACTACAGTATGGGCACTGATGAGTAGATGTCACAATTGTATGAGCACTTACAGGAATGACACTACCGTATGGGCATTTATGGGAATTAGATGTAATTAAATGGGCACTACTAGGACTGGCGTTGCTCTACGGGTATTGATATGTGGTTGCGTAATCCTACTGTCACTATTAGGACTGTAACTATGGTTTAAACACCAGTAATTGTCTGACACATTTGTTAGGACTGGCACTATTCTACGGGCACTGAAGCGTAGTTGGTACAAATGAATGGATACTACTGGGACTCACAGTACTATATGGCACTGATATGTAGTTGGCACACTTGTATGGATACTACTACTGGGAGTACTGTATGGGCACTGATATGTAGTTGGCACACTGTATGTATACTACTGGGAGTACTGTATGGGCACTGATATGTAGTTGGCACACTGTATGGATACTACTGGGAGTACTGTATGGGCACTGATATATAGTTGTCACACTTGTATGGATACTACTGATACCGGGAGTTCTGTATGGGCACTGACATGTAGTTGGCACACTGTATGGGCACTGATATGTAGTTGGCACACTTGTATGGATACTACTGGGAGTACTGTGTGGGCACTAATATAAAGTTGGCACACTGTATGGATTGTTCTGGACTGGGAGGACTGTATGGGCACTGAACAAGAACCTCAGAAGTTGAGTAACAAGGAATCTTCAAGATAAATTGCAGAAGATGAAGTAAGGGCAGCATTGTTTTATAATAAGAATTGGCTGCCACCTAGTGGCTAAAATGGGATCCCCATGATTTTTTTCTTTTGAGATGCTTTTTGATTCTGATAAATATCTGGGGGACTCCTGGAAGAAGGAGAGAACTCCCGAACTCCGAGAAAAGCAGGCAAATCTCCTGAGTGCCGCATCCTCTTAGGACCCTTTAAACACTGCCTTTATGGTCTTTGTTTTGTCGTATATCCCGGGAAAAGCTCCTGACGTATACATTAAATGGAATCTGTGACAGATGCCTAACAGTGGCATCCATCACCATAGACTATAAGGGTATGTTCACATAGGGCGGATACGCTGCATAAAAGCACACACAGCATATCCGCCCTGGGAGCTGCAGGGAATTCCGTCTGAAAAATCGCACCAAATTGTGGTGAGGTTTCCGGCTAGAATGTCAGATCCGAAAAAACGGCACAGAAAAAAAAAGGATACTTACCATGGCGACGCGTCCCTCTGATGTCATGACGCTCTACAGCTCTGGGATGACGTTTCACCCCATGTGACCGCAGCAGCTTGTGATTGGCTGCAGCGGTCACCTGGGATTAAACGTCAGGACGAAGAAGCACAGAATTCTAAGTATAACATTTTCATATTTTTCTGAGTTGCGTTTATCGTGGCAGGATCGCTGCGAGTCCGCGGCAAAAAATGCAACATTTGACATTTGTTGCGGGTTTTCCCTCCCCATTGAATTCAATATGGAAATCCCGCAACAAATAAGCAGCGTTTACGCAAATACAATTGACATGCTGCGGAATAAAACTCTACACTGCATGTCAATTTATGAGCGGTTTTTCCGCTTATCATTTATGCAGCGTGTGGATGACATTTGTTCAAGTCTCATCCACTTTGCTGATACTGTAATATGCTGCGGATTTTCTGCTACATAAATCCGTTGCAGAAAATCCACAGTATTTACACTACCTGTAAACCGACCCTAATAGTCTATGGGTGACAGATGTCTGGATAGAATATAGTAGCTGACGCTATTATAGCCAGCAAAAAAAACAAAACAGTATGCCCGACGTCTATTGCCCGATGGATGCCAAAAGGACACAGTCTTTTGGCCTCCGTCAGTATAATGCATACCTCCCAACTTTTGAATTCGGAAGAGACATTTTAAGCCACACCCCCTAACCACGCCCAATATCCCGCATAAACACATCAAATCACGGCCAGATCCTTCTGCAAATAACGCGCGCACATTCTCACTGCGGATCTCTAGACTGTCTGGATATCACAGATATTATGGATCCGGTTATATCGTCTTTGTGTTACTTTTCCTATCTTGGGTATAACATTTGCTCATCACGGCGGCAGCAGCTGCAGGACAAACCAACAGGCTGAGAACAATGAAAGTCAAGAGAGAGACCCTGTGGTGGATGACTTTTCAATTGACAGGTAGCAGAGTTACATGATGGGGATTTTTTTTTTCCAGTTGTGTAACTCTGCTACCGGTCAATAAAAAAATCATCCACCAGAGCCCCCCTGTAGATAGCTCCAGACGCAGCCCCCCTGTAGATCGCTCCAGACACAGCCCCCCTGTAGATCGCTCCACACACAGTCCCCCTGTAGATCGCTCCAGACACAGCCCCCTGTAGATAGCTCCAGACACAGCCCCCCTGTAGATAGCTCCAGACACAGCCCCCTGTAGATAGCTCCAGACACAGCCCCCCTGTAGATTGCGCCACACACAGCCCCCCTGTAGATAGCTCCAGACACAGCCCCCCTGTAGATAGCTCCAGATACAGCCCCCCTGTAGATCGCTCCACACACAGCCCCCCTGTAGATAGCTCCACACACAGTCCCCCTGTAGATAGCTCCAGACACAGCCCCCCTGTAGATAGCTCCAGACACAGCCCCCCTGTAGATAGCTCCACACACAGTCCCCCTGTAGATCGCTCCATACACAGCCCCCCTGTAGATTGCGCCACACACAGCCCCCCTGTAGATAGCTCCAGACACTGCCCCCCCTGTAGATAGCTCCAGACACAGTCCCCCTGTACATAGCTCCAGACACAGCCCCCCTGTAGATAGCTCCAGACACAGTCCCCCTGTACATAGCGCCAGACACAGCCCCCCTGTGCATAGCGCCACACACAGCCCCCCTGTAGATAGCGCCACACACAGCCCCCCTGTACATAGCTCCACACACAGCCCTCCTGTAGATAGCTCCAGACACAGCCCCCTGTAGATAGCTCCAGACACAGTCCCCCTGTACATAGCGCCAGACACAGCCCCCCTATAGATAGCTCCAGACACAGCCCCCCTGTACATAGCGCCAGACACAGCCCCCCTGTACATAGCGCCACACACAGCCCCCCAGTACATAGCGCCACACACAGCCCCCCTGTACATAGCTCCACACACAGCCCTCCTGTAGAGAGCTCCAGACACAGCCCCACTGTAGATAGCTCCAGACACAGCCCCCTGTAGATAGCTCCAGACACAGCCCCCCTGTAGATAGCTCCAGACACAGCCCCCCTGTAGATAGCTCCACACACAGCCCCCCTGTACATAGCTCCAGACACAGCCCCACTGTAGATAGCTCCAGACACAGCCCCCCTGTAGATAGCTCCAGACACAGCCCCCTGTAGATAGCTCCAGACACAGCCCCCCTGTAGATAGCTCCAGACACAGCCCCCCTGTAGATAGCTCCACACACAGCCCCCTGTAGATAGCTCCAGACACAGCCTCCCTGTAGATAGCTCCACGCAGCCTCCCTGTACATAGCGCCAGACACAGCCCCCCTGTAGATAGCTCCACACACAGCTCCCCTGTAGATAGCTCCAGACACAGCCTCCCTGTAAATAGCGCCACACACAGCCCCCCTGTAGATTGCTCCAGACACAGCCCCCTGTAGATAGCTCCAGACACAGCCCCCCTGTAGATAGCTCCAGACACAGTCCCCCTGTAGATCGCTCCAGACACAGTCCCCCTGTAGATAGCTCCAGACACAGCCCCCTGTAGATAGCTCCAGACACAGCCCCCCTGTAGATAGCTCCAGACACAGCCCCCTGTAGATAGCTCCAGACACAGCCCCCCTGTAGATTGCGCCACACACAGCCCCCCTGTAGATAGCTCCAGACACAGCCCCCCTGTAGATAGCTCCAGATACAGCCCCCCTGTAGATCGCTCCACACACAGCCCCCCTGTAGATAGCTCCAGACACAGCCCTCCTGTAGATAGCTCCAGACACAGCCCTCCTGTAGATAGCTCCAGACACAGCCCCCCTGTATATAGCTCCACACACAGTCCCCCTGTAGATCGCTCCATACACAGCCCCCTGTAGATTGCGCCACACACAGCCCCCTGTAGATAGCTCCAGACACAGCCCCCCCTGTAGATAGCTCCAGACACAGTCCCCCTGTACATAGCTCCAGACACAGCCCCGCTGTAGATAGCTCCAGACACAGTCCCCCTGTACATAGCGCCACACACAGCCCCCCTGTAGATAGCGCCACACACAGCCCCCCTGTAGATAGCGCCACACACAGCCCCCCTGTACATAGCTCCACACACAGCCCTCCTGTAGATATCTCCAGACACAGCCCCCCTGTAGATAGCTCCAGACACAGTCCCCCTGTACATAGCGCCAGACACAGCCCCCCTATAGATAGCTCCAGACACAGCCCCCCTGTACATAGCGCCAGACACAGCCCCCCTGTACATAGCGCCACACACAGCCCCCCAGTACATAGCGCCAGACACAGCCCCCCTGTACATAGCGCCACACACAGCCCCCCAGTACATAGCGCCACACACAGCCCCCCTGTACATAGCTCCACACACAGCCCTCCTGTAGATAGCTCCAGACACAGCCCCCCTGTAGATCGCTCCAGACACAGCCCCCCTGTACATAGCGCCACACACAGCCCCCCTGTACATAGCGCCACACACAGCCCCCCTGTACATAGCGCCACACACAGCCCCCCTGTACATAGCGCCACACACAGCCCCCCTGTACATAGCTCCACACACAGCCCTCCTGTAGATAGCTCCAGACACAGCCCCACTGTAGATAGCTCCAGACACAGCCCCCCTGTAGATAGCTCCAGACACAGCCCCCTGTAGATAGCTCCAGACACAGCCCCCCTGTAGATAGCTCCACACACAGCCCCCTGTAGGTAGCTCCACACACAGCCCCCTGTAGATAGCTCCAGACACAGCCCCCCTGTAGATAGCTCCAGACACAGCCCCCCTGTAGATAGCTCCACACACAGCCCCCTGTAGGTAGCTCCACACACAGCCCCCTGTAGGTAGCTCCACACACAGCCCCCTGTAGATAGCTCCAGACACAGCCCCCCTGTAGATAGCTCCAGACACAGCCCCCCTGTAGATAGCTCCACACACAGCCCCCTGTAGATAGCTCCAGACACAGCCCCCCTGTAGATAGCTCCACGCAGCCTCCCTGTACATAGCGCCAGACACAGCCCCCTGTAGATAGCTCCACACACAGCCCCCCTGTAGATAGCTCCACACACAGCTCCCCTGTAGATAGCTCCAGACACAGCCCCCCTGTAGATAGCTCCACGCAGCCTCCCTGTACATAGCGCCAGACACAGCCCCCTGTAGATAGCTCCACACACAGCCCCCCTGTAGATAGCTCCAGACACAGCCCCCTGTATATAGCTCCAGACACAGCCTCCCTGTAGATAGCGCCACACACAGCCCCCCTGTAGATTGCTCCACGCACAGCCCCCATGTACATAGCACCACACACAGCCCCCCTGTGGATAGCTCCACACACAGCCCCCCTTTAGGTAGCGCAACACAACCCCCTTATACTTTGTGCCACATTGCCTCCCTACTGCTGCCACTCTCCGCTCTGCTTTAACGTCACTCACCGTCAACTTACCCGGCCGAGTTTGAGACCTCTGATTTAGCGGGACTGTATTTAGGGGGTCAGGGTCTGAATTTATTTAGCGGGTCTGTATTTAGCGGGTCCGGGGGCCTGTATTTAATCATGCGGTCTGTATTTATTTATAGGCTCTGGTCTGGGGTCTGTATTTAGGGGGTCAGGGGTCTGTATTAGTTTAGGGGGTCTGATCAGTATTAATTTTAAGGTGTCATCTAGATGGTCAAATGCACTGGCGTAGCTATAGGGGTCGCAGCGGTCGCAATTGCGACCGGGCCCCGAAGCCAGGGGGGCCCACGGCCCCCCGCACCACATCAATAAAAAGTTACTATAGTAACTCGGGCCGCGGGCCCCTGTTACTATAGTAACATACTTTACTTACCTTCCTGGTTCCGGATCGCAGCGGAGGTCCTGACGTCAAGCGCTGTGCGCAGCGCATGACGTCACAGCGCTATGCCGCCGCGCACAGCATCGAGACGACAGAACTCCCGCCGCGGCCGAAGAGGAAGGTAAGGTTAGCCCTGACTGGCGGGGTCCGACTTCCGGGACCCGCCAATCAGCTGTTTTGAAGGGGCTCGTACGAGAGCTGCTCCCCTTCATTCCTGTCACTTCATTCCGGTCACACTGTGAATCCGTGTCGGCGATTCACAGTGTGGGCGAGTAGTGAAATGAAGGGGAAGCTGCTCTCATACGAGTGCTGCGGCCCCTTCAAAACAGCTGATTTGCGGGTCCCGGGCGACACATCAGCTATTGATGGCCTATCCTGTGGATAGGCCATCAATGTTTAGGGACTGCACAACCCCGAAGCCTACGATGTAGCAGGCTTAGGGGGCCCATGAGACAGGATCACAGATTGTGTGATCCTGTCTGCTGGGCCCTGTATCTAAGCCAATCACATGGTAGGCTTAGATACATGGCCCATGTGTGATCCTGTCTGCTGGGCCCTGTATCTAAGCCTACCACACTGTAGGTTTAGATACAGGGCCCCAGCACACAGTAATCTTATACTGGCTAAGATTACTGTCTGCTGGACCCTGTATCTAAGCCTACCTTGTGGTAGGCTTAGATACAGGGTCCCACAGACAGTATCACACATGGGCCCTGTATCTAAGCCTTAGGGTATGTGCACAGACACTAATTACGTCCGTAATTGACGGACGTATTTCGGCCGCAAGTACCGGACCGACCACAGTGCAGGGAGCCGGGCTCCTAGCATCATAGTTATGTACGACGCTAGGAGTCCCTGGCTCGCTGCAGGACAACTGTCCCATACTGTAAACATGTTTTCAGTACGGGACAGTTGTCCGGCAGGGACCCTAGCGTTGTACATAAGTATGATGCTAGGAGCCCGGCTCACTGCACGGTGTTCGGTCTGGGACTTGCGGCCGAAATACGTCCATCAATTACGGACGTAATTAGTGTGTGTGCACATACCCTTACACGTGTTACTAATCATTTTTTGTGTGTTTTCTTGCAGGTTCGGTCGTTGGACTACGGTGGATTCCAGGACTACTTCGATGACAGCTTTTTTTAAATTAATAAAATGGTTAATGAGGGCTGTGTGGGTTTTTTTTTATTTCAATAAAATATTTTTTCTATGTCTGTGTTTTTTTTTAAACTATATTACTACCGCCTTAGTAATGGCCGCCGGCTGATTGACAGCATCCATTGCTAAGGCGGGGCTTAGTGTTAGCGGATGCAGAGGCGAACACTAACCCTCTTTATTACCCCGGTACCCACCGCCACCAGGGGTGCTGGGAAGAGCCGGGTACGATCCAGTACCTGACCATCTGTATTGATGGTCGGCCACTGGGGTGGCCGCAGGCTGGTATTAACAGGAGGGGAAAGGCCAAAAACAGTGGCCCTTCCAATCCTGGTAATGCTGCCTGCTGCTGCTTTATTGTATCTGGCTGGTTATGAAAATGGGGGGGACCCCCACGTCATTTAAAAAAAAATAAAAAATTATTGGAAAGAACGATGTCGGGTCCCCCCCAATTTTCATAACCAGCCAGATACAACACAGCAGCAGCAGGCAGCATTACAAGGGTGGGAAGGGCCACTGTTTTTGGCCTTCCCCAGCCTAATACTACCAGCCTGCGGCCACCCCGGTGCCTGCCCGTCACTACAGATGGTCGGGTACTGGTTTGTACCCGGCTCTTCCCAGTACTCCTGGTGGCGGTGGGTACCGGGGTAATAATGGGGGTTAGTGTAGCCTCTGCACCGGCTAACATTAAGCCTCGCCTTAGTAATGGAGATTGTCAATCAGCCAGCGGCCATTACTAAGGCGGTGATAATAAAGTTTAAAAAGATACAAGCACATAGAAAAAATATTTTATTGAAATAAAAAAACACAACCCTCATTAACCATTTTATTGAGAATAAAAAAAACGCCGTCATTGAAGTCCTCGTATCCGAAGTCCAACAACCGAACCTGTAAAAAAAACAAACACACAAAAATAATCAGTAACACATAAAGAAGCAAAATTATTATTCTTACCTATCCTGGGTCCAGCGCTGGAGCCGCAATGTCAGCGAGCTGGGCCCTGTATCTAATCCTATCATGTGTGATACAGTCTGCTGAGCTGTGTATCTAATCCAATCATGTATGATACTGTCTGCTGGGCCCTATATCTAATCCGATCATGTGTGATACTGTCTGCTGAGCCACTGTATCTAATTCTATCATGTGTGATACTGTCTGCTGAGCCACTGTATCTAATCCTATCATGTGTGGTACTGTCTGCTGAGCCACTGTATCTAATCCTATCATGTGTGATACTGTCTGCTGAGCCACTGTATCTAATCCTATCATGTGTGGTACTGTCTGCTGAGCCACTGTATCTAATCCTATCATGTGTGGTACTGTCTGCTGAGCCACTGTATCTAATCCTATCATGTGTGATACTGTCTGCTGAGCCACTGTATCTAATCCTATCATGTGTGGTACTGTCTGCTGAGCCACTGTATCTAATCCTATCATGTGTGGTACTGTCTGCTGAGCCACTGTATCTAATCCTATCATGTGTGATACTGTCTGCTGGACCACTGTATCTAATCCTATCATGTGTGGTACTGTCTGCTGAGCTGTGTATCTAATCCTATCATGTGGGATACTGCCTTCTGAGCCACTGTATCTAATCCTATCATGTGTGATACTGTCTGCTCAGCCACTGTATCTAATCCTATCCATAGTTTATAGGGTCGTAGTGCTATAGATATGCTATGCTGTCTCCTATACACACTTTTTTTTGGGCGGACACATATGTATTGGGGCTATTTCCCCTGACATGTTAAGCCCTGAGGGTATGTTCACACGGCAGCGTCCGTTACGGCTGAAATTACTGTGCTGTTTTCAGGAGAAAACAGCACCGTAATTTCAGCCGTAATGGCATGTGCAGGCGTCTTTTGCTGTCCATTACGGAAGTAATTGAAGCTGGTTTTCCATGGAGTCCATGGAAAACGGATCCATTTACGTCTGAAGAAGTGACAGGCACTTTTTTACGCGCCGCCTTTTGACAGCGGCGCGTAAAAAAAAATGACCGTTGGCACAGAACATCGTAAGACCCATTCAAATGAATGGGCAGATGTTTTCCGACGCTTTTGAGCCGCATTTTCAGACGTAATTCAATGCTAAAACGCCCGAATTACGTCCGTAAATAGTGTGTGTGAACCCAGCCTTAGTGACGCCCCGGCTGCTAGTGCTGCATTGTTGGGTCACTTAGGAGACCCAGCGATGCAGCTGAAAACGGACCGTCGGCCATGAGAAGTTTGCGCGGGGGGGGGGGGGGGGCCAGTAAGAATTTTTGCATCGGGGCCCATCAGCCTCTAGCTACGCCCCTGGTCAAATGTACTATATGTGATTAAAATGTAGGTTGGGGGCATGGCCTATTTAAATGGGAGGGGCATTAGGGAAACAATTTTGCGCTGTGCTCGCCACTTCATACACCATTTTTTAGAATCTCCTTGATATGATTTCCCTCCTTAAAAGTTGGCACGTATGGGAAAAAGGAAAGTGGTTCCTTACTACTTCTGCCCTGGATATGCCACAGTCTATAACAGGGGGGCACCCTGCACGCCTAATGGATTACTATTGTTTTGACTGTATCTCATGGAATCAACAAAGAGCAGACATTTCTTCTCAGGGTCAGCAGGAGTCTCCAGGGACTGTCACACACCAGAGAATGAATGAGAATTTGGCTAAGCGCTACATGGAGGGCGTGGTTATGACAACTTGGGGGCGTGGTTTATGTTATTTATGACCATGTAGTACAATATGTCGTAAATAAATTAATATCATAATTAAAGCACCAATCAATAAGAAGCTACTGCAAAAGACACTTTTACCAATGCTGCCCATAGAAAGACTAATTTACAGCGCTTGGATAATCTCTAACAGAGCATAGTCCATAAAATGGCTGATATTCCCCTCCTTCTCCATGCCTCATCACCTGCATTTACTCTCTTTAAGAAACCATGTTGGCGTAGACAATGATGAGCATCAGTGGACTTTGGTCTACCCAAACATGGCCGCTATCTCCATTTTACTGAAGAAGTGATCACGTGACGCAGTGACAGGCGACAGAGCGAGGAGTGGGCTTGGCTCTAGGAGAAGTCTTATTGGCTGTTCGAGGAACACGTGTGGCGCATCAGGTGGGCGTGTCCCCTCCCTCTTCATAGGCCGGTGATTCCCTATAAGAGGCGTAGTCGGCCCCGGCCCTTTTTGTCACCCCTCATCTCCGGCTCCGACGTTCTCCTCCAGCTCAGGGCACCGCTCAGCCATGTCTCTCACCAGTGACCCCGTCTACCAGAAGATCGCCAAGTTCTACGAAGCCAACCATGCCAGCCTCAACCTCCGGAAGCTCTTTGATGGTGACAAGGAGAGATTCAACAAGTTCAGGTAATGCGGCGTCTCCGGTCATCGCTGTCTGTGACGTCATCTGACAGCCAGGGATGTTACTCCTACCATAGGGTTATGCGCCATTGGAGGTTATTAACCCTTTCTTTACTAGAGGGTGACATGCGTTATTTTCCCCATTGATTCTATGTAAAGTTCTCCAATGAAGAACAATAAAAATCATATGGGTGTATTGCCTTACGATTGCTGTTGCACAAGACTGTCTATCCCTAGCTAAAAGGGTTAAGGTGTATGGTAATGTTCAAATTTGATGCACTGTAGCTTTAAATTAACCCCCTTGCCTGATGTGGTGGAGGGTTAATACGCCATTCAGAAGGGGTTAACTGATACATTGTAACGAAGATGGCCTGCAGCAATGAACACCCATCCGCCCTCTGGTTACATTGTAATTGCATCTACTCCAGTTCCTTTGACTTGTTCTTGCAGCAGGCCATACTTGAAGCTTTGGGCCCCCTGATGTGCCAACCATACCAGGGGCCCTTTAACCCTCACATGCCATTCATAGCACTGTGGTCCTCTTAAGTTTAGGACTCTGTAACAATGTGGTCGAATACAATGTTAGTTATTTTAACTTCTTCTGTGCTGGCAAGCGTCCACTGCTAATGAAAGGGTTAATAAGTATGCTGCTGTATGACTTGGATATTGAAGAGGGTTGGCAGCGGGGGTCCCTGGAGGGGGTAGGACCCTTCAGGAATGAGTCACTTGCGCTGCGGTGAATTGGCATCCTTGACCTGACCCTGTGCGTGCCCTTCATTCATCCTTGTACGTGTATGGAGACACATCTCGGCTGCTGTGAGCTCAGGCTTGAGGATCTGTCATGCCCAGGACCTGCTGGGAGTTGTAGTTTTGCCACTGCTCTATAGAGTGCAAGCTCTAAGGGTGCAGGAGGTGTCTACATCTTAGTCTCCTGTGCCCTATTCGTTAGATTTTGATGGAAAATTCAGACTTCTGAGCTCATTGGCCCCAGTGTATATTCTAGAGCGATTAGATTGTGAGCTCCTGGGGACAGGCACTGATGCTATATGATGAACTGGAAACAGATGCTTTGAAATATTGTTACAAGGTGTCAGAGCTGATGAAAGGTTCTTGCAAGTCATCTTGACTAATTCTGGGAAGGAGTTTGTCTTTCCGCTCTTGTGTCACCGTTTCTTTCCCCATGTGCGGAGGTTGAGCTGCTCATTTACGTAACACTTCTATATAGAAAACGGTCTTTTTGTAAGACGTGGTGTAACTTAAAGCTATAGACACGCCTCTATATATGCTGCCACCTGATGTCATGTGCTCCTTATGACATCACGCTGTGTAGGATTCTTGATACGCTTCTTTGTAGTTGGCTCAGTCTTAAATGATTGGTCACAGCACTGCTAACCTATAATGCGGTGTGTGGCCCCTGATAAAATAGGGCCCGAGTTGTGATTGTAACATTTGTAAGCTATATTACTGTTACAGGTTTTAGTGTCTGATGAATAAGAACACCTGCTTTAAAGAAGACCTGACACCCCTCCTGACTTGTGTATTTTGGTAAATCTTATTCTCAATGACATAACGGTGCTGCACCATATATTTTCTTACAACTGTTGTACTGTTCCCCTCTTACTCCTCCTAGAAATGTGATTAAATTGACACCTGGGTGTTACTTTTCCCCTTGTCAGAGGTGGCCCTACAGTCTCTCTCTCGTTCCTGGTTGGATAGTCAGTTTGTGTAGGGACACCTCCTCCCCCATCCAGTTGTCAATTTATTCATACATTTTTAGGAGGCATAACAGAGGAGCAACACAATGAAAAGATGTATTTGTTGATTCATACAATTATTTACTAAGACTCACCTCAGTTGACCGCTCCTCTTTTAATAAAGTAGATCTATGCTCAAAAAAATGATCCCTTGTCCCGGAGTGCTATTTTCTTCCTGTGTCAGCCAGTTCCTCTCTCATAGGTGGCCGATAAGCCGTTCATTTCGCTGAGCCACTTTCAGTCACCGAGGCTTCGTGGAAAATGCATAGTCCCTGCTATCTTAGAGTTCATTGCAGGGCTTATCCTAGGAAAAAAAACTGAATGAGAAGATATCCGGTAAGACCTAAGGTCACATAAGATATCCTTGGAGGGTTCCACCTGTCCATCTGCCGCTCTCCTCCAGTCCGTGTTTCTACGGACCACCTCCTAGATGACCTTATTTCATGACCGATTCTTTGCATTTTACTGACGGTATACAAATTATATTTTTCTTTTTGGTTATATTTAGCATAACTTTCACCATTGCGGCTTCGTTGCCCTCGACGCTGCGGACGGGATCTCGTGGCAGCGGGTGAAGCTGTGGGGAGAACTCCTTTCCCTGTTAGTTTGTGCAGATGGGTTGAGGCCTTGCTGTAACTTTGCAATATCTTATGGAGGAAGCCTCCTACTTCTAGTTCTGGTCTGGGGATGGGGCAAGCCGGGCATGTTGACAGATGAGGTGCAGTGACCACAGGTTCCTGTTTATCATATTGAAGATTTTTGGCTGTATCTGTTGTCTGTATAGAAAGTATCTCCTGACCTGACATGGACTCTTCTGTCCGCTGGGCGGTACGTTTTCCATGGCCTAGAGTATCGCACAAGGATGCGAATAATTAGTTGGACCCGTGAATGATGCGCTCCGGACACCGTACATCCAGCGTGCAGCAGCATCTACGTGTCAGAGTACCTCCACCTGTGAGCTACTGCACCAACTAAATAGAAGTTGGTGAGCGGCAAGTGACGCTGTCACATTCCTATTAGTTGTGTTGTCGTTATTGTGTCAGTACTTTCCTGCACCACTACTACCTAATGTGAAAGGGGTCCCCAGAGGTTCCTAAAGAATACTGATCCTGAGTTATATCCTGTATTATACTCCAGAGCGGCACTCGCCATTCAGCTAGTGGAATCACTGTACATACATGACATTACTGATCCTACGTTACATCCTGTATTATACTCCAGAGCTGCACTCACTATTCTGCTTTGTTATTGGAAACTGTTAACAAGCTTGTCATCAGACCCCCAAACATCCGAATTGAGCTCCAATGATGGGATTTCAGATCTCATTAAATCAGTAGATATATAGCCTAAAATACACTTCCCTGAATGCAGCTAACCAGGACAAACCTGAGGGATATGTCCAGGATGGATGTTGGCACTGGAAGACTGAAGGGCACTCCTTGAAAATTATGGCCACCCATCGACTATCCTACTTGGTTTACTTGTCTAAATGTCCCTGGTCCATGCAGCTTGTACATCGGGACCTTATGCAGATTATAGGACCATTCCAGCATCCAGAAGTCTAATAAGGCTATGATCACACCGTTTTTTTTGCAGGTAGAATTTCTGCCTCAAAATTCTTTTTGGAAGCTTGAGGCAGATTTTCCTCTCCCTGCACACCGCTTTTTTGCAGCGTTTTTCGCCTGCGGCCATTGAGCGCCATGGGTATAAAACACTGCGAAATACGCTTTCTCTGCCTCCCCTTGAAGTAAATGGCAGGTCAGAGGCGTAAACGCCCGAAGATAGGGCATGTCGCTGCTCTTTCCTGCCAGGCGGTTTTACCGCTCGTGGGAAAAAGACTCCTCCGCCTCCCATTGAAATCAATGGGAGGCATTTTCAGGCAGTTTGAGTTTTTTGGCGCGGTTTCCGAATCAAAAATCTCAGTGTGAACATAGCCTAAGTCACACCAGCTCTTCTGTGGAGAAGGCTCAGGCTGCACCCTGGCGAGATACATGGACGTGCAGGTTCATGCACCAGCGATTCACATGTGAATCTTTTATGCCGGTGCTCAAAGATGAACGACTGCCATCTGTAAACCTGGAGCCACATGTAAGGATCTCATCGTGCCGGGCAGTCATGCGGTACAGGCCATCAATACATGTACAGGTTGCCACCTAATGCCCGTTACATTGAGGACCTGCCCTGTCTGGCATGTTGCAGTCATCGATTAAAGTTTAATGTCCAGCAAATCCCATTAACCCCCTGCATGTTGTGCTCTAAGCCTGGCAGATACTGAGTTATGTGCACCTGCCGCCCTCAGTTTGCTTGTAGCCCATCCATGGGCCTGTGATGTGACATCATCCACAGAGAAGTGATGTCATACCTGTAAATAAATCTTGTCGCCGGTGATCTATAGAACGCCGTGTCATACACTTAATGTTTCTTTCTCCTTCACAGCAAAATCCTCGCCACCGGAGAAGGAGACGTCTTGGTGGATTACTCCAAGAACTTGATCACTGAAGACTTATTCAAGCTGCTCATAGAACTGGTAATGTATCCGACCCCCCAGCTCTCCTCCTGACGTTAACCAATATATAGATAACCAGAAAACACCACTCCATGACTTCTGCCTGCCTGGGGTGGTCCTTGTGTTGTGAGCTGAAGTGCTCTGTGCTGCTGTTAAAATTTGATCTGACTTTAAAAAGTTAATCCAGCACTGAAAGTGACAGCATATCGCTAGAGTGTGAATGGAGCTGTTGTGGGGTTGGTCGGGGGGGGGGGGGGGTGGATAAAATCGCACTTTTGTCAATTTTCAGCATCAGTGGGGGTACCTGCAGTTGGGGCCCCAGCTATTTAGGTGATGTAAAGGACCCTTTGATTATGATAACTCTATACCCTGACCATATTGGAGCGTCTACTGACTTTACGTACCTCATGGCCGAGCTCTCATCTTATCTGTTGTAACTCAATCGCTGCGGCTAGAAGCAGAACGAGTTTCTTAACTTTAATGAATGGTGCAAGAGGAAAGGAGGAACGTTGCAAAAGAGCCACAAATTCCTATTGCACTGAAGCAAAAAACTTAAAGCTAAGATGTTAAGATGACCCTCCAGTGTTACAGATGGTCCACTATAATCTGGCATCTTGTCCCTCTAGGACGGTGGTCTCCTACCTGTGGCTCTCCAGCTGTTGTGAAACGGCAATTCTCAGCGTGCTCAGGACATGCTGGGAGTTGTAGTTTCACCGCTACTGATGAGCCAGTTTGGAGACATTGTCTTTAGGGTTCACACACAGTTCTCAGGTGTATTTCGGGGTGTAAATGCCTGGAAAAATTAGCGCGCAGCCATTTCTAGACTGGTACAATCACCGGCCCGTGCCCCTCATGTACTACGTTTTCATTGTATTTGGCATTCTCTTGTGCGCCGTCACATACTTGACCTTTTGTTTCTCTTCAGCGTGGAGTTAATCTGCTTCTACTTGACCCCGGCATCTGGCTCAGACTAACGCTCTATTTTTACATCTTTCAGGCCCAGTCTAGAGGTGTTGAGGCCGCCAGAAAGCGCATGTTCTCTGCCGAAAAGATAAACTTCACCGAGGTACCGTCTGTAACCCATTCACTGCCATATACTCCCCAATACATTTCTGATTGCGAATATACAAACTGTTCTATTCCGTTGTGGATTATTTTTATATTTACTCTGTAATGCTACGACTTGCATGACTCTGTATTCTCTCCCCTCATTGTACTTGGTCGTGGTGCGTTGAGGTCTGTAGAATTAACAGGGTGTGGACTGAAGGGTTTGTTTGGCAGGAGAATTGTAAGTTCACCTCAGGTTGTGTTCTCCATACGTTGCTCCAGGCGGTCAGGCTCGGACTCTCCCCAGGTGTGCCGTGTTTAGTTTTTCAGTCAATGCCAAGGGTTCATGTATACTTAATGGGTAGAGGGGGATAAGCCGGTGCCAGACCTGTTATCTTCTGTGAAAACAAAGGATCAGGAGCTTAGAAATACAACATGCCCGATCCTTCTGTTGGAGACCACTTCCATCGGGAGAGACGGTGACACCCTCGTACACATTAGATGGTCTGATCCACCAGCTCTACCATTGCCTACTCCCCCCCCCCCCCCCCCTCCATATTTCTCAATGGCTTGTCTTTCCTTGCGTCTCCAGAACCGCGCGGTGCTGCACGTCGCTCTGCGCAACCGTTCAAACACTCCTATACTAGTGGACGGCAAAGATGTGATGCCAGAAGTCAATGCCGTCTTGGAGAAGATGAAGGCGTTTTGCCAGGTATAGTGTGATCTTTGCCGTCTGCCGCCATTGCTCATCTCCTGTAACTGGGTGACCGGTGCTCTTTGCGTTTGTCTAGAAAGTGCGCGGCGGAGAGTGGAAGGGTTACACTGGGAAGGCCATCACTGATGTTGTGAATGTCGGGATTGGTGGCTCCGATCTGGTAAGAACTCTACATTTATGTCTCCGTTCTTAATAAACTGACCATTTAGATGACCTGACTGTCTTATCCCAGGGGCCATTGATGGTCACGGAGGCACTGAAGCCATACTCCAAAGGTGGCCCCCGCGTCTGGTTTGTATCGAACATTGATGGAACCCACATGGCCAAAACCCTGGCGGAGCTCAACCCGGAGACCACACTCTTCATCGTTGCATCCAAGGTAATGGCTCTAAGCAACACTTCACCGGGGGTCTCGGCTGCAGCCGGGTCTGGACTTTGTATGTGAAATCAATGGCCACCAATCAGAATTTTTAGGGGGTGCCAGTCAGTCCTGTTGGCAGATACTGTTTAGTTTTGCAGCATATTTTATTTTTTTCCCCCGGATCTGTAATGACTTTGCAAATTTTGTTAGGTGAAGGGCAGGGTGGAGTTTTTGGCATAAACTCTCAAACAAGAGGGAACAAGAACTTTTCCAAAAGTTGTATTGGTTTTTGATAACACTTGCCAGGTCTCCTGTATCAATCAGATTTACTGTTTTGGTGTCCTCGCTGTCACTCCCCTCTGTGGCCTCCTGTAATCTTGCTTTGCCTGACTAGGTCAGCGCTATATACTGTCTATATAACCTTCCTAGTATGCAGGGCACGGGTCACACTGTCTGCCGGTGTTTGGATGGGGAAAAGGGGAATGTCAGAATAAGTCCGGGGGTACATGAACTGATCGCCATTACCGATGGGAGGACACAAATAATATAGGGTGTGACCATCTACTACCCAGTACTGTACAGAGACCGCACTCCTCACACTGGCCACTGACTCGTATACCGAATTACCACAAGATCTTGGGAATTGTCGGTGTTGCAGGCAGAAGCGTAACTCGAATAATCAAAATCTGTAACTGACAGGGTCCCCGCCTAACTCGTGATGTGTATGATACATGGCTTATGTGGCAGGAGTCTTTGGGTCACCAGGGCCTGGGTGTGACTGCTACCGCCGCACCCCTGATTGCAGACTCCCACTGACTGCAATAATTCCTTTTATGCAAGTAAAGATGTCTGGAAACATTTTGGGGATTAGCGTAAGGCCTCAATCACACAAGTGTTCGGTCTGTGATATATGGGCCGCGTTTCCTGGACTGAACATGGTTAAGGGAGCCGGGCCCATATCATCATAGTAATGTATGACGTGAGGTGTCCCTACCTCCCTGCAGGAATACTGTCCCATACTGAAAAAACATGTTTGCAGTACGGGACAGTAGTCCTGCAGGGAGGCAGTGACTCACAACATCGTAGATAACTAGAATGCTGGAACTCGGGTCCCTGAACTCTGTTCGGTCCCAGAAATGCAGCAGACACGCGGTCCGTATATCATGGACTGAACAGGGTCGTGTGCATGAGGCCTAAGACTATTCCCTTTGGGGCTGCAGTCATGATACTTTTTTTTTTTTTTCTCTTTTTAGACTTTTACAACCCAGGAAACTATCACCAATGCTGAAACGGCCAAGGAGTGGTTCCTGAAGGCTGCCAAAGATGTGAGAAGATTTTTTTTATATATACACGTTTTATTGCATGCATCTTTTTGGAAGCTGTCCAATGTGATGCCTCCCTCTAAGCATATGGCATGTGTGGACTGGTACTGGTCTATGGCTATATGATGGGTATGGCAAGTTTGGCATTCACCTGCATCTCTGGAGGAAGCCTCGACCTGATGTATGAATGCAGCGACCTGCTGACGTCCGACTACTAGGACCTCCGGTTTGAGCTCTGCTTTTATATAGATGGTTAACATGAGGTGGACATTTTTAGGGGTGGGGGGGGGGGGGATATCCAATAATTGTCCACTCAGTATGACCTTTCACATTGCAATGATCACCGACCCATTGTTCTTGGCCATGTCCTCCATATGACCCCAGCCTTACATTTGTCCAGTGCTGCTTTTTGGTGGATCTTGATCTATGTGGCCAAATTCCAGTTAATGCCTCCTTGCTGTAAGGGCAAAATTATTGCTTAACTTGAGCCATGCTGACTGTTTCCTTTATGATATAAATCCCTGTTAATAGCGGTGACAGCGGCATGAGAGCTGATCTGTCGCTTTATACGTATCTGGCCGATCGGTGAGAATCTATATGGGATAATGAGCCCCTTCTGGACGTAAGTCAGACATTGCCAATAGTTTAATGGTGGTTGGATGGTTTTATAAGGGTCCTGGCACTTTGCTGGGTCAGACCTTGATATTCATGTTTCTGATTCTATACAAATATTTCACATATGAAATAATAATTTTCCTCTTTGCTCTTTCAGCCCTCTACCGTGGCCAAGCACTTTGTTGCCCTCTCAACCAATGCAGTGAGTGTCCTCGTTACTTTATCCCTTACATCCGCACTCCCAGCTGTCTTGAAACCAACTCCCAGCATGCTGGGAGTTGTAGTTTCACAAGTTAAAAGCCCTGTGTTACTTTAACCCCGCACTTACCTACTTTATTTTTACAGCCAAAAGTAAAAGATTTTGGAATCGACACGGCCAATATGTTTGAATTCTGGGATGTAAGTATCGGACGCCAGCGATTTTTTTTTTTTTTTTTTTTTATATTACGACAGGATCACTTACTGTGTATCTGTATCGGGATGGGGGTGGTTATAGTTAGTTAACCCCTTCAGCATGGTGTTCTACAGCAGTGCTCTCCAACCTCTGGCATACCAACTGTTACAAAATAACTCCCAACCTGTCAGGCCATGCTGGGAGTTGTAGTTTGGAGATGACGTTGTCTGGATGCCTGATTGTCACCGCTGCTATAAAGTGATGTCGATGCCTCTGTCTGTGGCCCTCTGCGGTTCCCTGCACTGTACATATCGCAGGCTGCAGACAGCTGGCAGGTAACCTGATCAGTGCCCGGCTTGGTTATTTTGGGGTCTGACCTTTCATGTGACCTTTCTTGTCGTGTATAAGGCGGGCGCTCCACTGTACACATAAAGGTCATTCACCGGTTCAATGTCAAAATGTGCCTGGTTCAAATTCTGGTCACGTGTACAAAAGTAAGCTGTAGGGGGCAGTATATAGTATTATAGCGCTGTGATCTCTTCCTGTAGTGGGTCGGAGGCCGTTATTCTCTCTGGTCCGCCATTGGTCTCTCCATCGCCCTCCATATTGGTAAGAATCTTTTCATTGTCCGTTTCATTACGGACACCCCCCCCTCCCCCATCTTCTCAATATTAATCCCCCCCACACCCTTTTAAGTGTCCGCTGTATAATTGTCACTTCCTATTTGTTTTTTTTCAGGTTATGACAACTTTGAGAAGCTTCTCACCGGTGCTCATTGGATGGTAAGGCCGTTGTTTGGACTTGCATTTCGCCAACTTTTTTTTTCAAAAAAAGTGCGTCGCACACACTTTCTTATGGGATGTGGCTGGTCTGGCTTGACCTTGGCTCTTACTAAAGAGGGGTCATCTGTTTTATAAATAGTAAAGTCAGATTTGGAGCAGCAGCATTGCCTGTAGGTATTATCTGGGGTCTTTAAACATTGCAAAATTTACAAGGGGGAAAAAACGGGATATACGGCGCTGCTTAATGTAATTGATTTAATAACTGAGAATGCTACGCGTTTCAACGCCGGACCGGCATCTTCATCAGGCATCATGTCGAAACGCGTAGCATTCTCCGTTATTAAATCAATTACATTAAGCATCGCCGTATATCCCGTTTTTTTTCCCCTTGTAAATTTTACTACCTTGGCAACCCCGTGGGAGTTTGCATTGGGATTGGCAGCAGCTTTTCTACTATAAATTACATGCCGGTAATTTACAACCTTGGAGGTGAGCATTTATGTGCGTTATCTTCGCTCATTATTTATTGATTCCGCAAGTTTTGGCGCCGTGTCCTTTTTGTTTCGATTTCAGTTTTCAGCAGGCAAAATTATACTGTTATACATAGTGCTGGGCCTGAGGGGGTGGGGCATGACACATTGAGTCAGACTCCAAAGAGAATCCCTGTGTCATGCTCCGCCCCCTCAGGCCCTGCACTGGCTATTACAGTATCAGTTTTGCCTGATCCTTTTTAGAACCCTGGGGGGCAAAGATCTTTTTGGTAACATGGAAATTAATTTTATGTATTAAGTGATGACCGCTCTGCTGCTATATTGAAGCTTTATTTATGTTCCAGGACAATCATTTCTATAAGACTCCTCTGGAGAACAACATCCCCGTCATCCTGGCCATGCTGGGAGTCTGGTACATCAACTTCTACGGCTGTGAGACCCAAGCCCTGCTGCCCTATGACCAGTACATGCACCGATTTGCAGCCTATTTCCAGCAGGTCTGTAGGATATAAACCGTTGTCTCATACATCGAGCTCCTCGTCTTAGTAGACGCCATTTATAACTTCTCTTCCTTGCAGGGAGACATGGAATCCAACGGGAAATACATCACGAAGACTGGAGCCCGCGTCAACTACAACACCGGGCCTGTCGTGTGGGGCGAGCCTGGCACTAATGGGCAGCATGCCTTCTACCAGCTCATACACCAGGGTGGGTCATGCAGCCGGCTCTTACATTTCCTGTAGAAATGCTTCAATATATTCTGCGCTTAATCTTGTGCACAAACAGCTGGTGCTGAAGGTTAGGGTCATAATGGTGACGTTGTTTCAGCCAAACGCAGGAGTGGACACGAGATGAATCCGTCTTCGTATCTTTTTGTATCCGCTTTTGGCTTTGGCTCCAATACTTTGTGTGCGCCTGGCCTTATGGCGGATTCTTGATTGTCTGAATGAGAAATCTCCTGTGGTTTTATGGGAAAAGGTTTTCCAGGGACAATACATTTTTTTTTTTCAGGGCAGGCAGCTCACTAGCACTGAGGAATAGCAGGAGCGCAAAGAAAATGGGGCAGGCATTGAGGCGTAAGCAAAGAATTGAACGCAACGGGCATTGAGGCTGTGCACCAATAGGATGCTTCAAACTCAGGACTTCTGATCTATACCTGGGTTTGCATCCTATTGGTCGACAGCCTCCTCAATGCCCGCCCTGTTCTTTTGCTGCTGCTTCAATGGCAGTACCATTTTCTTCGCCTTCGTGTTATTCCTCAGTATCCGTGAACTGCCGGTCCCGATGGTCAGGGATGATGGGTTATAAAATACAGGGATGGGGATTACATATATAGGGGTGATGCAGATTACATATATAGGGGTGATGGGGATTCCATATATATAGGAGTGATGGGGATTACATATATATGTATATGATGAGGATTACATTAGCTAGCTGAGTTGCAGTTGCAGGTTTCTGTGACCACATGTGGAAGTTGGCAGGCAGGATAAACTAAAGGGGAAGGGAGAGCATGTGGGGAGGATGAATAGACAACTAGAAGGGGGCGGAATAATTAGTAAAGAACTGATCTGTCTATACCTCACTGCGTTTACTAAGACATGCACGAGCCTGTGTCGAAAAGAATTCCGGCCGGGCAGACTTAGGGTGAATCTGAAGAAATGCGTTTGGATTTAATAGTGAATGTATATTGGGAACTTATTAAATAATTACATAGAATATTAGTCTAAAAATTGTCCCTGGAAAACTCCTTTAATGTAAAATGTGTTATTGCCATCTAGTGGCAGAACTGGGAATTGACATTTGTATAAATATTAATGTACCAAACATTGCACTCCATGTCTAAAACTAAAAAAAAAAAAACTACGTGGTTTGAGTAAGACCTTTCTGAATTCTTAAATAAGCAGTTGGCTATTTGGTTCACAAGAGTACTTTACATTGACCTGTACTTCCACTACAGGCACTCGCATGATCCCTTGTGATTTCCTGATCCCAGCAAAGTCCCAAAATCCTATCCGAAACGGGCTTCACCACAAGGTAACACAGGACTGTGTAATATATAGGGGAATGTCAATCATTCATTTGAACCACTGACCTCTTAGTGTTTCATGCCTTGTGTGTAATGCGCTGTATCCTAGTGGATGGATGCCGCACTCTAATCTTGCTTCAGTTTGCCCTGCAAAAAAGCAAATCCAGAAGTGTACAATAAGGGCTGTATTTCTACTAGGCTGAGCTGCTGAAATAAACACGTCCTGGGCTGGAGGACTCAGAGCAACTATACTACTTTTTCACCCGTTCATTTAAATGGGCGCGATGTAATGCCACGTCTCCTGCACTTGAGGATCTTGGCTATCAGGCCTGTGGGCGATCAGATGATAGAGAAGGGATTGTCCAGATGGAAAACCCTGAAACACTTGACCAGAAGAGTAATTTAAATCTCTTGGCCCAGGTTTAACTTCTATTCTAACATTCAAATTCCTGACTATATAGGACCTATATAAAATTACAGTATTCACTTGTATATAGAGATCGCTGTACAGCAGGATTAAAACTGCACCCCCTTCGCGCCATTCCAATCTCAGACATTTTATAGTATTTCCACAAGATACGCTGTGAATGTTTGATAAATGCAGGACCCCCCACCCCCATACTACTCTCTGTTCCCCGGCCACTGAGTTATAGGGTGGCTGGGAGTACAGAAGCTACTGAGCTACACTGTTACTGTACCACCCATAGAAGTGAATGAGGCTCAAACTGCCTAGAAGTGATTGGCGGTCTACGGAAAACACCGCCATCTCCTAACTCGGCGCCCAGCGACAGTGGGAGAAGGTAGGATGGGTCAGGCCCTCCTAGAATAATGGACTCGTATGACTAACACAGGCGCTCCCACAGTAAGCAGTGGTGTAACTTCAGAAATAACAAATGATGTGGTGAGAGCAGGAAATGTTTACTTGCTCTATGACCGGGTGACTGAATACAGTTGTCCATAGCTTCCAAAATGGCTGACTGGTTAAAATTTCTTTTTACAGCTGCTCCACACCACAAGAAAATGGAAGTTTTATTTGGTCAGAGGAGCTTTAATCTATTTTAATTCTGTACTAGATCCTCATGGCCAACTTCCTGGCACAGACTGAGGCGCTCATGAAGGGGAAGTCCACAGAGGAGGCCAAGGCTGAACTGCAGGCATCTGGACTGTCTGGAGAGGCCCTGGAGAAACTGCTTCCACACAAGGTAAATCCATCTTATGTTCCTGGTTATTTCTTAAAGCGGATGTATAGATGCCAGTCAGGTACTTGTGTGTTTCTTGATCATGAACGCAGGTTTTCTGGAATTTTATTAAATGCACGGATATTGCTGGGTGTCGAACACAACTGGTATAACACAATATAACTACTAGTGGCAAGGATTTGCAGTCTGCTTACGCTGCACACATTAGACTGGAGCTTCCAGTAAGGCCCCCTACACACGAGCGTGAATCACATCTGTGCGTTGAAACCACGCACAGCACTCGGACCCTTTGATTTCAATGGGGCTTTTCACGCAGCGAGAGTCGGCTGCGTGAAATATACTGCATGGCCTATATTGGTGCGTTATCACACACACCTACGCGCCTGAAGTCAATGGGTGTGAAAACCATGCAATGCACATGCGTGTGCGGTGCGTGATGTACGCGTCAATTCAGTTGAAAATAAGAAAAAATGTGCTTTGCGAGTGCGTGAATAACTCCTGCCACTCGCAGACACACTGATGCAGGACACCACACACGGACCCGATTCACGTGCGTTTGTCATGCGTGTGAATCGTAGATGCCCGTGTTCATGGAGGCCTAAGGGTTTATTTACATGTTGCAGATTATTATATATGTACACACACCACTTTTTGGGTGGCATCTTTTGTAGTCACGCTTCTGACATGCAGTTTATTTTCATATAGAAGCCCATAGGAAAAATGCCAAAATAAAGGTACACTCCCTTGCTGTGATTTGAAAAATGCCACTGAGCCGAAAGAAGCAACCAAAAAATAAACTGTAGCACGTGCAGTATTTTCCTATGGACTTCCAGCTAAAACCTGGCTGCATGCACACACCCCCTAAAAATGCTGTCTGAAAGTACCCCAAAAGCCTCATGCACACCAATGTGTTCTTGCATCAGCGATTCATCTGCAAAAATGCAGATTTACTGCAATTGGGGGCTGCAATTGCGGACCATAAAAGCTCAGGACATTTTACGGTCTGCAGTTGCGATCCGGCTCCATTGAAATAAATGCGCGGTCTGCTTGCGGATGGCCCACAGGTAACACTCCATGGCCGTCTGTGCTGTAATCACTGACTATGCACGCGGCTATGGCCTTAAAGGACTATTTTTGTATGTCCACTTAAAGCTTGTGCAAAGCCGTCCAGCTCATGACAAATGTAATTGGCCGCATATAACCTGCGTGTTATGTTTAGCTTTTTTTTGTAGTGGAAATAAAACCTACAATAAATTGAAATGACAAAGGTCCATTATCTTAAAGTGTGGCTAAACATTTGACAAACTTCTGACATGTCACTATGACATATTAGAAGTTTGGATTGGTGGGGGTCCGAGCACTGAGACCCCAACCAATAGCTAGAACAAAGCGGCTGAAGAGCTCGTGTGAGCGCTCAGCCGCTTCTTGTCTGCGGCTTTTCCGGAAATGTATAGAGTACGGACTCACTAGAAAGTCTGAGCCTGTACGCCGATACATTTATTTCCAGAAAAAGCCAAACAGACACGAAGCAGCTGAGCGCTCACACGAGCTCTTCAGCTGCTTCGTTCTAGCGATGGGTGGGGGTCTCAGTGCTCGGACCCCCACCAATACAAACTTCTGACATGTCAGAAGTTTGTCAAACGTTTAGCTACACTTTAATTTCACAGATCGCTGGACAGTGTTCCTTCCAGCGACCGGTAAATGCTGGACAATAAAATCTACAGCTTTATAACTTTTCTATTTCATTTAGGTATTTGAAGGAAACCGACCAACCAATTCCATGGTGTTCAGCAAACTCAGCCCCTTCATATTGGGAGCTTTAATTGGTGAGTTCTCACTATAATGTTGGGGAGTTTCACGTGCAGTCGGGTGTTAGGGCTGGACCCGGATTATTAGCCTTCTTGGTGCTTATACTTATTATTTGTTCTCCATCTATGGGGTTCAGATCTCATTTTGCCTCATTCTTCTCTTCTAGCCATGTATGAACACAAAATCTTCGTTCAAGGGGTCGTGTGGGATATCAACAGTTACGACCAGTGGGGGTGAGTATCACAAATATGGATTGTCATTGAAACTGATGTAAAAACTCTGTATTCTGGGCTTGCTGCCTACGTTGGGACCGGTAAATGTAAGTTCTTCGTCTGGCTTTTGTATGGCAGTCGGGGGAACTTCTCCATGTTTTGCCCATCGCTAACCTTTTCTGGAGAATCCCATAGCTGTGGTTTGAGGACAGCCAAAGAGCCACAACTCCCAGCATGCTCTGACCGCTGCAGGTTGGAGATGCCAGCTATAGGGACTTGAGTCTCAACCAGTACCATAAGTGGATTTTGATCTCAAACTCCCTAAGGCTAGGGTTATATGGCAACTTTGGCCTAATCACAGGTCACATGGCCAGATCCCTGTCACGCCTGCATCGCAGTAATGAAAGTGACCTGCAGTTTAATGCTGCAACAGTCCCAAGTAATTTTAGCTTAGGGGCTG
Source organism: Rhinoderma darwinii (assembly GCF_050947455.1). NCBI lineage: Eukaryota > Metazoa > Chordata > Amphibia > Anura > Rhinodermatidae > Rhinoderma > Rhinoderma darwinii. Next base: position 90,612,240 of record NC_134695.1, read on the forward strand.
TCCCCGCACTGATCACCTATCCACAGGCTAGGTCATCCATATATGATTGGTGGGGATCTGACTCATGGACCCTGCACCAATCAGCTGCCTCCAGGCACTGGATGTCTATGCTGGAAGCAGATGGCTCTGGTCACGGAATAGCGGATGACTTGCGGTGCTGTATTCAAGTGAATAGGAGTAGTTGTCCTGCATCACGGCCGCTATACATTACTCTGAGCCATCACCTTCCAGCTCCGAATACTTCAGTGCTGATTGGTTTGGGGTCTGGTTGTTGGACCCCCCTACCAGTCATACCGATGACTTAGCAGTATGAGAATATAGTTCATGCTCACCCGATTTTAAATGTTTCTTGTCTCGAGTTCACACCTGGCCCGTAGTGTAATGGAGGCGCGTGCATTCCCGCATGTTATTTGGCGCATGCACAGTATAAACAGTAAGTCCACCATTGTAATCGGCACTACTGCACATTCACCGATGTCATCAAATGCTGGACTAGGAGACTCCATAAGATGCTCTTTAATAGCAACCAGTTCTCTAAGCTGTAGCCAGGGCATAAGATCATGACCAGTCAGGATGGCTGGATTCAGTCAGAATATTTTTTGAGCCAAAGGCAGTATTCCCAGCAGAAGTAGAAATTTCCCCCCCATTCCTTTTGAATCCACTTTTGGCCTGGGCTCAAATTGCCATAAATACTGTTCTCAAACTGCCGGGTGTTGCACTCCCCTAATCCAGTGGCTTTCTGGTTTCTCTGTAGTGTTGAACTGGGGAAACAACTGGCTAAGAAGATTGAGCCTGAGCTGGAATCTGACGCCCCCGTCACCTCCCACGACGCCTCTACGAACGGTCTCATTAATTTCTTCAAGAAGCACCGATGCTAAACCTGCAGCCGGCGCATGAAGCTGCAGCTCGTTCTCCGCTTCCAGCAACAGGCACTTTCCTGACTGTCGTCTGTCCTTGTGTTTCATGTCCTCGTGTCTTGTATGGGAAATAGTCCAGGGGATAATATATGGATTCGTCCTGTCTAGCACAACTTGCATAGATGTAACTGCACTGTTCCAATCTCCCATGTGGGGGCGCTCTGTAAAGGAGAAGCCCCGGCTCGTGAACAGACATCTCCCAAACATTTAGGTCTTTGTTCTGTTTTGCGCTGTAGTGTCCAAATAACGGTTTACAGAATAAAAACAACCACAAACCAGATCTGTTGTCTTGGAGGTTCTGCAGCATCTTCTCTCAGGGTTGAGCAAATGTAAACACTCGCTGCATAGTGGAAAGTTCTGTGACTTTCCAATGTACTTTTGATTCTATTCCTTTTTTTTTTTTTTTTTTTGGGGTCTCTACTTGTAAATGGGAATATTACCATTTTAGGAGCAGAGATTTTGGTATAGGAAAAAGCATATTAGGAAGTTTGCAGAACTTTCAAGAACTAAAACTTTTTAACTTGGTAGATGTGGCTATTTTACACTGGCAGTAAGTAATGCGGTCTAGTAGATTTATGGTGGGGATGATGTAGGGTTAGAGGTGAGTAGGTGGTGGGATGGTGAGCAGAAGCAGGTGGTACATGAAGATTGAGCAACAAAACTAAAATTGCTAGCAGGCAGCCAGAACACATCACATTGGCTGTGGTTGGAGGGGGTAATGACCAGTAGCAGGTGTATGGCAGCAGGTTACATCAGGTAAGTAGCTGATAGAGATTACAGGGTCGCTGCTGACATTTTTGGGGGCTTTTAATAGTGCCACATTTGCTTGAATAATAAAGTAAATTATAATCCAGGGCTTGCATGGTTCGGTGATAATCTAGATTAGCAGGTCAGTTTCTCATGCACTATTAGAACCTTTCTTTTTATTCCTCTAGTAGACGGTTATTTTCTATAGATTTCTAGAAAATCAGGGAGCCCAATCAGCTGACAATTTAAAAACTATGGTACAGCAGGACTAGTCCCTTATTTGTAGCGCTTTTACCTGAAAAAAAAATGAATGCCACATCTGCCCACAGGTTGTGTATTGCAGCTAAACCCAATTCGCTTCAATGGAGCAGAGTTGTAATGCTAGACCAGTCATTGACAGCGGACATGGTTTCTGGCACAAAGCAGCAATGAGGGGGATCTGACTCCGGATAGTGGTGCAGTTCTAGTCCAGGACCCTGGAGAGCCACCGGTTAGACCTCATGCACACGGCCGTGCCTGTAATCATGGCCTGCGATTGTGGGGCCGTAGCCCATGGTTTTCATGCCAGTCTCCTGTACAAAGTATGGGACGATGGCCTGTAAAATAGGACATGCTCTAATTCCTGGCACTGGTCTATGGCAGACACATCTGTAGCGATATGGAAAGGTGTCCGCAGCCAATAGAACTGGATGGGTCTAACTGTGGACTGTATTACGGTCTGCAATTATGTAGATTTATTTATGGCTGTGTGCATGAGGCCTTAGCTGGCAGTGGGTTTGTAGTTTCATGCCAAACCACCACCCAGCATGCCCACAATCTAGCATTAGCGGTATATTAAAGTTTCCTCCTCTGCTACCCTTAAGTATTATGGAGCAGACACGAGTTCTATTTAGTGTTACTACTGCCAGAACAATAAGATGGGTTTCAGGGTTTTCATTGGTCAAAAGAAATTTTCTTCACCTGTGCTTACTGCCCTCTGCTGGACACTACCATACATAGCCGCCTGTGTCATATACACTACACAGATTAATAGCACTTTGCAGATAGCCTTCATTTTCAAGAAACGGATACACTGAACTGTCAATCAGCTTTTCTAGTTCCCCAAATATGGTGACACCCAGCTTTCCCAGGCACCTGTAGGGTCAATTTTCCAGGAAAAAAAAAAATTGCTGTATCACTTAAATTGACCTTAATCTGGGGCAGCTGGTTGCCACATTAGTTTAGCAGTGGCCTTATTTTCACTCTGATTCTGTTCAGTGTATGGAAAAGCATTGTATAGATCACATTAAATCCATATCCCTGCAGCAGCATCCTGATGGAAGAAGCTTCTGGTAATGTAATGAGCAGCTGATAACTAATGTTTCTGGTGAGTAATTCACTAATTCGTCATTCCATTCCCCAGTTGCTTGGCAGGATTTCCTCGTGCCCTTTTGCTCTGGTTTTAGGTTTTTCACTCCTTGTCTGATCAAGAATCCATAAGTCCCATCAGTTTAGGTTTTTGGTAAAATAGGAATTAGACCTACCGGTAATTGTATTTCCAGGAATCCATCATGACAGCACTACAGGAGGTTGCCCTATTGACCTCTGTAGGGACAGGAAGACAGAGGTTAAAAGGCCCCTCCCACCACCCACTTGCCAGTGTTTTTCAATTACTACACCAGGATGGATGCAACCCTATTTTATGTCTAGGGATAATAACTGACATGTTAAATGCACAAATCAGAATTCAATAAGGGAGGGATGTAATGGTGCTGTCATGATGGAGTCCTGGAAATACAATTACCGGTAGGTCTAATTGCTATTTTCCAGTACATCCCTCATGACAGCACTACAGGAGCAATACCAGATTATAATGCTCAGGGCGGGACTACGGGTTGGAAGACCTTCCGTCCAAAACTTAAATCCGTATTGGACAGAACATCGAGCCTATGTTTGCAAAACGTATGATGGCTTGACCAAGTGGCAGCTCTGCAGATTTGGTCCATAGAGGCTTCTCTTCGTTCTGCCCAGGATGCTGAAACTGCCCTCGTTGAATGGGCTCTGATGCCTTGTGGGGCACATAGACCTTGGGACTTGTAGGCTTCTTGTATGGTAGTTTTTACCCATCTCGCTAGAGAGCCTTTTGAGGCTTTCTTTCCTCTATTCTTTCCCCCGAATAGGACAAATAGATTTTTATCTTGTCTCCAGGAGGAGGTTCTATCCAGATACTGAAGAATTGTTCGCCTGACATCCAGGCAATGGATTTTTCTTCTTGTTGGTTTTTTGGCTCTGGATAAAAGGAAGGTAGAATTATTTCTTCTCTATGGAAAGTGGTAGATACCTTTGGAATAAAGGAAGGGTCCAGCTTTAGGATGATCTTATCCTCATGTACTTTTAGGTACAGTTCTATGACCGACAGATTGGATTTCTCCTATCCTTCTTGCTGAAGTAATAGCGACTAAGAATGCAGCTTTTAGAGTTAAAAAATGCATACTAATTGTATCGAGTGGCTCAAAGGGGGGCTCATAGAGTTGTTAACACTACATTCAAATCCCAGGTAGGAACTGATTTCTTTAGGGAAGGTTTCAGTTTAGAGACCGCTTGAGTGAATCTTCTGATCCACTGATGTTCAGCCAGGGGAGTGTTAATTTTTTTTACCTAAGGCTGAAATCTGCACTTAAGGTACTAGGGCTAAGTCCTTTTTTGAATCCTGATTGTAAAAAAAAAACTAGGATTTTCGAAGTTGGGAGAAAAGGGGTCTGGTCCTGGGTCTCCATATCAGGAACAGAATTTCTTCCAAATTTTTTGATTTTTGAGGTAACTTCTTTATGACTTCATAAGATAGTTGAAATTACCTCGTCTGACAGACCGTGGTTCCTCAAGATCTGCCTTTCAGGATCCAGGCTGACAATTTCAGTTTCTATTCCCTGAAAGAATAAGGGACCCTGGGAGAGAAGATTCTCCCTGACTGGGAGCATGATGGGGTCTTCCAACGCTAGGTATTTTACGATTGGAAACCAACTTCTTTTTGGCCAATAGGGAAGAATAATGAGCTGTCAAATCTTCCTGGATTTTTCTTAATACCATTGGTATTAGAGGAAACGGAGGAAAGGTATAGGCTAGATCCATGCCCCAGGGTTGGGACAATGCATCTACTCCCAATGGGTTGTCTCTGAGATTTAGGGAGAAGAATGTCTCTACTTGGGAGTTTTTCCTTGTGGCAAACAGGTCTATTTGTGGATAACCCCATCTTTGGGTTAAGGACAGAAAGACTTCCCTGTTTAGGGACCATTCTCCAGGGTCTACTTTTTCCTGACTCAGGAAATCTGCTGAGCCTTTTAGGTGGACTGCAGAGACTGATAGGAAATTTTCTTCTGCCCAACTGAAAATTTGTGTAGGGAAGGCCTGAAAAAGAGTGTGTCTTGTTCCCCCTTCATGGCGAAGAAAGGACACCGCTGTTGTGTTGTCCGATAACATTCTTATATGCTTCCCTTTTATAATGGGTGAAGCTCTTATAAGTGTTTCCCATACGGCTTTTAGTTCTCTGAAGTTTGAGGACATCATCTTCATTTGAACAGACTGTGCCCTGAAAGTGTTGGTCTTGGATTACCGACCCCCAGCTGTGTTTGCTGGCATCTGTGGTAATCACTACATAAGGAGAAGTTCTCCAGGGGACTCCCTTGTCTATGTTGTTTGTGCAGAGCCACCACAGGAGGGATGATGTCACAGTCTCTGAAATTTGAATTCTTGAATTCAGGGAGTTCTGTTTTCAATCCCACTGGGACAAGATCAGATTCTGTAAGGGTCTGGAGTGAAATTGACTCCATGGAATAGATTGGATGCAAGACGTCATCATTCCCAACATCCGCATACATTCCCTTATGGAACAGGCGTCTTTCCCCCAAAATTTCCTTACTTCTGCCAGTAGGAATATTTGTTTCTCTCTTGGGAGGAAGGAATGCTGAAGGGAGGAGTCCAGCAGTACTCCTAAGAAGACCTTCTGTTTCTGGGGAGGAAGACTCGACTTCTGAAAGTTGATCATCAATCCCAATTCCTGTAGTAGGGAAAAAACCTGTGACCGATGACTGTCTAAGATAGACGGCGTATCTGCCGTCAACAAGAAGTCGTCTAGATATGGGATAATTACTATGCCCTGACTTCTTACGAATGCCATGATCTCTGCCATAATTTTTGTAAAAATTCTGGGGGCGGAGGAAATGCCGAAAGGGAGGCAGACAAACTGGAAGTGGAGAATGGAAGGACCGTCCTGAATTGCGAATCTGAGGAATCTCTGGTACGCGGGGTGGATAGGAACGTGATAATACGCATCCTTTAAATAGATCGTACACATTGATGCCTCTTCCCTTATTAGAGGAATAGGCGATCTGATAGACTCCATCTTGAATTTTCGATATTTCACCCACTTGTTTAGGACCTTCAGGTTGATTATTGTCCTGTAGGAACAGTTTGGTTTTTTGACTAAGAAGATTTTTGAATAGTGGCCTTTGAATTTTTTGTTGTGGAGAACTGGAGAAATGGCTCTCAATTTGTGTAGTTTCTGAACGTCCCGGATAAGGATCTGATGAAGATCTTTTGCTTGGTACTGGGTTATTAGAAATTTCTCTGGAGGAAAATTCTATTTTGTACCCTTCTTCTATGATCGTTAGAACCTAGGGGTTCTGGGTTATTCCCAACCATTTGGGATAAAATTGTAGGAGTCTTCCTCCCACGCTCTTGGCGTCATTGCATTGAGGTCTGAAATGAATTATTGGGGTTAAGGAGATATCCTCGACCCCTTCTTCCTTTGGGGTAACTCCAGCGACCGGACTTCCCTTTCCTGCTGTAGTTCTGTAAGGTAGGATCCCTCTGTTGGCGAAACCTCCCAAACGGAGGTTTTTTTTTTTGGTTTCTCTTCAGGAAACCCCTTTTTCCTATCTGCTGCATTATCCAGCATGTTATCAAGGAGAGGACCGAACATCAGAGACCCTGTAAACGGGATAGAACATAATTTGTTCTTGGACTTCGTATCTCCTGACCACATTTTGAGCCATAATGCTCTTCTAGCAGCATTTGAGAGAGCCCCATTCCTGGCAGCAAATCTAATGGTAGACGCCTCAGCGGAATCTAAGAATCCGGTTGCCATTTTTAGTAACGGTAGAGATTCTAGTAGCTCTTGTTATGATGTCTTCATCATCAAATGGGTCTCCAGCTGGTTTAACCATATAAACATTGCTCTTGCTACTGATGTGGCCGCGATATCAAAGCAGAGGAAGATTCCCACGCTCTTTTCAGTAGCCCGTCTGCCCTTCGGTCCATGGCGTCCTTCAACTGAGAGGAATCTTCAAATGGGATTGCGGGTTTTTTTTTTTTAAGCAACCCTGGATACTGGGACATCTACTTTTGGGATCTCATCCCAAGGTTTAGTGTCTTCTGGATCAAAGAGAAGTCTGTTTTTAAAATCTCTTGCAATGAAGAGCCTTTTTTCTGAATCTTCCCATTCAGTTGTCACCATTCTTTTGAGATTTTCATTTACCGGAAAAACCTTTGTTTTCTTTTCCATTAGACCTCCAAACATCTCATCCTGGATGGTATGTGGTTGGTCTTTTTCGGGAACATCCATGGTTTCCTGTATTGCCTGGATTAAGGTATCAGACATCTCGGAAGAGAAGAATTTTTTTTTCTCTGGAGTGGAAGAAGTTGAAGGCAAGAGTTCCTCTCCTTCTTCTAACTCACCCTCCGATAGGTAATAACACTCCTGCTCAGAGTCAGACCCCTGAGAAGGACAATATTTTTGATCCACTTCCATCCGTAGTCTTTTTGCCCAGGAGTGAGAGGAAGTTTGAGGGGCAAGGGAGGCTACTGACTGACTCACTTCTTCACGAATCATAGCCCTAAGTTCAGACATAAACGTTGGTTGTTCCTCTTTTAGTATTTTTGCAATACAATCCTGACAACTGTTTCCTATGTGACTCTGGCAATTTTTTTGCACAAGTCGCACATTTTTTAATCTTTTTATCAGTTTGTCTCAGAGGAATCTTTATCCTAGAGAAAAGATAAGGTAGGTAAAGTATGGTGTGCATACATAAGGAGTCATAACCTTAACCCCAAGGGTGAGACTCATGTGACCCTGGGACATATTTGGAGTTCTGTCAGGACGAGGAAGTTCCATACCGCGACAGGTAACATGCAATCCACAAAATCAATTCAAGTTATAGGTATCAGCTCTAACTACATACCTGTGCGTGTCTCTTTAAATGCGGGTGTTTAGAATTTCCTGCCTTCCAAGATGGCCACGGACCGGAAGTAGCCCGACGTCATTTCCGGTTGGCTATTCGTTGAGGTGCAGCCGCTCATAGCCGGCGTCTGAGGCTTGCTATGCGGTGCAGCGAGGATCCCTGCCGGTGCGTCCAAACCTATGGTGCTGCCGGTCCCCGCCTGGTCACGCAGCCAGGCCGAAGCCTACTTGGGAATCCCGAACCCCACACACTACCGGAACCCTGCCTAGGATTCCTCCGGTAGGTGTCTTAGGTTGGGAGCTAAGGGACCTCAGGGACCTCTCGTTCGAGGGGTGTTAGCCTAGGCTTTAGGGGGAAGAGAAGGGGGAGTGTACGGACCCCCCGATCTTGCCCCCTGCCCGAGTTTTTTCCTGCAGTAACACAGGAGCGACGTCTCTCTGCTCCTGACCCTGTAGGGACAGGAAGAACGCCGACAAGTGGGTGGTGGGAGGGGCCTTTTAACCTCTGTCTTCCTGTCCCTACAGAGGTCAATAGGGCAACCTCCTGTGCTGCCGTCATGAGGGATGTACTGGAAAAATGAGTCTAGAAAGCTGAGGATGCTGCTGCTGAACATCTTTACTATAAGGGTATGCTCACACTGCTTATTTACGGACTTAATTCGGGCGTTTTACGCCTCGATTTACATCCGAAAATGCGCCTCGATAGCATTGGCAAACATCTGCCCATTGAAAGCAATGGGCTGACGTTTGTCTGTTCACACGAGGCGTATATTTACGAGTCGCTGTCAAAAGACGGCGCGTAACTAGACGCCCTCGTCAAAGAAGTGCAGGACACTTCTTCAGACGTAAATGGAGCCGTTTTCCATGGACTCCATGGAAAACCAGCTCGTTACGTCCGTAATGGATGCGGCCTTCAAGCGCCTGCACATGCCGTTCTGGCTGAAATGATGGGGCTGGTTTCTCCTAGAAACAGCCCCGTTATTTCAGCCGTTACGGACGCTGCCGTGTGAACATACCCTAACACTGCTGTACCTTTAGCGCACAATTATAGGGGTGTTTGTTTTCCATCACTCTTCAGAGCCATTCATTTATGGGTGTTTACACTGAAGAACTCATTGACTGAGGCCCCATGCACATGTCTAGTAATGAATCTATAATTATAGATATCTGCAGACCCATTCAGCTCTAGGTCACTTGCACCTTTCTGGATATTTGCAGATGTGTCCACACCATAGAAATCTAAAATATAGAACTTGTCCTAGTCACAATTGCAGCACAGACCACCATGGGCAGGCACAGACTCCTGATGTAACACTTCCACCCCAGAACTATGGAGCAGATAGACCCCCATCCTTTGCTAAAGAAGCACAATGCATCAGATTGTAAGGATCTGTTCACACAAGGCAGATACACTGTGTAAAAGCACACCATGGATGCCACAGGGAATTCTGGTTGAAAAATTGTGTTGTGGTTTTTCGACTGGACTGCCAACTGCACATAAAAACACAAAAAAAAAAACACACAGCCTGGGATGACTTTTCATCCTATGTAACCACTGCAGCCTGTGATTGGCTGCAGCAATCACATGGGATGAAACATCATGGCTGGACACAGGTGCAGAGTGTTCTGGGTAAGTACGTGAGTTGTGATTTTTGCAGCGGAATCGCAGCTTTTCCACCACAAAAATTGCAACATCTGCTACTTTTTGCAGTTTCTACCTCCCATTGAACTGCATTGGGAAAATCCGAAACAAATTGACATTGTAGGTGCAAAAAAAAAAAAAAAAAAAAAAGCTAATTTATGAACGTTTTTCTGGCAGATGTTTTTTTTTTTTTTTTAACGCAGCGTATGGATGAGATTCGTTCAAATATCATTCACTTTGCTGCTACTGTATTATGCTGCGGATTTTCCACAATTAAATAAGTCATGAAAAATCTGCAGTATTTATGCTACATGTGAATCAGGCCTAAGAGCTCAGAGCATCGGCTGTGAGCCGACCTCCACCTGAATGGATAAGAACCCCTGTACCAAATTCCAAAGTCTAGTATAAGACTCCATTCACATCTGCATCAGAATGGGCTCTGCCAGGCTCTAACTCAAAAGGTGTCCATCAGCCACCAGTGGTTCCCATCATATAATGGATCTGGTACTGGTTTCCATTATAGTTTAGAAATGGGGCACAGATGTGTATGATCCATGGAAAGATTATTCATGTCCTATCTGTCCACGGATCGGAAAGTCGCCCACTGAAGTGAATGGGTCCATGAAAAATATTGGGTGCCACTCTGTTGTGTGCTTCATGGCATCTGAGTACCACTCAGGCTGTTTAACGGCCATTACAGCAACAGTCGGCACCAGCTCCATATTATCCGCCATGGTTTTGGACTGAAGTTTAACGTGTGAGGTTCTGGCGTCTACATTCGTCATCATCTTGGAGGGTCTCAGCCAGGAGCGTAGCTAGAGGGGCATGCTGAGGTAGTAATCACAACTGGGCTGTGGTGAACGAGGGGCACCATAAACTCCTGTTATATCAGAAAACTCCAGTATTATAAATGGTAGGTGAGGGGCCCTGTTTGCATTGGGGCCCCAGAGCTTCAAGTTACACCTCAGTGGCAAACACGCTCTCCCACGCCTGAAGTGGCTGATAACAGGGAAGAATAGATTGTCACGCCACATATTTTCAACATAATAAAGCAATGTGTTCGATATGGCGCATAAGACATTTATTTAACATGGTTTTAAATAGATTCAACCCGATCAATTATTAATAACGTACAAGCAGATAAAAACAAAGATCTAAAAGTCACACAAAAGTCTTGTGGTTGTGTTCAGTGCCATAAAATCAGTCTGAGAAGTGCAGAATAAAAAAAAAAAAAGTCTATGAACAGTCAATGGTTAAAAGAAAAAGTCAGTGTCCGTCATATGAACGGCCCAGGCAAACTTGTCCCGATGAGTCTTATTGTAGATTTTCTCCAGGCCCACTTCCCATCTCTTACACCTAATGTAAAAAAACAAAGCAAAAAGGCAAATGTATTATATAATATGTACATGCACATATCATCCCGCTGCTGGGACGGTCAGCGATCAGCTGTAATCTATAGTGAAACCTGGTAACAAATGTTCAATTTCCCTACAGCGCCACCACAGGGGAAATGAAGCATTACACAGCTCCTATTGGAATCAATGTGCTGTCCATGTAAAAACACAGACGCCAGGTCCTCCAGAGACGCTCTTTGTAGCAACTCTTCTCCGGTTAGAGGGGGGGGGTCCTCTATCAACTCAGAATTTACGAAGACCTCATGCACGCCAACGTGTTTTTGAGTCCGCAATTCACCCCCAAATCTGCGGGTGAATTGCAAACCCATTCATTTCTATGGGGTCATGCACACGACGGTTTCCACGGTCCATGCATGGGCCGGAAACCCAGACCACAAAAAGATAGGACAAGCCGTTATACGTTACGGGCTCATGGATTTCAATGTGCGCACAGTCCGTGAATTGCTGCCGGCCCGCGGACGACACTCTGTGGCCATCCGCGCCGCAATCACGGGCCCTGCACATGTGGCCTAAGAGCATTTAAAAGGGTTGTTTCGTTTAGAAAACCAATTTTCAATGATCCCATGAACCGGTCAATAAGATTTTACGCTCAAAAATGTCATTCCCCCCCCCCCCTATAATATAAGTGGTTTCCCCGTGTTAAATTGCATTGTGAGATGGATTGTGGCTTTGAATTGCTTCATATGCATTTTTTCATATATACCATCCGGTATCGCTCTCCTATAGAAGAACATATAGACTGTCCACAAGGAGAACATGACTCACCAGGCCACCGAGATCCTGGGATCCAGATAGTTTAGCTTGGAGGTGCTCAAGGCAATCTGTTTATTTTCTTCTTTATCAGTCGCCTGCACCTCCAATTTCATGATCTGCTCCTCCGCCCTACTGACGGCCTTCTTCTTGCTTTCCACAACCCTATGAGATGGCAGGAAGAAATGTGTCTTATCCATAAGGATGGCACAAAAACTCTAAAGTGCCTCCATAGCAGAACTTCATCTAATGCAAAAAATTACCAACAATTATCTAAAGGGGTTGACCAGTTTTCTGAAAATAAAGTTGGTTTATTGTACAATTCCACAACATTTCCAAAATCTCATCTTGTTGTCAGTGAATAGAAACATTCCAGAGGCTGAAAATCATCTGTATTACGTACACCTTAGGTTTGTTACACTAATGGAACTACGATCCAGGCATCTTTGTCAGTTGGACATGAATAAGACACTTTCAGCCACTAGATGCAATCAAGACTTTTCTATTCACCGACAGCAAGCCATGATCTTAAAAATTGTGGGAAATTGAATACACAGGTTATACAACTTCCTAAAAAAAATTCTTTCAAAGTATACATTTTGCATAAAACTGGAAAGTCCCATTAACTCATGAATGCACTAAGGGTCCAACATGGGCCGTGTAAACTGGCGCCAATTAACGAGACCGCTCGATTGGTCCTTTCACAAGGAGCTATGTTTGGGGACGAGGGATCGTCAGCATACATTTCCATCTCGTCAGCAGCACATCTTTCTGTTTACACAGGGTGATGTGCAGCCGACAATACTTCGTGCTGCAGAAACGATCTGATCAGCCGATGGACGAGCATCTCAGGGAAATGATTGGGAATGAGCGGTCACATGTAAACGCTTGTTTGCCCGATAATTGGTCTTTAGTTTGTCTCCCTAACCCTAGGTCTTCAGCAATGATAAGGAGCAGGCAGTCCCAAGTAAATCTGCTCCATTCAATAGACTCAGATGTCATAGGGATCTATTGGAGCATTTCAGATTACCACTGGCCCTGATGGTAGCCCAGACTCACAGGCGGACTATCACAACTGGTGCAGGGGACAAGTGGAGGAGTCGCCCATACCAAGCAATCAGGTTAGGGTATGTTCACACGCAGTGACCAAAAACGTCTGAAAATACGGAACTGTTTTCAGGCAAAAACAGCTCCTGATTTTGAGACTTTTTGTAGCAACTCGCGTTTTTTTCACAGTGTTTTTTACGGCCATTTTTTTGAGCGTTTTTTCAATGGAGTCAATTAAAAAACGCCTCCAAAAACGACCCAAGAAGTGTCCTGCACATCATTTTATGCGCCATATTTTGACAGCGACGCGTAAAATAAAGGCTCGTGGGAACAGAACATCGTAATTCCCATTGAAAGCAATGAGCAGATGTTTGTAGGCGTATTAGGGGCGTTTTTTCAGGCGTAAAACGCCCGAATTACATCTGAAAACACTGCGTGTGAACATACCCTTAGAATAAAAAGGAGAGATTAAATCTGATTGGTTCAACTTTTTTCACCAGATTTAACAAATTTCCACTTCGCATCGTGTATAGTCATGACTTCCGCTATTTATACGAGCTGCAGATATATGGAAGACTATGGATTAATATACAGGGGGAGCTGCAGATCCGCAAGTAAAACATCCCGTACTAATAGCAGCAATGAAAATCTCATCTGATAGGAGTAAAATACAAATCCTATTAAGAAACCATTTGGGGGCCAATGCGGGCACATTACATACTTCCTAAACTTTTCAGTGTCGTTTTCTTTAGCTTCTTTCTTGGCTTCTTTCAGCTCCTTCTTCGCCAATGAAATCTGTTCTTTTTTGGCCTCAATCTGGAGAGAGAGAATGAAGTATTGCATGTCAGACATATATATATATTTTTAATAAAAAGTATTAACAAAGTTACACAAAATACCTTATTTGAACAAATTTTTTGCCCTTCAAAGGATTACATAGCCTATACACCAGTATAGACCTAATACTTCTCACAGCTGAGGGTTTGCTACAATTGTATCCAGTCTACACTATCCTCTGTGGGCTAAATAAAACAGCAGAATGAATCTCTCTCCTGTCCTGATAGTTTGCTACAATGTATCAGTGTTTGCGATGATACCTTGTACCCAACACTGCTGCATTGTATCAAACTATCAGGACAGGAGAGGAATTAATGCTGCCGTTTTATTTAGCCCACAGAGGATAGTGTAGACTGGATACAATTGTATCCTCAGCTGTGGGAAATATTCGGTCTGTACAGGTTTTCAGCCTCTGGACGTAAAGAAGATTGTTCCCATTCACTGACAGAAAGCAGAGGTCTTGGATTAATTATGGCATCGAAACAAAAAATCAGAACTTTCCATCAGGAAATAACGAAGCTGTATTTACATAAAACTGTAAACCCCCTTTAAATTAGTTCGACCACTCCATAAAGTGGTCTGCAACATGGAACTCCAATCACGTTTCAAAACCGTTGGAGCGCCACATGTTGCAGAAACTGATCCAGCCTGTGATTGGCTACCACGGATGACATCATATCTCGTCACATTTCCCACCTTGGATCTTAGATTAGACATGGATTGATCAAACGTCTTTGGTGGTGCCCGTTGATGGTTGCAAAGTATAGCAACCGCTCTGTTGGCTCTGTTGTAAGACAGGATCTTCCCCGGGAGAGAGTCCTCCGCTGCGGGAATAACAAAAGCAAACATTTATAGGTGCATAGAATATATAAAGCGGTAAGTGTATATAGTCACGTACAGAATATATACATAGGATTCCATTACACGTGTATTATTTACATACTCTCCCCCTCCCCAGTCCAGCCACGGATGACACCTGCCTATACGAGATTTCCTACCCACGAATGAAATCAGATCTACAGGTTGAGGAGGAGCAACATTAGATCCGAGGGGAGTTAAAGGAACACGCTGGGGAAGACTGATTTACTGTATTATGCCTCGTGCAGAGCCGGATAGAAGTTACATGTATTGCTGCCTATCCGGCTTGATCTCCAGAGCAGACAGAGCAGTGCGGAGAAGCTTTATTCTGCAGCAAGCTGCCCCCAGCTAGAGACTGAGCTTAGCTCCTGTTCACATCACGCTGGTGTTTAACATTTAGTGTGCACACCTCGAAAGCTCCAGACGTACAGGCTAGACGTGTCCATAGGGTTACAGTCGCCCGACGGAGGCCAAAATAACATCCTTTTAACCTCAGGCCAGTATACCTCAGTATACAGCAAAAGAGGGAAAAAAAAAAGCATGGAATAGCATGGCATAGTAGACGACATTACATATACTGTACAGTATAAGTGTATTCTACTGAATAAGTATCAAATTAAGCCTTTGGATGGCAATACCACTGTATAGCACCAGTTTAACGTATACGTTCGGTGTACATATTAAAAGGAGGCCATAAATGTGATTGTGAACAGGGCCTTAGGCTGCTCCAGAACTTTGAGAGGTTTAAGAAAATAGATGCCTCCGAGTATATATGCGTTTTCTCTTGTATTTTGTATTTGGGTAGTCATGAGAGAACAGGATCAAAGGAGGACGACGAGGAGGAGATGGTTTAGAATTATAAAAAAAAGATTTTTTTGTTCCAGGAATAGACGGACACAGAAAACAGGGAGAGCCTGTGCAAGAACATTTGGGCTTCTTGCTTTCCAACTGTACCCGGTGGCGGTCATACGGCACCTTCTTCACAGCTCTCCAGAGAGACCCTCGCCAATGTGTCAACCCACTAATAGGAGCCATGGAAGCATTAGACGCAATCCCTTGTATTCAATCTGAGAGTGATATTTTTCTCCAAAGGTGGTGGTGGTGGCCCCTTCCTAAAGGGCCCCTGGCGCTGCACATCGGGTATGTCCACCCTCAGTCCCAGCAGAACAGGAAGGGGCTTTCCTGCAGCACTAGGAGCAGTGTCCAGAACGGCTGGTTAGAATCGAATTTATTATATATTCTTCAGGCAGTTCGGTCATTTTATTTGAATATTTGTTTAAACTTTAATATCTATTACATCTCGGAGGAATTCACAGCATTCGTGTCAAAACAAGCAAAGAACTGCTCATTAAAGCTAATGCACGGTTTTAATACGGATGCATATAACGAACTGCCCGATCTGGGGAATTTATGTAAATCTATAAACAGTAACACTTTATTTAACAACTAGCCATTAGCAAAAAAAGAAAGTTTTAATACAAAGTCTGGTGCAGGTTGTATAACATAACCGCGCAGCGCACACAGGGCTACGGATCAAGTGGTGAAGTCTTACAATCAGTCAGTTCCTGCAGCTGCTGTTGCAGAGTGATCGAGGCGTTGTATGTCCTGAAAACCTTTGCGGTCAGTCCTTCCATCAGGGATTGCAAGTGTTTATTCAGTATTGGTGTCTGCAAAAAATATAAAAAAAAAAAAAACATGTTTTTTTTTCCTTGTGCCCCATCCTTTATATAGGACCCGTCCCCAAACAATAGAATTTAAAAATCACAAATGGTGCACACGACTCCCTTCACCATACCTAAACATGAATACAGATCCCCTAAATAAATACATACCCTCTAAACAAAGAGACCCCAAACCAAACCCCAGACCAGGCAGACCACCAGGTTGTCTGCAGTGGCATCAGACTGAAGAGGACTGCAGGAACGTGGTGAGTATGTTGAGAGGAAGTAGCGCATCCAGGAGATATGCTTACTCCTTCTGAGTCCGGGAGATCTCCCCATTTTCTTTAAAAAAAAAGTCTCCCAGACATTCCGGTGGAGATGGCAACTATGGATACCGTCTTGTGGGAGAGTGGTTGTTACTTGCTCGCCCCCTTCCCATCCGCATTTGTCCAGCAAGAGCAAAGAGAAGACCCGTTGTGGACATTTAGATGAGGATGGCAACCAGGGCCGGCTTGAGAATCTTGGCACAATGCTTACTCATTGCCATGGGCCGCCCAATCCCAGTAGACCCTAGGAACTTTCCAGGTTCTAAATGCATTCTTGTAAAAAAAAAATTGCCACTAATATACTCTAAACCAGGGGTCCTAAACTGGCAGAGCAGGGAGCTATCAGCTCCTGGCTCCACCAGGTTACAGGCAATGTTAGGCCTGCAGCCCATAAGACGCCAGGACAGGATCCCTGCGCAGGCCAGTGCGATGAAGTCTATGCATTGCGCCGGCCTACGCAAGGGTCCCGTCTCGACGTTTCATGGGCGACACCCTCTCCAGGGGGAAGATAAGCCTCAGTTTTCTGCCGCTGATCCACGGGTCAGAATTGGCTATGGCAAATCCAATCCGTATAAATATAGCCTTACTCTTGGTGCTCAGCTCCCACCTTCACCTGATGACAGACCCAGGTAAGTGAACCTTCACTGAAAATAGTTGCGTACCCCTACTCTAAAACTGCAGCCTGTTGCAAAACTACAACTCCCAGCATTCTTTGGCAGCCTGCAGCCATGCTGAAACTTCTAGTTTTGCAGCAGCTACAGAGCCATATGTTGGGGACAATGGTCTGATGCCTTTATTTTTCCTTATTTTCTTATTGCCTCCTTGGTGCGGGAACATACAAGGATTTCTGGCTTCCAAGAATTGAAAAAGAAAATTGGTCGCACAGGGAAGCCCGACAGTTAGGGTATGTTCACACGTGCACGTCCGTTACGGCCGAAATTACGGGGCTGTTTTCAGGAGAAAACAGCCCCGTCATTAAAGGCTGTAACGGCATGTGCAGGCGCTTGAACGCCGCGTCCATTACGGACGTAATTGGCGCTGCTTTTCATTGGAGTCAATGAATAACGGCTCCAATTACGTCCCAAGAAGTGACAGGACACTTCTTTGGCGCGGGCGTCTATTTACGCGCCGTCTTTTGACAGCGGCGCGTAAATATACGCCTCGTGTGAACAGACAAACGTCAGCCCATTGCTTTCAATGGGCAGATGTTTGTCAATGCATTCAAGCCGTAATTTCAGACGTAATTCCAGGCGTAAAACACCCGAATTACGTCCGTAATTTGGCCGTGTGAACATACCCTTATTGAAGCACAGTGTAAGGACGTGATAAAAAGGTCCATTCTGCGCATCACACACCAAGTTTTTCGTGCCTCCAATCTGCATGCCAATTGTATATTTCTCGCACACCAGGAGGACAACTAAATTAATTTGCAGAACAAAACATATTTCCCTGGATTTGGACGACGGCCATGTGCGATTATCTATGAACAGCGATAACATTGCTCCTTGCCCCCTGTATCATGGTTATTCTAGCTCCGAGGCATAAACACGCAGCGACTGCCATTTTGCAGTCCCTCTAGGTTTTACCTTCGGCATGGCAAGGCTGCTGTGCCCCATGTTGCCCACTGAGTCTTTCAGGAGGAGAGACAATGGCACGACTCCCTCTCTATGGGAATTCTTCCACCAGCTGATGACAGAGCGGCCAAGAGCTGCCAGCTTTAATAGATCTCTGGTAATCAGGAGCCTCTGTGAGGGCTCTACAAGGGTTAATACACTCACGTTCAGTCTGTCAAATAGATCATCTCCTTCCTGCTTATTCTCCATAAACAGCTGAAGGTTTTTAAACACCTGAAAAAAACCAAAATAAAAACTAAGGCAGATCATCATTCAACAAACTCCCGAGGTGGACGATACCCAGGGCCGGTCTTAGGCCCCATGCACAAGACCATAGGTTTCATCCGTAATTGCGGATCCATTCTATAGGTCACGGACACCTTTCAGTATATTTACGGATGTGTGTCTGTGCCCTAGAAATGATCCACAAATGATAGAACATGTCCTATTTTTGCGGACGGCTACGGAGGTGGATCCGTGGCCGTCCGTAATTGCAGAAGCGTTGCCATGCGGCGCTAGGGGATTACCAAGGATTCCTCCCTAGTGTTTTTTTGCGGATCCGTAAAGACAGATGCACGACAGACCGTATTTGCAGACAGCGTGCTGTATATCCGGATCCATATTTGCGGACAGTAAAAACCATTACGGTAGTGTGCATGCGGCCTTATAGAAAATGGGGCCAGACGCAATAAAAATTGAGCCCCCCATAGCTCACCATTTTTAGACCGTTCCCATTTCACAATTTTATACACTTTTACCCAAATATTTATACCAGATTACTGCCATCCAGTGCCAAATACTTCCTTACAATGCCCATACAACCATTCAGTACCCACACAATATTGCCATTGATGCTTCCATACAATGCCCAACACAATACCGCTATTCAGTGCCCAAATACTCCGATATGGTGCTTACAGAACACTGCCATATGGTCCGCCCACAATATTGCCATTCAGTTTTCAAATACCACCATACAATGCCTAAATAGTAAAGGTTCTTGTTCTAGGACAGCACAGGGGTTAGCGATGGAGTCCCCGGTGGTCCAGGCAGTGAAGGTTTACATGGCGGAGGATCCAGCCCGAAGATATGTGGGGTTCCTGGGTCATTGCCCCATTTGTCACCCACTAAAAACAGCTTTGCTTAAATTGCAGGGGTGACCGGGCTGGTATGTGGTTTGGTCCGAGGTGTGAGAAGTTGAATATTTGATAAATGTTCCAGATTTGACACAAATATTAGGATTAGTCATATAGAATAATTTACCTTTTTCTCCACTGGAACCTTGTTGTAATACCGGATGGAGTCTTTACCCAGGAAGTCGAACTCGACCACATGTTTTTCTCCATCAAGTTCTGGGTAAAGTTTAATATGCTCGACTCTCAATGAGCAACAACCCACAGTGTCTGCCGTCTCCCCTTCTTCCTTCTCATTACCTGCTCTCAGAGCTAGCTGAAGAACGCAAACCCATCAACATACATTTAAAGGAGGACGCCATTGTGTGACCGGTGACTACCAAATGTTACTTTAATCCAAGACGATTAGCAAAAGTTTTGCTATTTAATAAAATACATTGCAGTGCCATTTCAGTCTAGTCCCTGCGTCTTCTTGTTCTGATGCCTCCTGTTCCCTAGCGGTCATTAAAGGTCCTATATTGGTGACCACACGGTCTACACATGTAATAGAATAACTACTGGTGACCACATCTATTCTATGCAGCACAGATAACCAGCTATAATAAAGAAAGGGAACATGAATGTGCCCGGACACTACATAACTGAGGGCAGTATATCAGGAGAAGATCAGATAAGAAGTCTATGTTATGTAGCACAGCCCTAGAGTTTCGCTACCACTGCCAACAGTTCAGTGTCTATGTAGAACGTGGAAGAAGTCTGTACCTTGTCAATAAAATATAGCGCTACCGCCCTCTGTCGTATACTCATCTCTTTCGACTTCAAGTTCTCCCGATACGTTCCCCTAATAGCGTCAACATGGTTCTTCAGCTTTCTGGCAACTTCATATTTTTCCCAATCTTTTTCACCCTTAAAAATAAGAGAAGAAACGTATAAAAATGTTACAAAACACGCGGACCTCAACTCCAACCTGAAAGGGAGATAAACATGTTGGAAGTACAATTTCCATTTTTCAAATTTTCTTAGGTTTCTAAGCAGGTTTATATGCAATGGGGGGGGGGGAAGGGGTGGAGAGGGGGAGATGCGCATTGAAGGATCAGTTGACACCGATCTGCCCTCAGACAGAATAAGTACAGGGCTCCATGGAAATATCCTGGAAAGCAGACTTGGATGAAAAGCAACCCCACACATGAATGATCTCAGGATGCGTTACGGTTGGCATGACACAGGACTCATGGTAGCGCTCAACTTTTCTTCTCCGCACAATCATTCTTCCAGATGTCCCGAACAGTCTGAATGGGGCTTCAGAGAAAAATCACTTTATCCCAGTCCTCTGCAGTCCAATCCCTGTACTTCCTGCAGAACGTCAGTCTGTCGATGTTTTTCTTGGAGAGAGGCGGCTTTTTTTTGCTTTGCTGCCCTTCTTGACACCAGGCCAGCCTCCAAAAGCCTTCACCTTTCTGTGCGTGCTGATGCACCGACACCTGCCTGCTGCCATTCCTGAGCAAGCTCTGTGCCGGAGTTGAACCGATCCTGTAGCGGAATCCCCTTTAGGAGACGGTCCTGGCACTTTCTGGACTTTTTTGGTCGCCCTGAAGCCTTCACAGCAATTTAACCTCCCTCCTTAAAGTTCTCGATCCGATAAATGGTTGATTTAGGGGAAATATTACAAGCAGCAATGTCCTTGCCTGTAAAGCACTTTTGATGCAAAGCCATGATGACTGCACGTGTTTCCTTGGAGGTAAACATGGTTAACAGAAGACGACAATGATTTCAAGCACCATCCTCCTTTTAAAGCAACCAGTCTGTTCTTATAATTCAATCAGCATGACAGGGTGATATCAGCTGCCTCATCCTCGTTAACACTTTTCTCCTCGGCTAACAAGATGATAACTGAAATGATGTTCGTGTCATTTTGTGGCATGGCTGAAATGCAGTGGAAATTTTTTTTTTGTGATCAAGTTAATTTTCATGGCAAGGAATGACTTCACAATTAATTGCAATTCATCTGATCACTCTTCATAACAATCTAGAGTTCATGCAAATTGCCATTAAGAACTGAAGCAGCAAACTCTGACAACCAAAATTTGTGTCAGTCTCAAAACTTTTGGCCAGGATTGTCTCTGTGCCCCCACAGTCCCCTGTCTGTTCTTCTGACTCTTCTAGAAGTGCCTGCCATCTTCCAGGATCGGATCATTGCCTCTCACCTCTGGCTCTCCTTTAAGGATGGTGGTGGGCCCTCTCGTCTCATAGGGCCCATGGTAGATGCTATGCACGCTACAATTTTCTATAGCATCCAGAATCAAAAGATTTGTAGTCTACCTAGTTTGTATGTTGAGAAATTCTAAAATGATGACCCAAGCCCAGAGCTAGGATCCAGGTTGTCCGGAAAGCCCTTTGCACTTGACTTAGAATTTTTTTTATTTTGTGCATTGTGAAGATCATCCGGATGACAAAAATATTGTTATTACCTGTGGCAAAGCAAAATCAAAGCTTGTTGAAGGCTGCCAGTGACTGAAGCCAGCTCCGCTCATTTCCCGACTCCATTCACTGCTTCTTCTCCTGCCGAGATTTACCTTAATTATGAGCAATGGGCATTCATGAGCGGTAATAAAACGGTGACACATTGCACCTGAGATTGGTACTGCTCACAATATCCAGCAGCTGCAGCCATGGCATGGTCTAATCTGCTGCTGCACCACTACTGTAGAGTGTCAGATGTATGGCACCTGCACCCACATACAGCGGGGGAAGCCAATCAAATATTCAGAGGAGAACGGGCCTAGAGCCACAGCGTGCCAATACACATGAACCCTACAGATGAGGCTGGACACAAGAATCACTGTGCACGGGCAGCAGGATGTGTGACTTTCAAGATTGTAATAATACCCAGTCCAAAATGGCTGATAACAGGGAACAATAAACTGCATCCAAATGAGGGTAAAGATTAGATTTTGTGTCCTTATAAGCAAAACATTATATAAAACTAAAACCATTATCAAGAAAAAGATAGCTAGAGCTGTGGCAGACGGGCCCCGAGGAATAAGGGCCCAGTTTTGACACCAACCTCTCTTGCTATGGTGCTGAATTGAACCTGCGGAGACCCACCAAACCATATTCTTCTACCTTCACCCCTTAAATAGCGGCCGATGAGGCCCCACAAGTGTGAGCGCTCCTGCTCTCCTGGTAAAAGAGACTTTATTTGCAGTTATTTGACCAGGGAATATTTGATCCTTTCTCAGCAAATGTTAGTGTTTGGCTGCAGATTGAAAATATGACTTCATTTTCATTCTATAGATCCCAACGGGCCTGGAAATGAACAGAATGTGCTCAGCTGAGCATAGGAAGCGTCCATGTGTGTAGCGGGGCACGGCAAAGCCCTGGGTAGTAAAATCTAATTTCTAGGATATAAAAAGGAGATGGGAGAATTTCACCTGTGATAATACATTGCACTGTAAGGGTTAATAGCTAGCGCAGCTTAAAAAAAAAATAAAAATAAAAATTTAAAAATGTTAAAAAAAATAAATAAAAATCGCTGGGACTTGCAGTGGTGCAGTGCTTGCTGGAGCGCCATGGCCTCCTCATTGTTTATGCTGGCACAGCGCCATACATAGGGGAATGGCTGGTAGGGCTGAGCTACAATACCAAGCACAATCATATGTATGTCGCGGTGCCACCGCCACGCTATTCTGCTGGAGGTCAGATCCCCCATCGATTATTTTAATAGCCTAAGCCAAAGATTGGCCATCAATTAAAAATCCCTTTGACAGTTGGTCTCTTTCTACATTTTTAAGAAACGTATGTAACAAACCTCCTCGCAATGCACTTTTCTTTAGGTTTTCAATTTTTAAAATCTCATCCACTTCCCTGCAAAGGTCAGCCACTGACTATTTTTCAATTGCAAATCCAGACAGAAAATCCAATACATGTGCAGAAAGGCCAAGGCCGGGTTCCCACGGGTCGGATACGCTGCGTAAAAACTAAGCAGTGTATCCGCCCTGGAAGCACATCGTGGCCAGTTTCTTTTGTCCAGAATTTCCGCTGAGAAAAAAAACAAACCACGTTTATACTTACCCCCGCCCCCTCCCTCTCTTCTGCACATAGTCCGGCCTCCTAAGATGACATTGCAGACCATGTTATGCAGCAGCGGTCACATAGGATGAAACGTCAGCACAGGAGGCCGGACTGCAGGGAGTTCTGGGTAAGTTTTTTTTTTTTTTTCCTGAGTTGCGATTTTTGCAGCGAAATCGCTTGGATTCTGCCGCAAAAGTTGCACTCGGCTTTCTGTTGCGGGTTTTGCATCTCCATTGAATTTAAAAAAAAAAAAAAAAAAAAATAGGGAGAAACCGCAACATGAGAGCAATGAAAAAAACGCAGCATAAATTGACACACCGGATTTAAATTCCACGCTTCAATTTGTAACATTTACGCTGCGTTTTCTAAATCTCATTCACTTTGCTGCTACTGTAAATGCTGCAGAATTCTCAAAAAAAACGTAATTAAAATCAGTCACAGAAATCTGCAGTAAATAGTGCGTCTTTGCTGCGCATATTACTGCAGAAACGGCAGAATTTCTGCAGCGGTTTTACCTGCGGATTTAGTGGTAACATTGAATACAGTAAACTATGTGCATCGGCAGATTGCCAGCATTTTTACTGCGTAACGCAACAAAACTCAACTTGCGTATTTGAGTACGGAATTTCTGCTCCCCGTTGAAGTTTATGGCCCAAACCCGCAGCATCACCGCTCAGAATACACAGCATAAATTGACATGCTGTGGATTTAAAAGCCGCTCCGCAGAACACTTTCCGCAGGACTTCTTTAGCAGAGATTTTGCAAAATCTCTTCCACTTTGCCGCTACTGTAAATGCTGCAGAATTCCTGCACAGAATTGCATTGTGTAAATTCCACAACGTATCCTGCCTGTAAGAACGAACCCTTATAGTTCCCGAGTCTGGACTGGCGGATATGAATTATTGAGCACAGATCAGCATAAGCAGCATATTCAGAAGTCAGCGTTTAGTATCCAGTGGGAGGGGTCACCTGGAATATGCGCACACTCTACATTACTGCATAGTACAGTGGAATGGTTTTCCAGACTTTACATTATTTCGTACCTTTAACTTGGAATTTGCATTCAGCATCACATATTTCACTGTTCCCTGTACGTTTTCAGTCCACGAAGCCAACCAGGTTACCGAGTGGTCATGACGAACTTCTTTCCATTTATGACCACTAGGGGGCACAGGAATTTTTGAATCTCTGAATCGAAGAAGAAAACAATGATCAGACAATTCATTGATGAGTGTTATTACGCACATGGAGGTCAGTAAACCGGAATTACTATACTTGAATTTTCAAGGTTCATACTGTGATGGATGGTCCATTTGCTTGTATTCTCTGTATTAAATTAGATTATGAATTATCAAGCAGGATGCCGGATTATGCAGAGATGTAATTTCTATTCCACCTGCAATGACTTTCTTCCCTCCTATTTTAGAAACATTATCTTTGAATGTTTCTTCTGTAACCTTCTAGCAGTCTGGCTAAAGGCCCAGACATGAAATGATCACATTCCTTATTAATTTGTCTCCATTTCATTATTCACATATAAATTCGCAAATAATCTCCCACACCTCCTCCATTTTAGAGGCCAACAAGCTATTGTATTCTTGCCAAGAGAATTTGCAGATGTTTATTAGATGCTTGCGTTACTTAAGAATTATAATATTAAATTTTAAAATGTATTCTATGTCTGCGATTGTCTCAATATGAAATATTCTCATTGTAGGCTATTGGCTGAATCAGAGTCATTTTTAATTTCTAAAGGATTGGCTGAAATCAAGCCTATTCCCCTTTTGAAAGATATTATTGTAATTGTTTTTGGCAATAACCTCAGAGAATTATACTAGTAATGTTGGTCTCTTACTTCGATATAACCTATGATCTGGATAAATTCCTGGAGTGTCTGTCTGTTGGAACACGCGCCTAAAATTTCAGTCTAATATATTTTGAGCCATTGACTTCCTCAACACATTTCCTTGAAATTTGTAACATATTGAGGGGGTCATGATGTGATTTATGAATATATCCAGTCCATAAGGGTTACATACTATCATCCGTATAGCAGCCTGCGAGTCGTAGTAATCCAGCACCTATAGAAGATTATGGAAGTAGTGCTTCTGAAAGAGATTACATAGGATGTACCATATGGCGACACAAGCTGCACCACCATGTACTTGAACCCTTAAAGGAGCTTTGATTTTACCATTCTATACGTTACTGGGTGATTTTAGCAGGGAGGTAGGCATAAGTTGTGGTGGAACTAGAAGTCCCAGCATGCTCTGCCAACGCCAGTTGATTTTAATCCATGCTGGGAGTTCTAGTTCTACACCCAAAGTTGCTTGGCGGCGGATATACTGTTTTGGAAACATCTCCCCATAAATCGCTCTTATTGAGCGCACAGGAAATGTAATATACACCGGGAGCAGAAAGAATTTGCCCAATGTTCACCTTAACTGTAAAGATAAACATTCCCTTTATCTAAATGAAACAGGACCGATGCTTCACAGTCCATAATGTAATCTTTCAATCGTATCACAGGTTATTAAATCTCCACCGAACACAAGAGCCGCAATTTCAAACAAATTCAACCTCGCAGCTCAGAGCAACGTGTCGCAAGTTCAAACCAAGAAGCAAGTGAATTGGGAATTACCTGGCAGGTCACAAGTTCACAATCTGGTTTAAGAAGAAAGAAATGAGCAATAGAAGGAAAAAATAAAAAAATAAAAAAAACAGTTTGGTCTATTGTATTAGACTTGATAGCAATTTTATTTTAAATACATTTACAGTAGGTGGCGCTGTTGTATATAAAATAGCTCAGCGATCGATTCCTTGGTGTATTATATGGAAGATTCTACAATTCTGATGGTTCCCGTTTCAGGCTGAAAAAATGTTCATAAAAAAATAAAATAAAAAAATAGAAAAAGCTTAGAGTAACAAAGGCTTAATGTTAGGGTACTATGTGTAAGGCTTTGTTCACATCTGCGTTGGGGCTCCGTTCACTGGGTCAGTCAGGGGAACCCACGAACGGGAAGAGACTATAGGCTGTTAGACCCCAGAAGTGTGTTGGGGTCTTTATGCCTCACTTTATTTTGACTTCGTAAAGAGACTATAGACTAAAACCACCACGTGCGGTTTTGCTCACGCTTACTTTGACATTGCATACCAGTTCTCTTTTGCCACTTATACCTTTAGAGGTTGGACCCGGTCCACGTAGAAATCCATTTGCGTGGGAAACGAGGACTTTTTATTAAATGTGTATTTTATATTTGTGTATCTCTTACAAAGCATTGTTATTTTTGATAATTCTTAGTTTGTGTGATTCTTGTACAGGTTCTCTCCTTTATTTATTGACAGATTCCATTTTTGACCATTGCACTGAAGAACAAAACCTAAATTAAAACGTAAGCAGGCCTCCCAGACCCATCCTCCCCATCCCCCCACTCCCTGATTAATATTACAGTTCACACACAAGCTGCGGAGAGATTAAACCTGCAAGGAAAGCTTTCAGATGCATCAGTTTGGTTAATCTCGGCCATCAATACTTTCCTACAGTTACTCCGCTCATCTCCAGAATCAAATCATCACGACTGCAATGCCGCCGCATTTTTACCTGGAGGGTGAAAAGACCCTACACCTGAATCATGGGGCGATTACTGCAGCGTTATCCCTTAAAAGCAATGCAATGTTTAAAAGTTTCCAGCAGGAGGTGCTATTACAAGTCTACCCCACACAATGCCTCGCCTAAAGCCCCAAAATTGGGGATCAAAATGCTTTAAAGTAAGGAAGAATATTAAAAAAAAAATAAAAAAAAAAAAGAGAAGAGACCTGATCGTAGGGGGCAATCTAAATTTGCTGTTCTAACTATGGGGAAACAGCAAAGAATATAGCATGGCATCCATCGAGATCAATGTGCATCCAATGGGGAGGGGGGGGGGGGTGGGGTGGGGACGACGAGACGAGCGCTCCTGATTGAGAGATCGACTTCTATTACTCAACATACAATGGGCATAGCTACAGGGAGAGCAGAGGTATCGGTTGTACCCGGACCCTCTGCCATATAAGACACCAGTATTATACATGGCACATCAGGGGTGGACACAGACAGCGGAGGATCCCTGTGCAAAAGCAGTATATGGGTCCCTTGCTGTCCAATACTTCATCATATATCACCCCTGTATGTGACTTGAACAATCCATCAGTAATTGTTATCCATATAATTATTAAGCTCAGGCATTTACATGCAATCTAATAGAAGGCGGCTGCATTAAGGTGACAGCGGTTCCCCTTACCTACTGGGCCCCTCTGCAGCTGCAAATGTTGCACCGATAGTATGTCCGCCCACTGGGGGCCTTGTTTAAGATTTTTCATTAGGTTCCGCAGCTATAAATGACATGTCTGAACATATCTTAAAGGGCAACTAAACATTTAAAAACCTTTTGACATTTCATAGTGACACGTCAGAAGTTTTGATCAGTGGAGATCCTCAGCCATCGCTAAAACGAAGGGGCAGAAGTGCTTGTGTGAGCGCTCAGCTGCTTGGTTTCTGATCAACTTTCGGAAAGCCGAGGTAACGGTGTACGGACTAAATAGAAAGTCTACGGGTCCACACAACAATTGCTCGCCTTTCCGAAAAAGGCAGATCAGAAACAAAGCGGCTCAGCGCTCAACAGAGCGCTTCTCCCGCTTCAGTTTAGCCTTCGGCGGGTGTCTCAGTGCTCGGACTCCCACCGATCAAAACTTCTGACATGACACTATGGCATGTCAGAAGTTTTGTGAAAGTTTAGTTACCCTTTAAGGTATACGCATAGGTGGTGTCTAGACTTTTCTTGAAGGAATCACATCCAGCATAAGAAGAATGGAGGATATGGAGTAGAACTCGGTAACAGGCAGCCTATGAGAAGATATTCGTGTCATACTGTGGAGTCAGTCGCCTTTTAAAATCGTTCAAACTACAAACGTTCTAAACCTGGTGGGGGTGTTGGATTGGATTATATTCCTGCGGAGGATACTTGGAGCGGAGCCGTCTCTGTTAATCCCCTTGTCTGCAGTTTCTGCAAGTAACAATCTTTCTAATTTGCCTAACTGTCCTGTCTTCAATGTGAGATGTTCGGACATCACGGGTCAGAGAGACAAGCGGTGCGCTAAATCCTATTTAAGACCGTACTCAGCAGGCAGAGCACAGCATGCAGCGAGCAGAAAAGCCGCAATCACACACACTCTGTTCTTGTGAGTTACTGGATGCCACATCACTACAACACCCCTCACCGTCTTCTAAGAAGAAGCAGGTTTGCAGCAAAGACTAGATGCAGAATCAGAGAAAAAATCAGGGCTTTACTGTAATTACTAATGTGGGAAGTAGAATAGAATTTTCCATAGAACCTGTTCACAGACGTCGGATTTGACATGGATTATGGCGTGGATTAAACACTGACAAGCCGCATGCAATGCCAGTTAGGCCTTGTTCACACAATGCAGATTTTACACGCATTTTTTAAGCCAAAACCAGAATTTGATCCAGGAGGAGACACTTTAAAGGGGTTTTCAGCCGCTAAAAACGGATTGCCTATCCTCAGGATAGGCCATTAATAGCTGATGGGTCGGGGTCTGACTTTCAGGATCCCCGCCAATCAGCTGTTTTGCAGTGAAAGGGAGAAGGCGGCACTACCTGTGAATCGCCGTTAAATGCGTGTCGATGATTCACAATGCGCCATAAGAAATGAAGAGGAAGCAGTGCTCGTATGAGCGCTGCGGCTCCTTCAAATAAGATGATCAGCGGGGGTCCCGAAAGTCGGACTCCAACCCATAATAGTCTATCCTGAGGTTAGGCCATCAGTTTTTAGTGGCTGGAAAACCCCTTTAAATCCTTCTTTTATATATTTCTTCTGTTTAGGTTCCCTACCGGATATTGGCTTAAAAAAAATACATGCAAATACTGCACTGTGCTCTGCAACGCCGTTCACATGCAAAGTAAAATTTCTACACTGCCTTCGCAACAGTAAAAAAAATCTGCACCGGAATTTGCAAAGCGACTCATTTCAGCCGGAAACGCTGAAGATTAGCCCCATTAAGGGACAATGGGGATAATCCTCTAGGCGGAACTGCTGCACAAACAGCAGCACATCTGCAGCAAACCCAGGCAGAAATCTGAGGGTCAGGCTGGGATTTCTGCCACGGAAATATGTCGGATTTTAAGCCTAAGTGTGAACAGAGCCTTAAATTGAACTGTGTTAACACTGGACAGACCACCATAGAACAGTCAGTAGAAGGGTCCAATTGCAATGGCCATAATATAGACCCTAAAATGCAGCCGAACGACGGACATGTGAAACTGGATTTAGGAATTTTAACCCGCTTTGTCATTCAGCGGCCCAAATGTCTGTGGGATGTTGCTGATCAATGATACCTACAGCCAGTAGGTGACACTTTTACCCCTCCAATTATATAGTATTTCTGTACCAAGCTTGACATTACTCGCCTCTTGTTGTAAGAGCTTCCGAGACGGTCCCCATGACAGCTATGCCTGTCCCTGCAATCTGGAAGCATAGCATTATCATAAGGACAGTATGACACAGTCAGAGCTATTACCTGTGCTAAAAAATTTGACAGATCTTCTGGTAGAGAAGGAGCTGTCCTTGGTTCTGAAGTGGCCGGCCCTTCTCCCTTGGCACGCCATGGTTATTGGAGGATTATACAGGCGCTGAACAGGTTGTCACTGTGCTGCTCTGAGGGTCTATGGGGGTAGAGACTAATTTTCTGACTATTGTAGCCGTATCGGCAATAATTACTGAACCACTTAAGTGAATTTCAGGATTTCAAAAGTATCCAGCTGTGATTTAGCATTCAGAGGTCTTGCCAGACTCCTCAGCAGTAGTTGCCTGCGCTCACATACTCAAGTTTCTTTGTCGTCTGATATTTTACATGCATTTAATTGCGCTATCTTCGCGCTCTGATAAACGACTGAATTCCCCCTATTTTCAATAGTACATTTCAAAACAACTGCTTTGGCTTTTCATCCGCTGTAGAAAATTATTTAGACATGTGAGCGTACATAACTTTTCCGGTGACTTCAGAATAAGCGGTCATAAGTGTAAATGAGGAATGACTATTTCTGGCCATTATATGACTTGTATGTGGCAATACTCCTCTCAGCAGGCTCTCTCTAATTCTCTGTTGTCTCTGAGGTAGTGGCTGGAGTATAACTGCCATCATCTCTTCTACACACAGCACCCAAAGAAAATGAGAATCCTGCTACCCTATCTCAAGGAGAGGAGAGAAAGGGCAAGAAGCCACGGCGCCACTTGGTGTGGATCAAAGAAGGTGTAGGTGAGAAATAAAAATAATAAATGCTCACCGTGAGGTTAGAGAAGTTGAATGGAGAAATCCACGAGTTAGCTGCTGCCAGATCCGGTTGCCGGTTGCCGAGGTAACCGCTTGTTTATGATGAGTGCAGAGTGAAGTAAAATTAGGATCTATGTTGGCGCTGCTGCGTGGTGTAGACAGGATGAAGATCCAAGAGCCAGATAAACGTAAAATGATTTATTGCTATGCAACGCGTTTCAACGCCGAACTGGCGTTTATCAGGCATGGGGAGCACAAAAGAAAGAACATGTATTTATACAGAAAATAAGTCATCTGATTTGGGCCAGTTCAGACTGGGCAATTAGGTAAAAAACCGCCAAAACATCAGGGGGGAGGGGGGCAGGGGAGTGGGTTCAAAGTTCAAAGGTACAGTCTATTGTAATGACATTTAGTGATGTTTAATCATTAAAACGTATATACACAGTAAAACAATTAAAATAATAGTAAAAGACGAGCTGTCACGATAAGGAATTCTCTTTGTTGTGTGTCGGTGTAGAAGGATGGCTGAAAAGATTTGTATTCGGGGGACGGCAATATTTTATTATTAAATAGTTATCAAAAGACATCGGGAAGGAATAGGTGGTGAGCAGGTAGTAACTGGATTGATATTTGCTTGTTTGTTTATTTGTTTTGAACGTAAGGAGTTGTGTGACTGAAATATACGTGTTTGCGTGTATAAGTAAAACTTGTTGTCTGTTGCCAAGGAGACCGCCTGTATTACGGTGGCCGACGTGGTCCAGAGCAGGATGGAACGCACGGTGACCCGCAAAACGCCAAAGGTCGCCGGGCTGTGCTGCATGGAAAAAAATGATGGAGAGAAGGGATTAGCGAAGAGAAGGGGGAGGTTGAGGTAAGTATAGATGGAGTGCAAGTAATGAAGTAATGTTTTTATTGAAATGGCAGTGTTATGTGTAGTGGTTATTTTTATTTTGGTTTTATAATTAGTTGATTTGAGGGATCACTTGAACGATCAGAATAGTTCTAGAGGATAAGAGTGGTATGGATGGGTTTTGATGAAGCAGTAATCGAATTCTTTGAAGTGAAAGTGAAAGGTTTTAATGGCTTGAAAAAGGGGGGGGGGGGGTTTTGCATGAATTTTGGATTTGCTTTTAAATTTTTACTTCAAGGGAAAAAAAGGGGGAGAGTCAGAAATCAGTGGCGCATTGGCACAAAACCACAAATGCAGAACGGGTGGTTGTCTGGGTGTTGTTAGAGTACTAGCTGGTTGTTATAAAATTTAGAGGGAGATGCGGGAGTATAAATGTCAAAGAGGTCTCATACTTCCGTGTAGGGGCTGTTTCATTGAGATGTATAGATATTAAGTTTAGGTATATTCATGTTTACTGGTAGGATCTAGAGGTTATTTCAATGTTTGGGATTGGTTCAATGTTTAGTCTAGGGATGACTGTGATGTCGTTTAGACCCAATGGGTATAATGTGTTCATTTTAAAAATCCAGTAGTTTTCCCTTTGTTTAAGTTTGTTGAATCTGTTCGGGACGTCGGGATGGATGTATTCAATGGGTGTGATTGTGATTTTATTGAAATCGCACTCATGTGCCTGAGAGAAGTGACGGGATACACTGTGTTTGAGATATCCAGTGTTGATATTGAACCGGTGATTATTAACTCTGGTTCTTAGGCATTGGGTGGTTCTACCGATGTACTGTAATTTGCATGGGCACTCTAGGAGGTAGATGACATATGAGCTGCGCCACTGATTTCTGACTCTCCCCCTTTTTTTCCCTTGAAGTAAAAATTTAAAAGCAAATCCAAAATTCATGCAGCAGCGCCAACATAGATCCTAATTTTACTTCACTCTGCACTCATCGCTACCCTATCTCGAACACACACATTTATAGAATCTGTAGCTGCATGGAGTAGATTATACAGCAGTAATGAGCAGTGTAGCTGTGAATCCAGCTCTGGGGTGAGATAAAACACTTACTAGAAGCAGCAGCACTTCTGCGTCCCCCCTGCCCCTCTCTGCTCCCCCTTCCTCCCCTCTCCATAGACTTCTATGGGCATCTGTGACCTGATCACTAAGTGAGCTGATAATCCGTCTGGTCTTGAGGAGACAGATTTAGCAGTAAATTCAGAGTGAGTGAACAATTAGGAGGAAGGGGGAAAAAAAGGAGCCTGATAAGTGGAGAAAGAGGCATTTTTCTCTAATAAAGATATGTTACAAAGTTTTTTTTATATTCACTTGTACTATTGATTTATGCAAAGTTTGTTTAAAAGTTAGTGACAAACCAACCAAAAATAATTGACGTTGAGCAAAGTTGGTCAGTAAAAGGCAAGTATCATTGGAAGGCACCGGAGAAGAAGTACATGCGGCAGTCCTCGGGGGCTATTATTCCAAGCGCGGTCTTGTCAATATTCTTCTCAATACAGAATACACCTTCTAATTGTATTAGGATTACAAGCTGTTCTGTAAACAACTGAATAATTGTGTTTGCATACTGATCAGGCTTGCGGGCATCATGTTGGGACTAGATAGGCTGCAAATCATTCAGCATATCTGGGGGGGGGGGGGGCAGGGAATGTACCGAGCTGCTGGATGGGGTGATGGCGCCACAGGTACCATAAATTAAGGGGCAATACGGATATCAACCATCGATGGTTAGAAAGTCATAATAAAAATATACATAAGAGGAATTATATTCCATAAGGGTTAATATTTAATTACTAATCACAGATTCACATTGCGTGGTGGAGAAGAGCAGCGCCTGAGCAGGACAGGGGGGATGATTGGGCCGCTGAACTAAAAATCCCTGTATGCATGACAGCATATAGGAATTAGTATGCGATGCTGTGCGGAGGAGGGGAACCAAGTGGAAGCTTTGGTGAAATAGAGTTAACGTCTGTTACAGTTATAAAGTTAGCGAGAAACCTACAGTACGAATGTCCAGCAACGATCAGCCGATTAACGAGCAAACGCTCATTCATCGGCTGATTGTATTGTTTACGAAGCCAAAATTATCGTCTCCAGCAGCACAACTCCCATCGGGCGGTGTAAGAGGACCCTTAATCACAGAAACTGGTTGGTATGGGTGCCTGTGTATCAACCTAATTAAAAAAAGAGTGGTTGTTAGGCAGTGTAACCCTAGCAACCAGACTGTCAACTAGTCTGATTAGTTGAAAGCTGGGCTGACACTATGCGGACAGTTTACCAGCAGTCAAGCCCTGACACTTCCCATCTGATGCTGTAGTATAAAAGGGGGTTTATGTTTTTATCTAAAAGCTTAATCACATAATAAAAAAGTTCTACAACTATATTTTTTATATTTTCTCCTCATTTTTCAAGGTCTGCTTGCTGTCAGTGGATGGAAACATTATTTTAATATCCAGAAATTGCAAACCACACAGACCGAGTTCTGCTCTCAGCTGAGGGTTTGCTACAATTATATCCAGTCTAGACAATCTTACGTGAGCTAAATACACCAGCAGCCCAAATCTAAGTTTACTACAATGTCTCCGTGTACAATATTCACTAAATGTATCCAAATGTACCAGGCTGTTGAGGTTACAAAACGTGTCTACTCAGCTGAGAGCAGGACTAGGTCCGTAGGAGTTTTCAGCCTCTGGTTGTAAAAAAGGTTTCCATTTATTGACAGCAAGTGGAGATCTTAAAAAGGAAAAAATTTAGAGAATGGGGCGGATCTGCAATGCCATAAAACCTGAGGATAAGAGTTGCACAGATCTGTTTTCTAATCTCATACAACCTATTTTACTTTGCCCTTACCCGGTGTAATTCTCCTAAACGCGGTTTAAAAGTATATAAAAAAAAAAACAAGACAAAAAACAAAAAAACACAAAAAAACACAAAACATTAAAGATGGTCATTTCTGGTTCATTGCAGTCTTTTTTTTTTTTTTTTTTTTTAGAGATAGGCGATAAATGGCTATTTGCTTGAAGTGACTGATTTCTGAGCAGCCCGGCCCCTAAAAGGTCAGATTTCACCCTCAGGAGTGATTCAGAGGGCTCGGAAAATCACATTTACAGCCTGGAAACTATGGCTGCACATCAACTACTAATGTAATGACTATCTAGTGGGGCTTCGTCAGAGTAAAATCAAGATTAATGGCAACACCCGACAGATCCGAGTGAACGAAAAAGCTTTTTGGTCATTTTTCTCCGGCCAATGTGCTATTAATTCTTATCCACTGCTTTGGTTTAAGTCCGTCGGTAGTTCCGTCAGTTTTGATAGACCCTATTATAAGTCTATGGGATCCATCGGGCACGGTTTGAATCAGATGAAAAAAAAACAAAAAAAACTCACTCCGTTGAACCAGGACAGACCCCATTACAAGTCAATGGGGTCTGTCGGGCACAGATTGGAAGTCATGACCCAGATATGAACCAAGCCCAATAGGAGAAATTAACCATTGGGGGACATTCACAGCGCAAATAAAATCAGTGGAGTGGCACACAGTGAAACGCTATTTAACTGCAGGTTTTATAATTCTTACTCGTTGAGTTGTAACCTCATCCATTGGTATAGGGAACGCCACCTTCCCATTTTGCTTAATTTTTATTAATAGTCAGATATTGACCCTTAAAGGGGTTTTCCGGGCAAATACAAGTGTTGACTCCTTCAATATGTAAGTCAGCGATACTTGCATCTAGATGAATGCTCTGGCTGTATAAGACCCACAAAATTGTTTAGTCTGACCTCACTCAGCCCGCCGCATCATTCACTACTTGGCTCTGTCCGTCGTCCTCCTGCTCCTAAATGTGGGGATGTCACTTATATTTAGGAGCAGGAGGGCGGACAGAGCCAAGTAGCGTCATTCACTACTAGTGAATGAGGCGGCGGCGGTCTGTGTGAGGTCGGTGCGTGCCAGCCCGGGAGTGGACCAGTCCAGTCACCTGACCTCACGTCACTGGCCCGTGAATGACGTTATAAATATACAAATGGCAGAAAAAAGGTTCCCCATACCTGGCGTAAATGGAGGGAAAAGGTGCAAAATGTGAGGCAAAAATGGGATTAAATCTCCAACTTTTGATAAAAAATAAAATTCTCATAATGATATTGTACGTGTAACATTAATGTCCCACTTGGACAACCCCAAGGCATACGGACATTATAAAGGGGAGTCCCGCTCAGGACCCCAGTATTAGTTATAAGAGCAGGGCGACGCAGGAAACCGCAGCTTCCGCTCTGGAGGACCTGGGCGCCGATCTGAACCTTTGGACCCGGGTAAAACATGAAAATACGAAATCCAAGTCAAGACAAACGAATATAATCCCATCAGAATCTACTCACTCGCTGCAGTTGATGATGACATCTTCTGGGAGAATTCGCTTCTTCAACATACCCTGCTTGGGGTGATCGCCTCTCCCACGGAACAACCCTGGGGGCTCAATTTTAAAGTTCCCAATCCGTTCCCTGTGATGATCCATGATACAAAAGCCAAATTCCTCCACAAGCTTCGCATTCTCTTCCTTCAATTTCTGCCAAGTGATGAAAGAAATCAGATAAGAAAAGATTTGTAACTTTAATATCGAAAGATAAAAACCAAATCGAGCACTCCGCAGCAGAACTCCACTAATAGATCATAGAACCGCATAGACATCAGCCCCGAATATATATGTATTATCGTAATCTCTTCCTTCACTGGCAGGATACAGATCGGAGGAGGGAAGGTACCGGCTAGTCCAAGTCTCCTGTATTATCGGATTGTTGCTTCTCGATTCTTTACATTATGGAATTGCTATTTGGGACCTGTTCACATCAGCGTTGGTTTCGGTTGATTGTTTCCGTCAGACCTTTCCGTCGGAGGAACCCATCAACAGAAACCATAGCTTCCGTTTGCATTACTATTGATTTCAATGGTAATGCTTCTATTGCTAATGGTTTCCGTTGGTCTCCGATCCGTAAGGTTTCCGTTTTTTTTACGGAATCAATAGCGCAGTCGACGGCACATTCTCTCATATTAGAGCGCAACTCCTCAATGTTCCACAAGGTGGCTCCCTGAGTAGTTGACGCCTCATTAACCCTGACGTCAGGCTATTATATATTCAAACTGGACAATATGCTCTCCCTCATTGTACATACAGTGCACGGTTATAGAAAAATTGGCGGCGTTGCTCTTTAATACCCTGGCTTGGTTGGAAGTGGTCTTCTGCAGACATTTGTCCCTATCGGAGACTCATGGCCGCGTACAGAGGAATGAAGTGACAGGTGTTACTGTTCATCAAGTTTTAGCAACGCTGGCAGGAAAGTGTACAGAGGCTGCCGGTATCTGCTCTGCCCGAGATCTAAGCAATTAATCACCACAACTGAAGTTCACGAAATCCAGGAGCTTTACAACCGGGCCTCATCCATCTTCAGGAAGGGAAAGAAAAATAAATCACAACTTTTTGCTGTCCATTTGTGCCAGACATTTAGAATCTTTTATAAATCGGACTATGGGTAGATGGCACCACAGTGACAGATCATGTTTTGCTTAGTTTTTGAGCGTTATTCTCCTACCTTTAGTGCCCATTTCTTTTGGAAGGGTTCTCGACATTGGACAGTCCCTACTTGTTATAAGAGTCCCTTGACAAACAGCTGATCAAAGTGTCCCCCTGCTGGGATCCCGAACGATCAGCTGTAATCTATGGTGAAACCTGGCAGTAAGTGTTCAATTTCCTTGCAGCACTACCACAGGGGACACTAAAGCGTTACCATCTTCTAAAGTGATTGGCATATGCCTAGGATATGCCATCCCTTTAGATTGGTGGGTGTCTGACCTTTCATTCCCATTTTAAGTTTTCCCTGCACCGCAGCGCCCCCTGCTGTGCAGGGAACTTCTGCCAGCCTATTCACCTGAATGGGGCGGTGCTGCAGCTCCCTGCACATTGGGTGGCAAGGGTGCTACTGTGTAGGTGAAACAGTAAAGGAGTCGCAGCTAAATCATTACTGCAGCCCCTTTATTCTAAGGATCGTTGGGGATCCCAGAGGTTGGACCCTCAATCAAAATTATGGCATAGCCTAGCGATATGTCATAATTTTAGAAGTTGAACTACCAGAGTTTCCATTCAAATTATTGGGTGGCCTGTGTAATACAGGACAAGTCCTCCAGAGCGAGAGACTTTTTGTAACCGCTCCAACTTCGGCCAAGAGACGAGGATCCTGAACAGGGGACCTCCCCTCCAACTCCGAATTCCCTGATAGGATATACTGTATGAAAATGGGTTTTCTAAACGGGACACCCCCTTTAACAGAGATTGGAGAACTTGAAAGGGCTTATCCAGGAATTATAAGAAGCTTTTCTAGGGCAGGGAATGCTGTAAAATAATAAACTACCCAGCACTCATCCCTGAAATGCCCCCTACACTACAGTGCAGCCGCTCCGGTCCCGGAAGTCCCTGCAGTGGTGCCGTTCAGTGGTCACGCTGCAGCCAATCCCTGGGGGGCGGCCATACTTTAAGCACTTCCTTCCGGCATAGTCTGTATACAAAGTGCAGCAGGGTGTGTACGACAACTGCAGTGAATAGGAGTCAGTGGACAGAAAAGTGTCCATAGACAAACAGTTTACAGGAAAAGATGTAGTACAATCCTTCCCCTATGGACCAGCTTCTTACAGAGCCTTATCTGTGCTTCTAGTATTGCTATTCTGTCCTATCTAGGCTTTTGGAAGTACAATTGAGAGGTCATCGATCATTTTATACCCTGCCCGACAAAAACGGCTGTATGAATAGTCCCATAGAGAAGCATTGATTTTAATGCACCCGTGTGACTGCTGTTAAGAAAACTGCTGTCACCTGGACGATTATCCCGGTTGTCTGAATATGGCCCAACTTTGCTGCCAATTATACCATTTAAAGGGGGCTCTCCAATTTCATGTTAAAAAAAAGTTCATTTTATAATTCACTTCCTCTATGTTTAAGATCTCTGCTTGCTTTAAGTGATTTTAAACCGGTCATGATCAAGTCCACCTGTCACAGGTGGGGGGCTGATTAAGAGTTGAGGGGGCAGGTTTACAGCCTTATTGTAAATGAGCATTTGACAGCAAGCAGAGATCTTGAAAATGGTGCATAACAAACTAATTATATTAGGTAATTGCAGAACTTTCTATTGTAAAACACCACTAACCTATCGGGACATTTTATATCATTTTCGCAGTAGCTGTATATACTGTAAAAGTATTTTACCAGTTTTTCTTCTTTGGTGCGGTTTTTCCTTTCCTCCGTTTTCCCTTTGTGATAAGTATTTATTTCTGTGAAGTCGCACTTTGCCAGATCTGTAATCACCATCCGCTCCTCAAGGGTCATTTCCTACAAGACAGAACACACAAAACTTTTTAAACAAGCCGCTAAAATAAATGAGAATATGGAAACTGCCGAGTTGTCCAAGATCAGAAAAAGTATTTTTTTTTTAGAAACAGCGCCACTCCTTTCCACTGGATTTGTCTGGTATTGCAGTTCAACCCCAATCACTTGAATGGGGCCAAACTGCAATACCATACAGAGCATGGACAGGAGTGGTGCGGTTTCTAAAAAAAATATAAAATACTAAGAACAAGCCCCGTTTTCTAATCTCGGACATCCCCCTATGTCTACCAGTACATCACCCACCCTCTTTACTAAAGTCCTAAATGGCAAATATACCCAATAGTACGGTGGCGAGAACCTATCCCTCTATAACTAGGCAGATCTGGGATTAAAGTGTGTGGAAACAGAGTGACCACCTATGTATGAGCAGTTATGGCTTAATATATGCCCACGTCTCCCTAGTTATGCTTAATTATAACCATGCAAAGCGCTTGGATGTGATAAGTCAGCATTAACTGGTATTGACAAAGGAAATTAACCAACGACTGGTAAGAAAGCAAAATCTGCTAAAATTTAAGAGCCTAAGAAAACCCGAACAATTAAAAATGATAAACCGAGATCAGACTCTCACAGCCAAAGGTCTTGTCCTCTATAAAGGCTGTAAAGGGTGCACAATTACATTTATTTCACATTATTCCTCTTGGCTAGGAGCAAATGAGATTATAATTCGGAGCCAATGACTATCGCTAGGGCCAATTGATTAAGAAATGGAAAGGAGCGCAAGAAGAATTAATGGAGCATTTTACACGGTATTTATTTTTCTCAGGCTGACATACACAGGACTTCATAGTCAGTGCCAAATAATCCATCAGTGACATTTTGGAGAGAA
Organism: Rhinoderma darwinii; assembly: GCF_050947455.1. NCBI lineage: Eukaryota > Metazoa > Chordata > Amphibia > Anura > Rhinodermatidae > Rhinoderma > Rhinoderma darwinii. The sequence continues at coordinate 90,651,970 of NC_134695.1, forward strand.
CGGTAACTTCCCAGACAAGTCGACAAACTCCAAGTGCAGTAATTTTTTTATTTACTTTTTTAAATGCGTCCTAAACCTGATTAAAATTATAAATCTAGTGGTGTAAAAAAAAAAAATTAAAAAAATTCCTTCCCCAACTCCTTTTTTCCCAATTAGATAATGCAGCTAGCGCTGGTTATCTTTTCTAAAAGGGGGTGATGAGTGGCTCGATGTCACCCCCTTTTGCTCTGTTGGTGCGCACACCTGACGTTTCTTACTAATCTAGTTCTAGCAGCATCGGGAATAGACGCATTAGAACGATAGTCTCAACCGGGCATGGCAAGCGTGGTTGAGATGACCCCCCTAATCCCTTTTATATCGTTTTATCTCCATTGGGGCTCCCTCTATGAGTGGAGATGCTTTGGCAATGCTATGGATTCCACTACTAGAGGGAGCCCCAATTAACCGATTTGTTTTATATGTGGCACTTTGTATTTCACGGCCCCCCGGCCCCCCAAATCCAACACCTTTCATGGTAACCCCCTTTCCCCCCTCGCAACACTAGCACCCCACTCACTAGAAGCTACAGCCACCCCCCTAGCGGCAACCCTCCCCCCCCCTTGTGTGAACACCTGCCCCAACTCGAGGAAAGCCACTTCACCAGGAGCCGACCACTGATGCATCCACCCGAGAGGTAGCCGGACGGGCATCTAATGTGCATGCGTGCAAAAGCGCGTTCACGATAACATGGACATCCTCTCCTAAGGAAGGAGAGGAAATCATTGCGCAAGCGCGGTCATCGTTGGAGAAAGCAGCAGTGGTCGGAATCCTAGACAACGAGCAACAAAGAGGCAATGAACAAGACTTTCAGAGGAAATCCCAGGAAAAGTACATCATTTGGAAAAATAAAAGGCAATTACAGAAACTAATATTACAAGGTTGAGCAAAATAAATAGATTGATAAAGATTGGAATAACCCTTTAATGTGTGATGTTCTTTAGAGTAATGGTATCCGATCTACAATGATTGCACAATGAGTGATGTTGGGTAGTAAATTCTGACCCAAGCCCTACATGTCCAACGCTATATTTAAAAAAATATATATATATAAAAAAATAAATAAATATGAAAATAAAAAGAATAAATAACAAATAATAAAGAACCTGTAAAGGACCCTTCTCTATAGGCACAGAATAATATGTGACTTCCTTCTCCGCAGGCTGTGAAACATTAGCGGGTGTTGGGAATAGGCACAAGAGCCATGGAGAGGGGATGGGGCGGTCAAAACAAGCACCAGGACCTTATATTTTGTTTGGCAGTACCCAGCATCACAAGTGAGGTTCCCAATTTTGATCCCTGACATGGGGTCCCCTTTGCTGTATATATGCCTCTTAACTATGGAGAGATTTAAAAACGTAACAAAAAAACACCCAAAAACGTACAAAATCAGCAGTTTATAAAAGTGCAACATATAAGAGGTGCTGCTAATGTTCACCCGTGTAGAATGTATTTAGAAAAATGCATGATATTGTAGTAACCAAACTTCCCAAATTGCCACTCAAGAACACTACTGTCATTCTCTGTTGTCAGCCATTCAGGCTGAAGAGAGGCTAAGTGAGGGCATTAAACCTGCACTCGATCTCCTCTCCGTTTGCTGTATTGGTTGGAGTCTCCTTAAATTGAAACCCTGTATTTGCCTGATCTGGGTTTATGTACGCGGTGCGCAGGTCCTCTCCGCGCTGTTGTCCTGTTATAACGTCCATATACTTCTCATTTTAATCCGTTGCAAGGATTTGGCACAGAAACGGTAGATTTAGCACATAGGAGATTTTCCAACATGTTAGCAAATCTCCCTCGATTTACCCACAGAAAAAGGATCAATCAGACCCTGATATACTGGCAGCAATACCTTACCAGTCACAAGCCTCAATAAGACATCTCTCTGTGCCCAATTTATGCCATCATTGTAATTGGCATCCTCCCCCTTACTGCAACCAGTGGCCTGGAATATAACAAAGCAGATAAAAGTGTCAGGTCCGTATTTCAGGGTATCTTCCTTTCCCCTGTTATTTCACACCGAATAACCACCTCTGTAAATTGAAAGCTGAAGGCATGCCTGGAAAGAAGTAAACCAGCCAGAGATGTTTGGTACACAGCTTTCCCTCGATCAGACAAGGAGAACTGAAACTTTATTCAGAACAAAGAAACACAGAAAAAGACACATGCCCCCTCCCTAGAGATGTGGGAGTGCCCAAGCCCCCACCGGCTTCTCAGCTGCAAGTTCTCAGACTCACTCTTCTTGCATTCCAGGGGGCGGTGTCTTCCATAGGTGTGTCCGACATGAACAAAGAACTTATTATATATCAGTATATTACACAAAGAACTGAAATGTATATACATATGTGTGAGGATAATATTTTTCAAACAATATACGTGGTAATGATCCCTGACAAAAGCAAAATTAAGACCCCAAACAGCAGGGAATCCATGGGGGGGATAATATGTTTTGCCTTGTGACAAGTGGATTCTAAATTTATTCCGGAAAGCTTTACCGAGGGCAACAAGCTGTGATAAGAGGATCGCACCAAGTCCAGGTTGCACTTTTTTCCGCCATGTCCGTCTCTTATGACTTGGCTTCCTTTAATCTTTGCATTTTTTTAATTTATTTTTTTAAAGATATCCCGCTGTTTAAGCAATTGCTCTTCAGTCTTTAAAACATAGCGATATATAAATATGTGGAGCGGTTTCGCCGGTGCACACGCTGTGCTGTAAATAGGGTTTAGTTGAGGATTAAGCGATAGGACGGAGCCCTGACAGTAACTGGAGACACCACTTTACTCCATAGGGTAAATCTTGTAAACCTGTGAGCACATACAGGACATGAAAAAATAACCCTAAAACACGAGCAACAAAGGACCTTTAGATGTGATGAAAGTTGTACCACTAAAAGGGAACTTGACACGTTGAACATGGTGATTTATCTGCGGGCAGCATGTTATAGAGCAGGAGAAGCTGAGAGAATGAAATATCGTTTTGTGGGGAAAAAAAAACAAAACCGTATCCATTTTTTTGTCATTTAAATGCCTGCTGAGTCCAGTGGGTGGAGTAATTTAACGAGTGACTGCATTCCCTGCATCAGTGTGCCTACAACATCAGCTGTCAATCACTAAGTAGGACCGCCCACTGGACTCAAGCCCAGAGCGAGCAAGGATTTTAATGAACAAATTACAAGTTATACTGAATCTTTTCCCACATAAGAATAGAAATCTATACACATCTGCTCAGTTCCTCCTGCTCTATGAGATGCTGCCTAGAGATAGGACACTGTTCAACTTGACTGTTTCCTTTTAAGAGCAGAATGCATCCTTTTCCAGAGGGGCACCATTGATCTCAACGATGGTTGTAGCATTTCCTAGTGATAATTCTATGTACGATCCCTCCCACCATTTAGGGTCTCATTCAAACATTTAGGTCGGTATTTTGCATTGGTATTTGAAAGCCAAAATGAGGCGTCAAGCAAAAAAAAAACTATGATGGAAAGACCTGCACATCTTCCAGGTTTTGAACCGCCTCCAGATGGCAGGCAGCACAAGAGACCCCGGCAAGGGCGAGCGGGGGAGGCAGCGCAAGAGACCCCGGCAAGGGCGAGCGGGGGAGGCAGCGCAAGAGACCCCGGCAAGGGCGAGCGAGGGAGGCAGCGCAAGAGACCCCGGCAAGGGCGAGCGAGGGAGGCAGCGCAAGAGACCGGCAAGGGCGAGCGGGGGAGGCAGCGCAAGAGACCGGCAAGGGCGAGCGGGGGAGGCAGCGCAAGAGACCGGCAAGGGCGAGCGGGGGAGGCAGCGCAAGAGACCGGCAAGGGCGAGCGGGGGAGGCAGCGCAAGAGACCGGCAAGGGCGAGCGGGGGAGGCAGCGCAAGAGACCGGCAAGGGCGAGCGGGGGAGGCAGCGCAAGAGACCGGCAAGGGCGAGCGGGGGAGGCAGCGCAAGAGACCGGCAAGGGCGAGCGGGGGAGGCAGCGCAAGAGACCGGCAAGGGCGAGCGGGGGAGGCAGCGCAAGAGACCGGCAAGGGCGAGCGGGGGAGGCAGCCCAAGAGACCGGCAAGGGCGAGCGGGGGAGGCAGCCCAAGAGACAGGCAAGGGCGAGCGGGGGAGGCAGCGCAAGAGACCGGCAAGGGCGAGCGGGGGAGGCAGCGCAAGAGACAGGCAAGGGCGAGGGGGGGAGGCAGCGCAAGAGACAGGCAAGGGCGAGAAGGGGGAGGCAGCGCAAGAGACAGGCAAGGGCGAGCGGGGGAGGCGTAAAAAAGGCAAGAGCAAGCAGGTAGGCGCAAGAGACAAATTTTATGTCATGCTCTCTAATTTTCCCATCCTGATGCACTGAAATACATTCAGACATATGTTTTCCCATAAAAGCAGCGATAATGCAACCTGTTCACTACATCCTTTATAATGATTGCTTGCAGCGTTAAGAAACTTCATAATTACTTAAAAGGCAAAGCAGCAAGATATGTTTGCAGAGGCAGGAGCATGGAGACTCTGGTGGCCTGGCTGAGATGAGCAGCATCAATCGTCTCGTGCTCACCATTTTATGATTTCCCAAGGAAAGCCGCGCAGCTAAGTCTGCAATTACAAATCTTTCACTTTGTACTAAACATTCCTGCGGCTGACAGAGGAAGGAAAAAAAACAAAAACAAAAAACGAACGTTTGCGTATTTGTGTTGAACAGTGGTTTTGTGCCAGAGGTGATCCGGAGCCTCATCTGAAGGTCCATCTCCAGGTCTCTGCAGACCTGAACTCAATCACACTCTCCTGAACGCAGCTGCCCACAGTACCCACCAGAGTGATGGCTGCTGGACGGCAGGACCACAGGTCATCAATGTTTTGCCAATACCTGAACAAAAATTTAAATTTACGCCACAATGAGAATGACTGTGGCAGCAAAACACCCGACAAACGCTGCAGAGGAGAACATCACAGCTGAAATAAACTCAATGTAATACAGCAGGACATTCTTCTATGGTCACGGAGAGGGACTGGGGTAACTTATCCCCTCACCCTCCAGCTACACAGAACAAGTTTTTTGTGTTATTTTGCATGTTTAAATTTGCTGTTTTGTTGCACAAACCATCAACGTTTCTGAAAAAAAGTGATAAGCGGCAAGTGATCTGCAGTAAGGTTGTCCATGTTGAACCTCATTGACTTTGTTGCAGTTGGGCCTTGCTGCGTGTCAGGACCCAAGATACACGACGTAGCCTCATATCAAAACTGTCCAACCGTAAAACTGGTTGGCAACCAATTACAGTGTAACGTCTATGGCCGAGGGCCGTCGTTCAGACTTACCCTCTGACAGCCCTGGCCATCTGTGTTCTCGGCACTCACTTCCGGGTCTGTTTCCCGCAGGGCGCGCCCGCCCGCGCGTGCAAGGCCTTATAGGGCCAGTACGCGTCCAGCTGTCATTTATCAGTAATTAGCCCAGAATGCTGCTGGACTATAAAAAGGGCTCTGCCCCCTTGGTCCTTGCCTGAGCATTGTTGTATACCTAAAGTTTGTCTTGCAAATGGTCTCCTAGTGTTTCCAGTTCCCAGTGTTAACTGTTCCTGCTGCCTGTACCCTGTATCCCGTGCCATCTACAGTGAAAGTCAAGTTGTGTCACCGCTACTGTCTACATTGCCTCAGGTACCCGTTCTGGGCTATAGACATTGTTTTGTACCTAGTTGGCCTATCCCGCTACGCGGCACAACCCAGTGGGTCCACACCCCGCAACGTGACATACAGCAGTTTAAGAACTGAAACGGAGCTCTGGTTGCTATGCACAATCAGGCTAGTTTGCCTGTTAGACTATTTTGATTGCAAGGCCTAATGGGGCAGATTTATCAAGTATGGTATTTTATTTGTTAGCGTATACCTCTCTTGCTAACTAATCAAGAAGATGCAGATATAGTCAGCCATTTTGGAGGCTATGGACAAGTCTATGTGGTCACCTGGTCACCAAGCATGAAACAAGTATACTGTTCTTTTCGGTCTACTCACTGATCCCAGCTGTGTCTTATTGAATGCTACATGAACAGCCGCGTTTCTGGAGAACCTTCCAGATTGCGCCAATTCCTTTATGTAGGTTCCCAAACACCAGGAAAAAATACAGACCTACAGACAATAGTGCACGATATTATACATGTACTAGATCACTGGGTTGCACATAACACTGATCCCTCACAATTGAAACGGGAGCAGTTTATTCCGGTCTGGCCCTGGGAAACCCCACAGTGACCACTTCATTGACTATAAACACCATATTTTGTTATTTGCAGCTACTGTCTTAAACCGCTGACAATGTTTTATTGTTATCGCCATTTGTAACGACCTCTGCATTAATATACCAAAGACATCTGCTGTACGCTGACAGGTCAACCGTCCCAAAGTCTCAGCACGTGGCAAACAGCCAGAAGCGGCATTGACCCTGACAACTCCATCTGCAAGCTTCAATAAGTGATCTGTACCTGCGCACCCAAACAAAGGGTAACATATCCCACGAATCATTAATTCTAGTCCCATATCCTCACCGCTGCCTTTATTTAGTATTTCAGGTTTAAAGAGCAACTCCACCTAAAATGCAGACAGAAATGGAGTCTGCTTCCATGTATAGTATGAACGCAGTATTAAAGGGGTTTTCTCATGATCCTAGGTTCATTTTATATAGTCCGATTCAGTGCCAGATGATCAAATGTTCTAGATTATAAATGATAATAAGTATAGAAAATGTTCTTGTAAAAATAAAGAAATAAATTGCCAGCACAAAATCAATGTGGGGCGATTTCGGCAGTTTTTTGGCGCCAATTCCAACGCGGACTGGGCTTATAATAGGTCACCTTTGCTTAGTTTGATATTTCTAGAGTCCGGAATAAACAGTAGTTCTGTGCTAGGAACAAGTGCCAGACTATAGACTTTCTGGACTATCAAATGCTGGATTAGGGCAGGATTCGCACAGCGTTTTGCGGTGTTTTTGGTAGTGTTTATTAGTTTTTTTTGCGGCGGTCATTTTTTTTTTTTTTATTGTAGCCAAACGCTACATTAAAGTCTATAGTAAAATATAAAAAAAGTCACTACATACAACTGCGTTTTGGTTTGTGACGTTTTTGGGGCAATTTTGCAGTCAGCGGCGTTTGACCAAATGCAGCATGCTCTGCCTATGGCGTTATTTCAGGGGGTTTCCCTTGGGCTTCTCTATAGGACTTCAAAGATGGCAGAAAAAAAAACCCCAAAAAAAAACCTTATACAAATGCATGTACCATTTTAATAACACCAGCGTTTTTTGATGCAGGTTGAATTGCGAGAAAATAAAATGTGTGTGTGAAGGAGGCATAAACAAGTTATATTTGGGCATAATTCCACACCATTACAAGTTATGATGCTCAGCTAGGAGAACTCCCATCCTCTGTGTGGAGAAAAGGTGCCCAGAGTGGTCGTCACTTTTTTTTTATCTAACCTTTGAGTGACCCATGGTGCTGTAAAATAATACGTGCCAAATCATTCTGTAGGATTATAAAAATCAGGTGGAGCTGTCCACTTAAAGGGGTTGTCCAGGCCATCAGTATATGATCAGTGCGGGTCCGGCACCCGGACCCAGCAGCGATCGGCTGCTATGAAGTGTAAGCAGTAGTTTGAGACGGAAGCAGATGGCTCCTACTACTGCATAGCGGCCGTGCTGCAGAACTGCAGCTCTGCTCCTATTGAATACAGTACTGCAGCTCAGCCTCTATTCTGTGAATGGAGCCATTTGCTTCTGGCATGGACATCCGGTGCCGGAAGCAAACTGGGAGGCTGATCGGTGTGGGGTCCGGGTGTCGGACGGCCACCGATCATATACGGAGTGGACAACCCTTTTAATGTACAAATGGCAGTAGTGAATGCAACAATAATAGGGGTCATCCACCCAGAATAACCCCTATACAAAAAATAGCCAGCGCAAGTGTGAGCGTAACGGTGGTGTACTGGAAGCTCCGGGGCAAAAATGCTAAATTTTTTTTTTTTTTTTAACAGGCCCTCCCCTATAACATGTGCCCTTTATAATACTGTTGTGGCAGAAGGACCTTTAGAGCGCTTCAAACTCTGGGTGCAACTGCTACCTCTGCACCCCTTGGCCTGAAGATTAAAGCCAGGGAGTGAAGCTCCACTATAGAGGGACCCCCTATGACATCCATATATCCTAGTCTACTTGATTTTGTGCAGCTCGATAACTCCCCATGTTATCGGTAGTCTCAGGCCTGTGGCTCACCATCTGTTGCAAAACCAATTCCTAATATGCCCCAATAGCTGGAGGCTATCCGAGCATGCTGGGAGTTGTAGTTTTGCAACAGCTGGACAGTATCGCACTAACTCCACGCGTTAGAGACGACTCTGCAGTCTCATCAACACTTCAGTATTCAGCAGTGAACTCCTCTTGTCCTTTGGGTCGACAATCTGTACATGTGTCTGTATCCTGATACACAGGAACACATGGCCAGGAGCAGCACGCATCTGTTACATGAATACACCACACTGCCAGGATGCAATTAGATGCATCATTTTGTCCACATTTGCCAAAATAGTTCATAAATTGAAAGTAGCTCAATAGAAAGAATTAAAAGCTGCTGGTTTCCATTCTCCACACATTGTGTAAATATCCCACTAAAATATATTGTACAGTTTCGCGGCCACATTATCAAATTCATTATCGGATAGAATAGATATAGCTAGATATAGAGAGAGATAGAGAGATACTGTGCTCACTGTCACCCACTGCTGAGCAAGCACTAGGATTTTAAAAACACCAGCTGTTACTAGTACAATACTGCCCCCTCTGTACAAGAATATAACTACTATAATACTGCCCCTATATACAAGAATATAACTACTATAATACTGCTCCTATATACAAGAATATAACTACTATAATACTGCCCCTATATACAAGAATATAACTACTATAATACTGCTCCTATATACAAGAATGTAACTACTATAATACTGCTCCTATATACAAGAATGTAACTACTATAATACTGCCCCTATATACAAGAATATAACTACTATAATACTGCCCCCTATATACAAGAATATAACTACTATAATACTGCCCCCTATATACAAGAATATAACTACTATAATACTGCTCCTATATACAAGAATATAACTACTATAATACTGCCCCCTATATACAAGAATATTACTATAATACTGCTCCTATATACAAGAATATAACTACTATAACACTGCCCCTATATACAAGAATATAACTACTATAATACTGCTCCTATATACAAGAATATAACTACTATAATACTGCCCCCTATATACAAGAATATTACTATAATACTGCTCCTATATACAAGAATATAACTACTATAACACTGCCCCTATATACAAGAATATACCTACTATAATACTGCCCCTAGATACAAGAATATAACTACTATAATACTGCCCCTATATACAAGAATATAACTACTATAATACTGCCTCCAATGTACAAGAATATAACTACTACTATAATACTGCTCCCTATATACAAGAATATAACTACTAGAATACAGGCCCCTATATACAAGAATATAACTACTATAATGCTGTCCCCTATATGCAAGAATATAATTACTATAATACTGCTTCTATATACAAGAATATAACTACTATAATACTGCTACCTATATACAAGAATATAACTACTATAATACTGCCCCCTATGTACAAGATTATAACTACTATAATACTGCTCCTATATACAACATATCTACTAGAATACTGCCTCCAATATACAAGAATATAACTACTATAATACTGCCCCTTATATACAGGAATATAACTACTATAATACTGCCCCCTATATACAAGAATATAACTACTACAATACTGCCTCTATATACAAGAATATAACTACTATAATACTGCCTCCTATATACAAGAATATAACTACTATAATACAGCTCCTATATACAAGAATATAACTACTATAATACTGCCCCCTATATACAAGAATATAACTACTATAATACTGCTCCTATATACAAGAATAGAACTATTATAATACTGCTCCTATATACAAGAATATAACTACTATAATACTGCCTCCTATATACAAGAATATAACTACTATTATACTGCTCCTATATACAAGAATATAACTACTATAATACTGCCCCCTATATACAGGAATATAACTACTATAATACTGCTCCTATATACAAGAATATAACTACTATTATACTGCTCCTATATACAAGAATATAACTACTATAATACTGCCCCCTATGTATAAGTATATTACTATAATACTGCCCCCTATATACAAGAATATAACTACTATAATACTGCCCCTATATACAAGAATATAACTACTATAATACTGTCCCTATATACAAGAATATAACTACTATAATACTGCCCCCTATGTATAAGTATATAACTACTATAATACTGCTCCTATATACAATATAACTACTATAATACTGCTCCTATATACAAGAATATAACTACTATAATACTGCCCCCTATATACAAGACTATAACTACTATAATACTGCCCCCTATGTACAAGAATATAACTACTATAATACTGCCCCCTATGTATAAGTATATAACTACTATAATACTGCTCCTATATACAATATAACTACTATAATACTGCTCCTATATACAAGAATATAACTACTATAATATACTGCCCCCTATATACAAGAATATAACTACTATAATACTGCCCCCTATATACAAGAATATATCTACTATAATACTGCCCCCTATATACAAGAATATAACTACTATAATACTGCCCCTATATACAAGAATATAACTACTATAATACTGCCGCTATATACAAGAATATAACTACTATAATACTGCTCCTATATACAAGAATATAACTACTATAATACTGCCCCTATATACAAGAATATAACTACTATAATACTGCCCCCTATATACAAGAATATAACTACTATAATACTGCCCCTATATACAAGAATATAACTACTATAATACTGCCGCTATATACAAGAATATAACTACTATAATACTGCCCTCTATATACAAGAATATAACTACTATAATACTGCCCCCTATATACAAGAATATAACTACTATAATACTGCTCCTATATACAAGAATATAACTACTATAATACTGCCCCCTATATACAAGAATATAACTACTATAATACTGCTCCTATATACAAGAATATAACTATTATAATACTGCCCCCAATATACAAGAATATATCTACTATAATACTGCCCCCTATGTATAAGTATATAACTACTATAATACTGCCCCCTATGTATAAGTATATAACTACTATACTGCCACCACCCCTTAGTCAAGACCTGAACTGATAGGAAGATACTCAGACTTAAACCGACATTGTGCTTCCTATGAAGCTGGTGCAAAGATTGAATTGTCTGACACGCTCTAGTGAAGTCTTATTTTCCTATTTACCAGGGAAAGCCCTAACACAGATTTGTAATCACAATAATCTCCTTTGAACATCTAACTTCATCCTATGTTCATTACATGGGAATAGCAAGCTGCCCAAGTTCCCCCACCGCCGAGTAGCTGTTACAGCAAGACTTTTCAGAAACTTCAAAAGCTCTGCATTATACATCTCTCTTCTGCTTGGCTGACGGTGGTGCTAATTGGCAAGTGTTACGTCCTTTAAGATGTAAGGGGAGATGTAAAAAATATATGAGTACAGAAGTGGAGAGGCAGCAAGGAAACGCTGCACATGCATTTTTCATGAACAAGATTTAACAAAGCAGATGTCTGGCCAGGGGCGTGCTGTGAAATTCAGCCCTGGCACTGACAGAAGCATCAGCTATACTGGAACGGCAAAGACAGGGACCCTCGAATAGGTCAGGATACTAAGGCCGACACGTTACGGGGCTGTAAGAAAAAAAATGGCATCTTGACATTCATCAGAGCTCAGCTGAGAGAGGACTCGCTAATTCCAGACGTCCCTCATCCACAGATCAAAGCCTCCTTCCTACTCAGAAATAAGAAAAATTTTCCAATTCAACAGTTATCCCTCCGTTTCCGAGTGATCTTGACAAATGGACTGGAATAATAATGGTTTTACTATTCTACGGCCTTTTTTTTAACATTGTAAATTGCCCAGGCTGAGATTTCACATGAAGCACAATATATATATATGGATAGCAATTATTGAAGTGGATGAAAGTCTATTATAAAAGGGTTTGTGGAACTTACAGATATTTTACATTCAGAGCTCGGGAAACTTTTTGAAAAACTTCTTTATGGAACAGACCATAGCAAACCATGTTTTCTGCATGAAGTAAATATATGCCCTTTGGTATTCCAGAAATATGACCCTATACATGGGATGCAAGTCTAACTACCACAGGATATCTGAAGCTAGCCCATAGACATAAGATATTGGTTGACCCAACCAGTTTTCATGAGATCTGCCATCAATATATCGCATGTGCCCTCAAATTGCCTGTAGATTCCTCAAATAATGACTATCTGCCAACTATTATCTTGTTGTAGGACGCCCTAACATGTTACCTGAAAATCAGCCGGCTCTCTCATGCGTATGGAAGTCTACAGTCGGCAGATGCCGGGGGAAAAGAAGGATCGGGCATGTTTGATTTGAACATGCCCGATCCATTGTTCCTACAGGAGATAAGCAGCTTCCAGAGACGTCGGTCAGCAGCTTATTCCCCTCTCCCCATTGAAACATACACATTTGGCCATGAATACATTTTAATAGTTGAGTCGGGAGAAATCGCAGGCAGCCGAACAAGCGTTCCCTGTGCTGCCCAGATGACTGCTTCCTTTTCTCCCCCTTTAAGGCCAGAATCACACGAAGCTTTGATGCAGTTTTTTTGCTCCGTTTGTTTAGCTAAACACAGGAGTGGACACAAAAGAAAGGAGATGCATTAGTCTTATTTATACCTTTTCTTTCTTTTGGATCCACTGCTAACTTTGGCTCATAAAACCGAGCCAAAAACGGTGTGTGATCCTGGCCTAAAACTGAAAAACCATGCTGTTCTCGGTCACGTGGTAAGAACTACACCTCAACCATGTTGTCTGAATAAACCCCTAAGCTGGCCACACGCAGATAAAAGTTAGACAAACCTGACGATTTCAATCTAATATGTATGGGGTCCTCCTGTCGGTGTTCAATTTTCCTGCAGCGCCTCCAGAGGGGGAAATTAAGTATTGCAGGACAGGTCCTCCAGAGCGACAGATGCTCTTTGTAACTGAAAAGAATTCCCTAAACAGTATGTGATAATAGGTATTCTAAAATTGACAACCCATTTAAAGGGGAAGTCAGGGAACATAGCCGTTGGCTTAACGTCTATGTCCAACTTTAGAAGGCAATGGAAACGTTGGTCGGTTTCTTGTTCCTGCAATGGCGTTGGATTTTACAAACCTTGTGGTCAACTGCAACCGTACACGAGACACAAAAGTCTAAGAACCTGACCAGCCTAAGCCAATTATCGCTCCTTTCTATCCATCACAAACAGCTGAACTACGCCACACGTTATGATGAATTCACTGGGCCTTTAAGGGCATAGAACTACTATATACCACAAAACAGACAACAGCTTGCGCCTGCCATCCTGAGCTAATTACCATTTCATTATTAATCACGCAGCTGCTTCACCAGCGAAGGTCTCTCCAATGTACGATGAGGCTTCACATATGGAGCGCAGAAATTTTTTTACGCTGGTATTTATAAAAGGTATTCAGAATTTTAGACAACTTTTCATTTACCAGAAACCAGATTTTCTTTTGCACGTATAGTGCAGCAAAAATATCATGGAGAGCCTGGTGAAATGTTTAAAAGGCCCCTTTAGCTGGTCAGACATAAAACAGATGTAGACTTAACCCCCCACTTATCTCAGATGAAATAAGGGTAAAAATCCAACCTGCCCAACAAGTGACTACCAAGTTGAAGGACATTTTAACGTCAGCCCCGAAATATCCTCAAAACCAGTCTGGAAATGCTTCTTTATGCAAACCTAAGCCCCACCCATTTGAGGTCCAGTTCACTGGGTCGTCCTGCAAAAAAACGGGGATTGTTGGCAGGAATACCGGCCAATCCCGGTTTCCTTCAGACATGAGACCATCTGTGGATTAGGATTGGTGGCTTTAGTTGTCCCATACAAATCCTACTACCCTTGGGGACTAAATGCCTTTTTAATACCTTTCTCCAATCGATAAAGAAGTTGTTCCGGAAGATGTCTATGGTGGTGTATTCATGGTCCAACATGGTGCCGAAAAAACTGGCCACTTCTTCTGCCTTAACGCCAAGCTGGAAAAGCTTCCCTATAATAAATTAAAAATGTATATCATGTTATATAGAAGCATTAGGCCGGGTTAAAAAAAACGCAAAAAAAACAAAAAAACACAAAAGCCAAGACATAGCAAAATAAAAGCTGCAGCATGTAAAAGGTTTTTCATTTTTTCCACTTTGCAGCTAAATTACAGAAGCACTTCGGGCATGCTGGGATCTTTAAAGCCATGTTCAGACGTTGCAGATCTGCATTGTGTATCCCACACAATATCTACGACAAATTACAGAATCGATGTAGATGAGTTTCTTTTTTTAAAAATCTCGTTCACGTGTAATTAAAGAAAAAAAATGCACGGAAATTAGCGCAGCATGCCCATTTTGTTGCGAAAAAGCCACAGATTTTCACCACCGATTTTGAGGTGTTAAGAGCGCTCTCTCCTGACTACCCTAAAAAACATACACACTCAGTTTATTTTAATGGGTAAGGGGGCAAATGGATTGCAACATGCCCAATCCGCCTACCATCTTCTATCGGGAGGCCTCCATATACGTTAAATACCTGCTAATCCCGCTGTGTATGTCAAGTTTAAAGGGGTTGTCCACGAACGGACGACTGATGACTATACATATACTTTCTGCTTCGAGGCGGTCGCAGAATGCTTGAGACAGTGATGTCAAGTATAAGGAAATTCAGTGACATCGCTATAGGGGGTGCAGTAGCTCTGGAGCTTGGCGTTTGAGGGCCCCCCAAGTCCGATCTGGCCCATAACACAGCACTACTAGAAGTGGTATAAAAAGAATGGTTGGAGTGGGATGGGGTGTTACATATGTTACTTCCAGCTATATCTTTCTCAGGCTTTGGAAATTACAGTCGCTCCAATCTCCGTGCTGAATGCATAAATCTGCCTTATAAATGATGAAGGTGCCGCAATCCTCCCTAAAGACGTCAATTTATATTAATCTGTTTAATGAGGCTCTAAATTGCGCTGATCACTGGCTAGTAATTACGCAGAAAGGAAAACAAAAATCGGCAAGATTTTTTTTCTGTCCCTCCTTGCTGAAGCTCAGGCCTCAGGCTCCGTTTACTCTGGGGGTCTTTTTCAAGGAAGCTTGGATTCCATCAATAACCTTACCTTACCAGCTGAATTAACCTGTACATGTCTGAATGCGTTGCATATAGTGAAACGGCCTATTTTATATAATGAACCTATATGTAACCCACTTGGAATTATTAATATAGAGTCACAAATCTAGATTGCGTCAACATTTTGCAAATAGTCTTGATAGAAAATATCTTACAATTTGTTCTACAGCTCCTATGCAGACATTTGTGTCTCCATGGTAACAAACCCCTTCTAGTCCGATCCTGCAGTTGTATTTTAATCCCTTCCATTTGCTCCCTCTTCTACTGTCTATAGGTTTTCAAGAAGTAGGGGCAATGACAGACAGACAGCAGAGGGCCCTTGTGCCTGAACAGTATATGGGCCCCTTCCGCAAAGCTCATCATAGAGCACCCCCTTATGTTGCTCTAGCAATCCAGCAATAACTGTGAGCCATTGTCATTACTTCAGTCCCTCCCATATATGCAATTAGATAGTAGGAAGCTGGTTTTAAAGTGGCATTGGGCCCCCATACCTACTGGGCCCCTGTGCAGCTGCATAGGTTGTACATATGGTATGTCTGCCTTTGAGTAGGGGTCTGATTGAAGGGAGCGACGCGGTCGCAGGTTTATACTACGCAGCGTTTGTTTGTAGTCTGTACCCATCAAGACGCCATGGAGTGTCTGCTTTGGAGCTGCAGACACAAAACGGTAGGATATTTTTAATCAAGACAATCTGCGAAGTGGTTTAAATTTATTTAATGGTTTCATTGTTTTAGATGAATTGGAGCAATTCATTATTTTCTTTTTTGAGGCTCATTTCTGCAGTCCGGACACATCCGTAGCTATACGGGAAGGTGTCCGTGGCCGATAGAAATGAATGTGTCAGTATTTTATCTGCAATTACAGATCCGTAATTGCGGAAAAAAACGACGGACTTGTGAATGGGGCCTAGAAAAACATGTCGGAAAAGTAAAAAAATGGCGGCACACGCCAGGTACCACCACATGTTCAGTGCGGTAGAATGTGTCACATGCCAAGCGAATGTTGATTTCCTGCCATATACATCCTCTTGCAGAAGATGATTTTCCGACAAGTCGCGAGATTTTTGCACAATGAAACGACTACTCTTTTTATACCAAAGGTGGGCAGTATAATATTCACTGCGCAATCCAAGGTATTTTACCCACCACTGAGATACCCGCACGTCTCTAACATCCCCTGATAGACGGAATAGAACTAAAATCAACGCAAGCATTACCCGTTCCCAGAAAAAAGTGTTCCCTGGTGAAAATCCGCTTTTCTCCTTTAAAAGAAGGCTCCGTTATATAAATGGTCTGACGGGTTACTCGAGCCTGGACCAAATCTATATCTTAAACTAAGAACCCGTGAAACCTTTTACTCTGAGCATGAAATCCCCTGATGACTGTGGAAAGGAAGGAATTTTAACTTGTACCGTCATAGTAAAACTTCACATCTTTTGGCAGCGGATCATACGGTGGAGCGAACACGGGGCCCTTATGTTCCAGAAATTTCCATTTGATACCGTCTTCATACTTCTCCTCCTCCCACCTGCAATGAATAATATGGGGAAAGCATTATTGCTTTTTCCAGACACCTGCTGGGACACATCTAGAAGACAAACAACCTCTCACAAAGAGACCAGATAGATTTGGACGGTGCTAAAGCCTTCATTCGGCACATCCGCAGGATATTTTTACAACTCCCGAGCACATCGTTGGCAGGTTTTGTGGCGGCTAGTGGCAGGCTTTTTCTTTCCTGCAGACTGCATGTACATATCATCTTTATTTATTCTTTAAAATTCCCAAAGGTTACTCGAAGCCGAATTCATCTAGGAGGCGGTCAATTAACAATTGCGTCACCCAGGGCTCTGGTGCCAGTCATAGGAGGATTTTTTTGTTCTGAACATTCGCCAACATGGTTCTTTTTTTTACTGGCAGCAGATGGGGGACAACACAGAAATATCGCCTCCGTTTTGACAGGCATTTATCTTTATCTGCAAAATTTGAAAAAAACCTCTTTATAACGTTCCAGCCCCCAATTACACTACAGGCTCCCCAATGACAGACTTAAAGAGAACCTGTCAGCTCTCCGAATGTCTTTTTTAGTAAATTCCCAATTGTATTATATACACAATAAAATCACTGGAGCATCTTTCCTTAGAAATCTATGTTGAGCTGTTCCTCTGTTATTCCTCCTGGGAATGTATGAATAAATTGACAACTAGGTACTATCTCCACATGTCAAAGTTACTAACAAGTTTTTATAGCAAATAAACATGTAACAAGCACAACAATCCCCCCCCCACCACCACCGCACCCGGATTCCCCAGCCCCAATGGAGAGCACCATGCACGTCAATAGGCCACACACTCCCTCTCCACCTATCCAGCCACAACGCCATCTCCTACACCTCCACTTGGCCCACCAGATAAGCAGAAGAGAAGTATCAGCTAACCCAACCCCATTAACGGTAAAGAACGTCCCTAGACACTTTGATACTGTCCAGTAGGTAACACCCAGTTGTCAATTTAGTCATACATTTCCAGGAGGAATAATAGGAACAGCATTGCCGTCATTAGGATTTTAAAGTTAATTAGTAATGGTAGAAAGCATTATTCTACGATATAAATTAAAGGTTATGTCCCATCAGGAAAACCCCTGTCCTTTTGACCTATTCAGATTAGGGTTGCCCCGATACCAGAATTTGGACTTCGATACCGATACTTCGTGTAGTATTGCGATTCTCGATACCAAAACGATACTTTGCCAACAATTTAAAAAAAACACGTTTTTTCCATTTCCTGATGTGAGGCGCGTGGGGTGATGAATTTGGAACCTCCGTGTGCCTAACATTAATAGTAATTAACCCCATCATGTTCCTCAGTCATAATGGACAACATTGAGTTAGTGCGAGGTACATGATGGGGTTAATCACTATTAATGTCAGGCATCGGAGGTTTAAAATTCATAACACCTCGTGACTCACATTAAGTGAAAAAGCAGTTTTTATTTTACTTTTTACAGTGCATACATCATAAATGGCGCTTAAATATATTGTGCGGGCTGTTACGGTCGGGATGATCCTGAATGTGTATATTTTATGTATCAAGGCTTTTATTTTAATGTTTATTGTAAAAAAAAAAAAAAATTTTTTATTAGTTTTTTTTATTTCATTATTTAACATTACTTTATTTTTTTTTCACTTTATTTTTAAACTTTAATGTACTGGCATATATCTATATACTGATTGTACACAGGCAGTAGTTAGGACAGACCTAAGTATGCCATAACAGGAAATATGAACAGCCGTGGGGTCCATCAATGGATCCTGGGCTGTCTGCCCATATATGGTATGTGTCTCGACGTGATCCAAGGGATTCCCCCTTCCCATTTTCCCCTTGAATGCTGCGGTCACCTTTGATCACAGCATTCAAGGGAATAGCGACAGAGATGAGGTTTCTCTGATTTCCGCCGTTAGAGCGAGGCTGCGGATGTGTAATACAGCCATCGCCCTGCTCCTGACAAGTGTGTAAGCGCGGTCAGCATGAAGTGATGCAGCCGATGCTGCACTGGTGAGCGGCAGTGCAGGCACTGAAGACAGAACATGGGGTATTTTGCAGTGCGCCCGCCATGTTTTGTCTTCACTGCCGGCGCTCATTAGTATAACACAACTCATTAGGCAATTGTTGTATTACACAGCCGCAGCCCCGCTCAGACTACATAAACTTTTCGTAAGTTAAAGGGGTGCTACAGTTATATTTAAAGAGGTCGACCCACGAGGATAACCCCCTTCTCTATACCTTATTATGGCAGAACAACAATATAGAGTTGTGGCAAAGAGTGGCTCCCCCCCATGGCCAGACCATGAATTACACTGTCCACATTCTTTTGAATGGCCACCATGTAATGAAGCGAGTTGCTGCATGCAGCTTACCCAGGCAATTGCAGCTGCTTGCGGGGGGTTATAGTAGCTGACCCTGCAGCAATCTGCTGATTGTCGGGGCGTCCATTTAGGATTACCCTTTGTGCCAGCGTAGAATACTTGTTTATCAATATGGGGTGTAGGATGAGATGCTTCGGACATTAGAAATATTTTTCTTTAAGTTTCATTCCACTTCACAGAAAAGCTGTTTGTGCTGCATTCAAGTTCCTTATTAAACGCACAGTCCTGCTTACATTTTTTTTTTTTTATAATCCACATCAGTATAATTGGATTCTGTAAACAAATGCAATCAAGCTGCAAGTATAAATGTTCCCCTCGTCCTGTTTTTTTTCACCACATTTTCGGCCTCCCTTCTATTTCCTTCTAGCTGGAAATCGTATGTTTCCGCTGGTGAATCGGTCTTTCGTCCCTATTAGAGAATCTATTTAACCGTAAAACATCCTCCCCAATCTGTGTGATGTCCATCTGATTCTCTCTCGTCAGACTTGATATTAGTTCTGTCGGAAGAGATTCTTTTTATCTCTTTGCCACGGTATAAAACAGCTGAGATAATGCATTTGCTTTATAATCCAGAAACAATGGACAGATGCTTCAAAGTAGTAATTGTCAAATTGTGCAGCCCTGTCACAGCAACAAATCATTTCTGGCGCGCTAACAAATTAACTCTTTCCTGATCAAACTCCAACAGCGGTATATTTTGGTTATTTTTTTACCCTGTGCAGAGAGGGCGATCATGAATTATCAGTCATACCCAGACCCAAGTGCCTGAGGGGGCCCAAAAAAAAACCTGTGCCACATAAGAGACCAGTATTATCAATCGCATTTGGTAGGTGGGAGGCCCTGTTTTTATACTGGGGCATAGTAGCATCAAGTTACACCTCTGAACCCTGTCCATATGCCCTATTAGGACTTTATATAAGATGGGTCCTCCGTTCGAACCCTCCTCTATGAACCCAAAGACCCAGCCTGCCCGTCATTTAATACTACATTTCCCCTGCAGCAGAAGTGTTTGGCCAGATGCGGGTTCCCCCAAAGATTACAGCTGATCGGGGATTAGATAAGCCGACCTCCATTTAATAAGGGTTTGTCTTCATGAGCAACCCATTTAGTATTTACCTACTCTTTAGCCAGGGATATTAAAGGGGTTGTCTACGCACGGACAACCCCTTTAACCCCACAGGATAGGTCATCAGTATATGATTGGTGCGGGTCTGACACCCTGACCCAGCATCGATCAGATGCCGGATGTTATGAAGTGCATGCAGTAGTTGGAAGCAAATGGCTCCGTACACTGCATAGCCACCGAACTGCATCTCTGCTCCTATTCACTTGAATAGGAGCAGAAATGTAGTACCACAACTCAACCTCTATTCTGTGACAGGAGCTGTCTGCTTCCGGCATGGACATCCGGTTCCAAAAGGCAGCCGGAGCAGCTGATCGTTGTGGGTGCCGGGTGTCAGACTCCCACCAATCATATACTGATCCTGTGGATAGGTCGTCAGTTGTCCGTGAGTGAACCAGCCCTATAAATGTGAATTCCCAAACTAGACTTCTATGATACCTCATTGTCACTGGGCCCCTTCGCTGTCTAGTTTTGGTCATGGCCATCAATATATAAGTATTTACTATCCATCGCAATGAATAGCTCCCTACCACAGAAAAGGGTTATCACGTTAAGTAAAAAGGTGACGCTCTACCATTGTATGTGATTCCCAATTAGAGCTCCAAATCCCCTGCTTACCTTCAGAGTTAAATATGATAATTCTGGATGCCTGCGGCCACCACTAGGTAAAGCTCACAACATATAGATTTATACATCTTCTCATTTAAATGTGTGCAATAAACTCCTAAGCTCCCCCTAGTGGTGGCAGAATTTTATAATTTATATGGCTATTAAAAGAGCACGCTGGCTTTTTTTTCCACACCCCTCCCGCTTGCAAGTGTGATGTAATGCATGGTAGTCACGTTTATTGGCTTACCTGGAACTGTATTTCACAGGTAGCCGCTTCGTTCCGGCCCGCCGTTGGTTTAGGTTATCTCCATTCTGACTCCCTGAATCCTACAGCGTTTCATAGAAGTCTCAGATTTGCATTGAGAGACTGAATCCTATACTGACTGCTGTATGGACCAGCAATCAATCTCTCAATGCAGGTCTGAGGCTTATATGAAACGCTGTAGGATTCAAAGAGTCAGAATGGAGATCACGTGACCCAACGGCGGCCCGGAACGGAGCAGCGACCCATGAAATAAAGCATCAGGTAATCCAACGCACACGACTACTGTGCGCTAAATGCCATTTGCAAATTTGTAAAAAATAAAAACCTGAGTACTTCTTTAAGAGAAGCAGGGGATCTAAAGCTCTAACAGAAAAAGGGAGTCTAATCCTATCGTCGGGTAATCAGCGAGGAGCCCATCTAAGGAGCAAAGATAAGAGTTAGATGTCCACATGCCAACAGGTATGCAAAATGCAAAGCTTGATCGAAACACTTCCCAGATGATACATAAAAAAAAAAATTGGGAAACTAATCCCTTAACAACCATGGAGACATCCTTGAGCCCCAGTCACTGCTTGGCCGAGATTTACTCCGCTGTGGAGATAAAAGCGATATTGTGCCAAACAAATCTCTGTATCTGGATGTGTGTGCCGTTCTCTTGCCAGGTAATGCCAGTTCAATTTTTAATGCTGGAAACCTGGCAGCTGCTTATATATCAGACACTACGCAGGGGGATCACCACATTATAACGGTTAAAGGGGAAGCGCCATGGGAGGAAATTGAACAATTGTGGTTATTTCCCTGCCTGGCTTTGCAAGGTTTAGGTGACTATTTTACTGAGCACATACAAATAACTACTAACTGCAAGTTCCCTTAAAGTAGGATCGGTCACCGCTCTGATCTCCTATGAAATAAACAGAGGAGTGTACATGTCCTGTGGACAATGCTGGGGGTTATCCTTTCATTTTATAAACCGCTCCAGAAAGGAGGAGATTAGAGATAACTGGAAAACCTTTCACGCAGACTATAAATGGCATGTGATAGTTTGAGACCCTTCAAATTCTTGGGCCCCAATGTAAAATCTTTAAAGTTATGCCTCTGGATTTGCAACTTAACTATCCCGAATAAGTGCAAACTCTCCTGGAACCCAGAGACCCCCGGAAAAAGGGAAGATATCCAAGACTCCCCGATTAGAAAGCAAACCTCCAGGGTGCCCCAATTACTCACCCCCCCCCCTGTTCCTGTGCTTTCCTCTGCTCCCAGGTGCCACGTTGTTTGTGGTGGCACCCAGGAGTGGAGGAAAGCGCTGGAACGCGGAGAGATTAGTTGCTGAACTTCTGGTCTGAGAACGGTAAGAGGGTCTGCTCCGGGTTCTTGTATACAGGGGGTCTAAATAAAGTGGGTGTCTAGTTTAGGGTCTATATATTTCTGTAGGGGGTTTGGTGTGTGGTCTGTGTTAATTTTGTTGTGTGCTAAAGTGGGTCATATGTACTATTTGTGTTTCTAATGCTGTAGGTTAAGTGCATGTCCTATGTAAATGGGGCACAAGGAAAATAACTGTTGCTGCTTTTTGCTCCCATCTTTGGAATCCACCTGATGTCCCATCTCAAAAGTTGGCAAGTGTGCTTTCATGATACATGTTTATAATGCTGCGGTGAGAAATCAATGGTGAAAACTGTAGCAAAACCACAGCCGAGAAGGCGCACAGTTTTAAAGGACCCAATGTAAATGAGTTTCATAAAATCCAGATCAGAACAGTCAGGAGCGAGACTCGAAGCTCCTGGGCCCCAAAGCAGAATCGGTAATCGGGTCCCCTCACCTACCATGTGCCATTTAAAATACTGGTGTCTTATTCGGCAGAGGGGCCGTTGGGCTTTTTCAGGCACCAAGACCTGGGTGTGACTGTTTCCCCTGCACCACGTATTGCTATGTCCTGGATTACAGTGTATTATATGGCGGCTGTGATTTACTGCAGCTGCAAAACCACCAAGTGTGATTACACCATAATCGTAGGGCTACACGGTAACTTTAAGAGATCTGAAATGTTATTTTTTGTGAATCACATGCGATTTCATATCCATTTCAGAAGGATTAAAGGCCCTTTTAGACCGGCCAGTTATCAGGCAAACGAGCGTTCACAGAACGCTCATTCCCAACCGTTGCCCTGTGCAAACGCTCGTTCATCGGCTGATTTCATCGTTTATGCAGCCTAAATTATCATAATCGTTGGCAGCACATCTGTGTAAACAGGGGGACAGGCTGCCGACATGATAGAAATGTATGGGGACGAGCCATTGTCGTAACGAGCGCTCTTCCCCATACATAGCTCCTTGTGAAAGGAGCAAACGAGCGCCGATCAACGTGCTGTCTTGTTTATCGGCGCTCGTTTACTCGGCCTACGTTGGATCGTGTAAGAGGACCCCAAGTAGTGCGATCCTTACCATCTCCAGCGCGCCTGCTCCTCCTCTTCTTTTTTCTTCACCTTAAGAGCAATGGCCGCTTCTTTTTCTTCTTTGGTATTCTTTGGCTTTTTCTCCCCCTCGTTCTTCACTTCTTTCTTTATCTTTTTCTATTTAGAAAACAAGATAAAATAAAAATCAGTTATCTAAAAGAATAAGGAGTGTAATAAATGGAGCAGGTAGACTTTATGGGCTGATCAATCTTAATGGTTCAGTTATCTGGTCACTCGCAGCCCCCCCCCCCCCCCCCCTATAAATACTTTATAGAGCTAGGAATGGAAAACCCACAGGTCGCCTTATCTATGAAGAGAGGAAAATTGAAGGTGACTAGTTAAAGCGAGGGATCTCTGGATCTCAGCTACTCTACGGCCTCTGGAGACTACAGGCATCAATCTCTATTCACGAGGAAAAAGCAACTTCACGATACGGAAAGAAGACTGACAGCCCAAGAACACGAGAGGCGAAGGAGCGACGAGCAATTACATGAGCAGACTGTGCGGGGGTTAATATTTACTTCTCCCCATTCGAGGATGTGTAACAGAATGGCACAATACTACTAGTACTGCTGAAATCGCACACAACGATTTACAATTTTTGAACATTTTGCATCCATCTAGTACAGGGCATTTATCTTCTGTAAGACTCTGTGCTGCTGTGAACATCCTGGATGAATATAGTTATTTTTACAACTTGCTCACACAAATTCTTAAGGGGGTAGCGAAGGATCATGGAAAGCGAGTGTCTCGCGGCAACATCATTACTAAGAAAATAAGGGAGAAGCCTTTTTTTTAGCCCAGGTGGAGAACTCGCTAAGGCAAAAAATGACAGCATACCATCTTGGTCCCATACTTAAAGGGGTGGTCTCATGAAGATAACCCCTGACCAAATGCCTAATAATGCATAGAGGAACCCCCCTCTATGAGCCACAAGCTGTCCATGTATTATATGGATGGCCATTCATGGCCGCCATGTATTACTGCAGTGGCAACGGCGGGAGAAGCCTCGGCCAGCCAGACACTCCGCTAACAAAATCAGCTGTTTTGCGAGTGTCGGGAGATGTAATGGAACGCCTTTAAAAGGGGTTGTCTCGGTATCGGGTGGATTTTCACACTGATTACCCATCCAACCCCGCACCGATCATCTTTTTCAGCTGCTTCCGAGCACCAGAAGTTATGCAGTGGTCGGTAGATCTAGGCTCCAGTCACAGTATAGCGGTCGTGCAGCAGCTCTGCCCCTATTCAAGTGAATAGGAGCAGAGTTGCAGTAACTCAGCACGGCCGATATACTGTGTACGGTGCCCCCTGCTTGCGGCACCTTCCACTGCATAACATCTGATGCTCGAAGGCAGCCGGAAAAGCTGATCGATGTGGGGTCCAGATGTCGGACCCCCACCAATCATATACTGATGACCTATCCTGTGAAAAACCGCCCCATGCCTGGACAACCCCTTTAAGATCCATGCGGATAAAAGAAAAACACCAGTATTATAAAATGGCCAACTTTAGGTGGGGTGCCCAGTTACAGATTTTGCATTTCCGCCCAGTAACGCTTCTGCACTTGCGTCATACTTAAAATGCACCAGGAAACCATTTCTAGCATGAATTCCTTAAGTAACATTCACAAAAAGTCCAAAAATAATCTCGAACACACAACACGACTTCTTACATATTCCGAATAGTTTGCGGCCAGTAAACTTTTCACCCTTATTTCTGTTTCTAAGAGCTTGTACCTTAAGTGATTCTCAACAGGAGCAGTTGGAGGGCTCCATATTAAAGTGCATTATAAGGAAGAAAAGAATAAGAACAAGTCTACTGCATTAAGAACGCTTCTTTCCATCATGGTATCTAAATGGTGAAGTTTTTTTTCCCTTCATTGTTTACCTACTGCAGTTATTCATGAATGCCCGCAAACATAAAATTAGTCAAAAGGGTTGACCGCTGGAGGGAGAATTGTATTGCCGTCTGCTTAAAAAGGTTAAAAAAAAAAAATAATTCCGCACAAACCACGTAGAAAGAAAAAATCCATCTGTGTATATATGCGGGGTATGTGAATTGAACAGCAATGACCGTCCGTTATGGTGGAAGCCGGGAGGGGCAGCCCTTCTAATATGTTACTTGTGGCTTTTGTGCGTTAATGTAGCCGCGATTAATCCAGGCCAATAAAATGGAAAGCTTTTGTGATCGTTGCAACCTGAACAGACACGTGTCCCTCCATCCACACAAATACATATATCCATCTCATGAAGAGTTTGCAAATTGTCAACGCACTTTCAAATTCCAATTTTTTCTTCATGGATCTCCTTTGTTCCACATGATGGCACTAAGCAATTGTATCTAAACGCCGGTGGTTTGCCTATTGTTCAGTTTCATTAACCTGCAGCAGTTTACCATTTACTTTTCTTTACATAATATGTTTTTACGCGCTATTCAACGGAGCGTTCTGCAGAGAAATGTGCATTATTCTAGCAGGGCACAATTAGAACGCCGCTTTAAAAAAAGAGGGGAGGGCTGAGATATAGGGTTAGATTGACAATCTCCTACATGGCACGACAAATTTAAAGAGCTTTCCTACCCAAAAGGTATTTATGTAGGATGCAATGAACAGTCACAGCGCCAGGTAAGACTATATATAAAAAAATACCTCAATGTATTCTTCCATAGCACCGAAGTGGTTCATTGCCGGGGAAAGCGCTGTGGGGGCACTGCAGGGGAGTTAAAAACTTGCTGCCACGTTCCAGCACAGAATACAGCTGTCTACAGGCAGCCAAGCCGTAGGAAAATATATGATCAGCTTATTTTGAATGGACCCTTTTAACAAAACTAACACAGATGAACCCTTTAAATCGCTGTATGTAGAAACAAAATCACTGAAGGTGGTCCTAAGAATACACATCTAATATAAAAACAAATGCTGTGAATAGCTCCCATAAAAATTATATCTAAAAAAAATAAAAAAGGACCCAAGTAGTACAAAAACCTAAAGGAATTAAGCTGGGAAAGGTCCCTGAAATGGGCACCAATACTATTGAAATGTCCCTAACACACACTACAAAAAAAATTATAATTAAAGGGGTTGTTCCACAAAACACATTTTATCCCCTATCCACAGGATAGGGGATACATGTATGATCACTGGGGGTCTGACCGCTGGGACCCCCAGCCATAAGGAAAATGGGTGACTGAAAGTCCCCCGAAGTACTCCATTAGAAACATGCGACATCCGGGGTCTGTGTCTGGCAGCTCCATAGAAAGTAATAGAGTGCTGGATATCCCATGCTTCTCATGGAGCACTTCGGGGGGACTTTCGGTTCCCCGTTCTCTTTATCGCTGGGAGTCCCAGCGGTCTGACCCCCAGCGATCACACATGTATCCCCTATCCTGCGGACAGGGGATACGTGTGTTTTGTGGGACAACCCCTTTAAAAAGTGTAAAAGTTATACAACTTTCCAAAATACTTTTGCATCAATTCCTTAATTTTTAAAATCTCTGGTTACAGAGTTTACATTCACACTCTTAAGGCTCCTGCTGGATTAGGTTGTGTTCACATCTGAGTTGGAGCCTC
This sequence comes from Rhinoderma darwinii, assembly GCF_050947455.1. Lineage (NCBI taxonomy): Eukaryota > Metazoa > Chordata > Amphibia > Anura > Rhinodermatidae > Rhinoderma > Rhinoderma darwinii. The sequence goes on from NC_134695.1 coordinate 90,679,314, forward strand.
CCCATGCAAGTGATAGTAAAAATAGGGCAGCATGCATTGCCTTTTTTCCCCCGGTAAAACAAAGCACACCGCTATAGATTCCATTTTGAGTCAAGGGTCTGTCGGGTGCTGTTGGTGTCTGTTGTGTAACTGATCTAGCACTCCGTCAGTTTCGGAACCTAGAAATGCAGATGTGAACAGAGCCTTGGTCATCCACATACAGTTGATTTGCTTGTTATAATGTATCACTATAGATAGGAAAGTGGTTTGTGCCGATGCAGCGTTTAGTCTTCAGAGGATTGCCCGGACTGATCACATTGCGAGAGGTAAACCTTTCCCTAGAAGGTCACTGCATGGTGTATCCTACACTAGAAAAACTGCACCAGAACTACTATATATTCCTCTATCAATTTACAGGCCGCTTTCTTCAGGCATCCACATATGTAATAAAAATAGACTTGTCTTGGTGACCGGTTCTTTTTAAAACCAGTATATAAAACCAATCCAATATCACGTGAGACTACAGAAGATTCATCCATCGGACTGACAGCTGGTGAAGCATTACATCCCTCCAGAGAACATGCTCCTACTGCGAAGAACGACATGCTTTACCACCACTCTGGGTGACTTCTTGGCATTGAGAATAGGAACTCCCAGCTTGTTTGCAGGGATTGGCCATAGAATTAATGGAGCTTCCGATGAACACTTCATGAGCTAATGTTGCCACCAGTGACCAATGATGCTTAGAAGCTCCACGCTTCAGCCCTTGGTGGTCCTGTTCTATGACCATGTTTGGCCCCCAACTAGGTGGTTGACCGGTTTCTCCTAGATGTTACCGCTTCACAACAACACTTACCATCGACTGGAACAGCTTTAGAAGTGCTAAAATCAATGCTCCCTGTGACAGTGAACCTCCAGATAAAAGGTTGAGTGACCTTCACTCTGTTCAAGTCAAATTCGAAGAGCTTTAATAGAACCGAACGTACTGCAGCAATAAGCGGCCTCCTACCTTCTCCGTTGCCGGTTGCTCTTTATCTTTCTCAATCTTTATTTTTTTCTTCTTCGACCTGCAGAGAAAATTTAATATGTGTTATTTCTTTGTGCCGGTAATTTGTCATATTTTCTCATGTTCAATATCGTCTTAACCGAGCATATGGAATGGATTAAAGCCTGCGCCGTAATATTGTTAAATTAAAAAGATGAATGTATTGGGTGATTTGGAATTAGAGAGTTATGTTCAATTGCATCCAACCATTTTCCTATGTTTGACGACATAATTTCTCTAAAACAGAACTTCCAAGTTAAATTAGAATTGATTTGCTGTATATTGTACATTGACACTTGTTTCCTTTCTTTTTCAATCTCGCATTATTATATTTTTGCTATTCGACTGGTAATGCAGTCCGTTTTTATATCAAGTTATTGCAATCAATCACAACAATTGTCTTTTTTTCAATAAGACTGCGGATTTACAAGACCGACAATAAAACTTTCAGTTTTGACCCATGTAGGCAAAATGCATTAACCCAACTTTCGCCTGCGGCTCGGCCTCATTCTCATGGCTGTATTACAGATCTAAGGCCTCATGCACACGACCGTGAGGGTTTTTACTGTCCGCAAACACATTTGACTGCTATGGATACAGAACCGCAGCTGTCCGCAAGTGCGTAAGCGTCTATGGACTTCTATGAGTCCCTGCCGCAATTGCGGACAAGAATAGGACACGTTCTATACTTTGCATATAATTTCTATGACCCGGACACATCCGTAAGTATTCAGGAAGGTGTCTGATGCGAATAGAAATGAAAGGGTCCGCGATATCATCCGTAATTATGAATCCTGTAATTATGGATGAAAACTACGGTCGTGCGCATGGGGCCTAAGTTGTATGGATCTGTTATTAGGGGCAAATACCCGGCTATAAACCTATATCAAAGCCCTGATGTATCGTTTTTTTTCCTCCATGAGAATCCGCAACAAAAAAAATGTGGCAGGACCCATCACATGCCATATTACAGGGTTAGTCTCCTCTAGAAGCTTTGCAATGTACACGGATCCTGTATGGCATCAAGCGGAGTTACCCTGGGTTTGCATCATAGGCAACAGCAATGTAGTGTGCATGAACCAAGAGTTTAGGCAGAGCTCTAACTAGGTTTTTTTCCAGCACATGGCAAAAAGTTCCGTTCGCTGCCCCCACCCATGTGTCGAAATATTCTGGCCAATACAAATTTCCTTGTTGGCACCCATCACACATCACTGATGTAGGTTCTGCTTTTTTGAACTGCAATCTTCTAATTATTGCAGCGAGAGCCATCTACTGTATAGTACTAAGGGTATGACATGATCAAAGACTGCGGACATAGGCTGGTTTAGAGCTTGTCGATTGGCAGATGACCGGCTGCTATTAGATCTGCAGGACAGAGGCTGTAAATTTGAAGTTTAGCCGAGTTTTATCAAACCATCCCTAACAAGATCAATTCCACTATTATGGAATTCCTATAGAAATAATCCCCTAAAATATATTCTGATTAGTTCACCAAAAAGTGAATCAATATTTAAAAGGTAAAACCTTTACAAAATAAAAAAAAATGAAGCGACTTTGCAAATAGTCTTGGCGTAATAGAATAATTCCTATGGGTAACCATGGTTACAGACTACAATTAAACCCTGTGTAGTCTGATCCTGCAGTCATGTGTTACTTCTTTCTGCGGTCAGAAGGTTATCAAGAAGAGGAGGAGACAGAGGGAGTGGAATAACATAAGAATGCAGGATCAGACTAAACACCGGGCTTATTTTTACTTAAACCATGAAGACATATTGGTCTGCATAGTAGCTGTATACACAAAACGACTTTATATTTTATTTTAGATGCATTGAAGCAATAGAAAAATGGCTGCAAGAATACAAACCTTTTAACGCACATATAGGGGCACCATAGCAAGGATCATTGGACCGCTTACCTTATTGTGCTCAGCAATGTCAAACAGGACAGAATGGTAGAGGAGAGAATAGCTCTGTATGCAGATGACATATTGTGATTTCTGTCTAAGGCTGAACGTACTCTTCCCGAACTCATGGCGGTTAAAAAACTTTTCGGCACGTTCTCCATAAATTAGACAAAATCAGCTATTATGCCTATAGGGCCGCTAGATATTCCGGCTGATGGGATCTGTTCACCTGTAGTGTTGAAGTTGACATATTTAGGAGTTAAAGTAACTACTACGGTTTCGGACTATATGGCCCTTAATGTAATGCGGCTATTAGCCAGAGTAAAGGAGAAGGTGGAGGCGTGGAGCAAGTTACCTCTTTCGGCGCTGGGACGCACCAATCTAATTAAGATGATCATCATGCCACAGCTGTTGTATGTTATTCGGAATTCCCTGGTGTGGATTCCGAAAACATTGGTTCAGGCAAGTGCATAACCTTTTTAGAGACTTGGTGTGGAAACGTGGGATTCCTAGGATTAAGTTGGAGAAACTTCAGCTTCCAAAACACAAGGGAGGTCTTGCCCTGCCGAATGCGTGGGTTTATTTTCTGTCTCCGCAAGGTCAACATTTTAAGAGATGGCATGACTGATAATTGGGGGTCCGGTACTCCAATCTTGGAATATATGGGAGGTGGGGGAAACCCGCTAGAGGGGCTGGAGGCTCATACTTATAGGAGAGTGGCTAGATATAGGCAGACTTTGCATTGCTGCTACACTTTATGTATCAGGAGCAAACAGCTGCTAGGGGTAGGAAAATGCACTAACTATACTCCTTTATGGAACAACTCTGTTTTGTGGGAATTGTACAGCCACCTATATGAGGAGTACACACTGAATTCCTTTCAACAACTGAAAGATGAGTTTCAATTGGAACCAGGGCCAGCCTAAGGGGTGTGCGACATGTGCTATTGCACAGGGCGCATCACTCCATCAGGTGGAAGGGGGCGCTGCGCTGGCTCCCTTCCCCTGCTGGTTTCAGAAGTGTCCGGGCCCGGCGACTTAGCAGCTGCCTTTCAGCCCAGGCGCTTCTTCACTCAGTGGCATCACTACCGCAGGGGAACCGGAACTCATGTAACCAGTTAGGGTGAAACGGGAGCAAGATGTGGGCCCTATATCGAAAGAACAGTGGGGAGATATTCTGGAATAATCTAGTACCCTGTCCATAAATATTGCGCAACAGCGGTCACAGCTTTTCCTGATACATAGGGTGTATAGGGCCCCGTGGGTCCTGCAAAGAATGGGGGTGAGAGGGGATGCTAGGTGTCCCAGGGGTAAGGAGGAAAGGGCTGCTATCCTGCACGTGTTCTGGACTTGTGGGGCTCTGGGAACATTATGGGGGAGAAAGCTGCTTTGGTTTGAAAGGTGTATGACGTGACTCTCCCGGCAGACCCGCTAGTGATGCTTCTGGGCTATGTAGGTGATATGGAAGGGGATAGGATGGAACGTTTGGCAATTGCGAAGATTTTATACCAGGTTAGGAAAACTATAGCTAAAAATTGGTTGGATGCTGATCCACCGACACAGAGGGAAATCACCAGGGCAATAAATCGCACCATTTTAATGGAACACAGAATATATTCCAAGAGAGGGAATTTTAAAAATTTGACAAAGTGGTTTGAGTGCCCAGGGCTGGGGTCTACAGAAGTGCTCAGGCTCCGAATGTTAGTATAAGGGGCGTTTGGGAGTGCTTGGTATATGTGAAGGCCTGGAGGTGCTGGAGTTCATAAATATTTCTGAGTACGAGGCCGTTTGTGTAATAAGATGCTCTGGGTCATTATTATTTGGAATACGCTATAGGCCGAGAGATTGGAAACATATTCCGGGACATGCTATAGGGATGACTATGGATTGCTGGGAGATCCAATATGTTACGGCTACTTCCGTGTCCTTTACGATTTTCTGATACTAGCGGAGGGTATAAGGTTATTTGTATGAGACTGCTGGGAGGGGGGGGGGGGTGTTTGATATGTTTTGATTATTGATATGTTCCATATTTGTTATTTCACAGATTGCTACTGTTATTCTTTGCTGAACAATGTATTGAGAAACTTCTCAATAAACTTGATCCGATTAAAAAACAAACAAACAAGGGACTCAGTCTTTTACTCCTCGTCTGCGGATCAAGCTACATCCATTGTTTGGCAATTGTTCCTGATCCGGACCTCGGGTTTGTTTCTATATTAGGCTTCTGTCTTACCCCTTTGGATTGGTCTCTTGCTTCTACTCGATCACCGGTTCTGTCTGCTCCTCCGGCTTGTTACTTACGGACTGCTAATCTGCTGACGCCTGGCTACGTTCTGACTCTGCTACAGTGCGACCACCACCAATCAGCCATTATTCTGGAGACCGGGACCTGGGAATCTGACGCAGAAAGTCCATCCTGCCTTGTGGGGGTAAGGGTAAAGAATGGGGAGATTCCTCACACTGCCCCCACAGTCTAGGAAGTACCAAACCGATTGCGGCCTAGAGGGTCCACTTCTCTGGTAAGAAATGTAACAGTATGTAATACTAAAATACTAACACCCGGCAATTAGGTGCAATTATAATTTGCATATAGCACTTTATTATCCTATAAACCCCATCCCTTGTCTATTCTAAGGAAAACATTTTGTGCAGTTTCCTTCAGGACGACAGTTCAGCAAGTAATTGTCTGTTCTCTTCCAGATCAGCACTCCTGGTTGCAGATGAACCTCAGATTTTATTTTAACGCACATACTGGAATACTACATCTAAGGCCCCATGCAGACGACCATAGAACTCATCCGTAATTACGGACCTATTCATTTCTATGGCCCATGGACACCTCCTCGTATATTTATGGGAAGGTGTCCGTGCCGTAGAAAGGAACCGCTTTAGACAGGACGTGTCCAATTTTTTGCTTTTTGCAGACCGTGATCCCCTACTTTATATGGGAGAACGGCCCGCAAATGCGGGTGGCTGTCCGAGGCTGGCAATGCCCGTAATGAAGGACTGATTATAGGCACGGTCGTTATAATTTTTCATTTATCCAGGTTATTACAATGGCAGAATATTAAATGTTTCAAAATACATTGAGACTAGTCGAGGTTTTTTAGTCAAGTTTTTGGATTTATTAATTTTTTATTTTTTTTACTACTGGTGTTTCCTGGATCTACGAAGCGGAGATATAGGGGGCTGTTTAATGGGGTTCTCACATCGTAGAGGGTTTGCCTATATCATCGAGGAAACACTTCACCCACAAATTGATATTGATTTCTAGCCTCTGGGTGTAAACAAAGTGGTTACCATTCACTGTCAGCAAGCAGTGATTTGGAAAAATGCCACATTTATATAAAGACAGGAAATTTATCTTCTGCATGGATGAAATGTTAGATTAAAAACGTACTTTATTGCAGCGTCTTCGTTATCCTCTTCCAGTCTTGCTCTTTTCGTCCCCCGTTTTTCTGGCTTCTTTACAGACACAAAGTCTTCCGGCTCCGTTTTCACAGCAAAGGAACTAAAATACAATACAAATTATAGCACAATGTCTGTCATGTTAATGTGTATTTAATGTATAGGATCAGGTCACTGACTGTTGCGTCAGAGGCTTGTAAATTCTGACAGATTTGCCAAGAGGAAGTCCATCAAAGCGAGGGACACCATGACCATAACCGGTTGGGTGCCAGTTGTATCAACTGTACAACGGACTTGGCATGGCATCATTGCTTCCATTATAAATGCTCTGCATTGTGTGTATGCGGGACGCGGTGGATTATGACAAAGCCATCATGGAGGGCTGCCCCGACAGGCATTAGTTTAGAGGAAATGGAAACTGGTGGTGCATCTTCTGAATGGAGCCACTGGGGAGGTAACAGTGGGCACCAGGAATCTGATTTAATAGGGCCTGTATGCATCATAGAGGGGGTACCCTTTTAAGAGTCAACCCCATTGTCAGCCACTGGTAGACTTGGCATGACCATGTATTAAATGGTTGCCCATTCATTTGCAATGGGCACCCACCGTGCAATGGGGAAGTTCTCATTTTCACCCCTATCAGAGCTCCTGCAATCAGCCAATTGCTTTGGGGAAACTGGACAATCCCTTTAAGATAATGCGAAAAAGACATGTCCTTCCTTAAAAATACATACTGGCTATTCTGTGTGTATTGTATTTTATAGATAACTAAAAAATTGCCAGTAGCCTTCATATGCAATTCACTAGCTCCAACACACTGTTGGCCAGATTGACAGTTTCACTTTTTCTACAACCTTATATAAAAATTCTCTATAGGGGCAAAAAAAAAAAAAAAATTAAAAGGGTTGTAGTGGATTAGAAAAACATGGCTGCTTTCTTCCAAAAACAGCGCCACACCGTGCCACAGGTTGTGTGGTATTGCAGCTTAGCGCCATTAAAGGGGTTTTCCAGTCCCTAAAAATTGATGGCCTATCTTCAGGATAGGCCATCAATAGCTGATCGGTTAGGGTCTGACTCCCGGGACCTCTGACGATCAGCTGTTTTGAAGGGGGTGCAGCGCTTGTATGAGTGCTGCTTCACCATCATTTCAACTTGCTCACTGAATAGTCAACACATATTTAGCGGCGATTCACAGGTATTGCAGCCTTTTCTCCCATTGAAGTGAATAGGAGAGGGCTGCAATACTGGTAATTGCCGCTAAATGTATGTCGCCGATTTACAGTGCGCAAGAAGAAATGAAGGGGAAGCAGCTTTCGTACGAGCGCTGCACCCCCTTCAAAACAGCTGATCGGCGGGGGTCCCGGGAGTCCGACCCGGACCTTTCCGCTATTATAGGCCATCAATTTTTAGGGTCTGGAATACTCCTTTAAAGTGAATGGGGATAAGCTGTAATAGGACAACATATAGACAGGTGTGGTGCAGTTGTCAGGTCCGTATATCAGTTTCTGAGGAAAGCAGCCATATTTCTCTTATCAACTGCAACCCCTTTATGACAGTGAGCTAGCATTGGGGATGCAGACCTTGTAGCCCCCACGGCCACATAAGCAGTACTATAAACTACGTGATGGCCGGGGCTGGCGCAGATTTGACATCAGAGTCTCGGAGCAGCTAGACGTGGATATCACATTACCTGGAGAGACGGTCTTCCTTTTGGGATTCAGATTTCTTCTTGGTCTAGAAACCAGAAATTATGAGTTAAGAATAAACACAGAGATCAGTGACGAAGAAAGCATCGTGTGATGGCGATCAATGTTTTATTGATAAAACTGTAACGGAGCATTGCAAATCTACATGGCGGTAGAGATGTATCCTCAGTGGCATAGATAGAGGGGGCCCCATTTGCCACACAGGGCAGAAGGGCCCATTGCGTTTGTTGGAACCATTCGCCATTTTTTCTGGTTTCCCAGAATACGATTTAACGTCTGGATCCTCTAAGAATTGGGAGTCTACCTACCTGGCTTTTTCTTTCCTTGCCTTTCTTGTTCTCCTCTTTGCTGCCCGTGTCCTTCTTGGTTTCACCGTTCCCATTTTTTTGTTTCTTTTCCTTTCGCTCTTCATCCGCTTTCTTTTTGGACACCTTCCCCTCTGACTCTTGCGCAGGTTTCTTTTTCTTCCTGTCTTCGGTATTCTTAGAAACTTCCTTAAAAGAATCCAGATCGTCAGCGGTCATGTCTTGTGTCATTGTCCTGGGAACACAGTGGTATAAGGTTACATGCTTTACTATAAGGCCTCGTTCATACGGCGCTCAAAAACTAGGACATGTAAATGGGTGAAAAACGCTAGTGTTTTTGTAAAGCGCTTTTTAAAATACAGGCGTTTTTGACGCATAATTAGGACTCCCACTCACTATGGGAATTTAAAACACGCTGAAAAACACGTCCAACTTGTGCCATGTGAACAGAGCCAAAGGCTGCATGCAACAACAAAAGACACTCAACTAAAAATGTTATCTTTACAAAAGGAAAAAAAAAAAGAAAACAAAAAACACCACATGATTACAGAACTGCCAAGCCCCTTGCCATTTTCCTGCCCTCAACTCTGTGCCAATTAACATTGATATGAAGACCTGAGTAAACAGAGACCGACTGGTTGCTAGGGATGCGCTGCCTGAAAACCTCATCTAAAAGGCTATGGTTGTTAGGCAATTTATCCCTAGCAACCAGTAGGGATCTATGGTGCTGTAAGTGCAGTAGATCTATGGCGGTCCAGGTATTACAACCGCAATACGGACATTTAAATACACGTACAATATGTCCACCTGAATGAGGCCGTACTCTGTAGCTTTCTATATCTTACATGTTACAAACCATTGCTACATTAGGAAACCTGAAATGTCACTACTATGCAAAGGATCTACTGTATTTTATTTCGATGTAATTCTAGTTTCCCAACTTTGTATGGGAGGGAACTACATAGCTTACTAAGTGGTGCTGACTGCTGCCAGTGGCTGCCACCTGACAGCTGCTCCATTTCTTGTGATGAGGAGCGGATTTCACATAGCGGACTGTGGTTGGTGTGATATTCCACTGTTGCCGCCTGATAGTCGCCCTGTTTGTTCCCTGTGATGGGAAAGGGAAGTTATCACCTGACGGTTGTTCCATTCCCTCATATTAAAAGGAGCGGCTCCATTTGACAGCCGCTCCTTTGTCTCGCAGTGCTCCAAGAATCCAAATTACTTCACATTTTTAAAAACTCGAGGATTTTGCATAATTACCAACAAAAATACACCGTGGACAGGATAAACTGAACCGTAGATGTACACCCATTTTGGCAATACGCAGGCCATAGCCCTATCTTGGCCTCACACCTATTTAGGCTGGACAATTACAAAACGGGCCGGTGCTATAGAGGCCACCTCTATGGATGGACAACGCTGATGTTGGTGGAAATCACAAATTGCAAACTATCCAGACTATAATACAGTTTCATAGGGGTGACCCGCGAGAGGTTCAGTGCATTTGTAGGTTAATATCCATCACAGCACCAATGCAAATTTTATATAATAAGTGCCAATCACTGAGGCTGTCCTGTTCGGACTTCCCATAATGCTTTGTTTGCACACCTTTAACTGCTAACGTAATGTTTTAATTTTCTATCCATTTAATTGAATGGTCATTTCAGCAGAAGGATGACCATATTATCAAGCTTCACTGGTCCAGTCACACATTATACACCAATAGGGTTTCCGTAATCCAATTACATTCTATTAGATGGAATAAAATGAATCCGGTCCCCGAGGTTGATGACGCTTGATACGGTTAAGTAGCCAGCCAGGTGGATGCCAAGCAATGCCGGGAGAGTCGCTTTTCATCTTGTAGAATATTCACTTCATTCTTTCTAATCCTTTTAAAATACTTGACCCGTAACGTATTATTACGTTTTTGGTCCAAAGCCCTGAAACCATTGAGGATTGCGGTTAAAGAAACATTTTCTTCTATCTGTGCACAGACTAGAGCAAATCTATTGTGGAGGTAAAACCTATATGCCATCTGTGGTGTAACTACAGGGAATGCAAAGTTATTATCTGCAGAGGGGTCCCCTAGTCATGGGGTCCATCATGGAACGCCAAGGAAGAAGCAGATAAATAAAGCAAAGTTTTTGGGAAAAAAGGCAAACTTGCTGTGAATATTTTGTATACAAGTAGAGCCTTTATAATGACACACAAAATCTCTATTGCTATGTACACTGGAGCCGTAGGCATTCATATGGTGCCCCCATACTACTTATACATATACCACATTATGAAGTATTACGTTCAGTAATAGAGTGAATCTCTAGTGCCACACAGTAAATTACAAGCAATAGATGCGGATACCCTGCTCAGGTCGCTGCGAAGCATCTTCCCTTTGCCATTTCTAGTTGGAAACAATGGGAGATTGGCAATTAGATTTTTTGCCTTAGGTCAGGATCACACACACAGCTTTGATGCAGTTTTTGGCTCCGTTTTTTGAGCTAAACACAGAAGTGGACACTATAAAGAAAATACTGATGCATCTCCTTGCTATACATTTCCTTCCTTCTATATCCACTACTGGATTGGCTCAAGAAAAACCCAAAAAACAAGTGTGTCAAACTGCATGGAAATAGTTGCCCTCCGGATAGCCCCAGAGTGTGCTATTTGTGTAGTCATGGAGTCACTAGCTATTCACTAGTCATGGAGCCAATGACTTCGTCATTTTAACTTGTTTCACCTGTACAAGTTGCGCAACCCAAAAAATGCTTTGCAAAACCATGATAAAATGCCCAGTTTTTTTTTATGCGTGGCACACTATTGGTGCCTCTCGGCACGTGAGAATACAACCATAGACAGAAACGTTAGAGTCATGCCCAAGTCTATGGGATTGAACATTTCTTTACACCAGGCCAAATATAGTCGAAAAAATCCTGGTGAAGACCTAAGTACTAGGTCGAAACGCGTAGCTTCTATAACTTCCTATAGAGATACATGCTGTATTTAAGTACACGTCTTTTAATTGCCTCTCACATCAGACCATGCTGACCCTTCAGCTACCGGTGCCCACTCCGAAGGCCAGCAGACTACCAATCTATGGTCTCCACATGCTTAAAGTTAGTGTTGTGCAGACCATCTTGCACAACCAAAGGTGGTGAGTATCATCAAACATCCCCTCTTTCACTTATGTTTGTGCCATTTGTTTTTTAACTTACGTTATCACCTTAGAGGAGCGTCCTGTGTCTTTCCTGTATCTTTCCCGCTTTACACCAGGGACATCACACCACGGTCTCTCCATTCTCCTGATCTCAGATCATGGACCTTGAGAAGGATGTGTCTCTATGACATGTCGAAAACAAACCCCAAAAAACAGAGATACACTTAAGAAACCGTGTAGCCTCAATTCCCTTATATCCTGTGTATTGACCCTCTTCTGTGACAGGACCATCCCTCTAGAAGACCCATTTTCATTGCAATTTGGGGTGGTCATCTCAGATTTCATTGTATAGCCAAATATGGTAGAAAACCTTTATGTAATTTGGAAAAAAAGGGAGACGCTATACTCCGTAGAAGTCCAACAAAAAAGAAAAACTGAAACGGAGGTAGATGACGGTACAGTATGAGTCCATAGACTTCTATAGGTACTGTAACGTCTCCATACAACTCGAAGCTTATATGAAGATGTAATTTAGGCATGTGCGAGAGGCCCAAAGTGTACGTATTAACGTATCAAGAACAGAGATACAATCCTATAGACCCAATGTAAATGCCTTATAAAGTTTTTTTCCCATTCTCAGGACTCCGTACTTTCTAGAGTGATTACAAAGCTTGTTTTGCAAAAACGCAACCATAAAAATTAATTTACATAATTGTCCCATTTCTATAAGCACTTGAATTAAATTGTCAGGCTTTTCAAGGCTTCCTATCCGCACGCAGCTCCTCTGTCATATCCTCGTTAAACTCTCGCTTTTATTATTTTAGACTCCCGATTGTGGCTTTGTTCCCAGATCGTGTCCTTATGGCATTTCTCAGATCAAAGCTCAACGATTCTTCACTTTTTTTTTTTTTTTCGGTGGGCGCGCGCGTATTTAATAGCATATCACTGGAAACCCTTCATGATGAATAGAAAGTTGTGTTAGTGCGATTATGAGATTTTATCACATTTTATTTGTACATAAGATTTCCATTTGGCCTCAATTATTAAGTCATTAGACAAACCGTACTGTGTTTGATCTTAATCTGCCAGAATCAGATCACTTCAATCCCTGCAGACTTCACAGAAGAAGCTTTTCAAATGGGGGATGAATTGAAGATGAACACAAACATACCATGCAAAGTGCCATTTGCAGTCCATTACTGTGGTGCGGTGAAGCAGCAGTGCCGGATTTCCGAACATTAAATTAGCGACATTTTGCAGTTGGGCAACAACCCCATTCCTGCACCGGGCGATGCTGCTGCATCCACAGAGCAGGGGTGTCAGGTTGTCTCACATGCTGTAATATACGTTTCCAGGTCTGACGCAGTGGCAAGACTAAGGGCATATAAGCTATAATGTGTTGACCTTACATCCTGCAGAGATGGGTTGGTTTCCTTGTATGCCTAGCCTAGGCCCTGTTCACACTGAGTTTTTTGCAGGCAGCAAAAATCTGTCTCAGAATTCCTTCAGGAATTTTGAGGCAGATTTTAACTGCCTCTACGTATTTTTACATGTTATTTTGCCGCGTTTTTCGCCCACGGCCATTGAAGCTAATGCAAGGAACGCAAAGAAACGAGCTCCACAAGTTTTTTTTCTGCCTTCTATTGATTTCAATGGGAGGTCGGGGGCGGAAACCGCAGCAAGAAAGGGCGTGGCGCTTTTTTTTTCTGCGAGTGTCCAAAAGTCGGTGAAAAAAAAAATAAAGACAAATTTTTATTGAAATCTGGGGTGGTCGTCTCAAAGATGTTTCACTGTATGTCTAAAGACTCTAAACCGTGTACAACCCACATAACTGGAAAGGGGAGATCTGCAAGTAGAAGGCTTAGGCTGGGTTCACACGACCACATTAACGTCCCTAAAGGACGGAACGTATTTCGGCCGCAAGTCCCGGACCGAACACAGTGCAGGGAGCCGGGCTCCTAGCATCATACTTATGTACGACGCTAGGAGTCCCTGCCTCTCCGTGGAACTACTGTCCTGTACTGAGAACATGATTACAGTACGGGACAGTTGTCCGGCAGCGAGGCAGGGACTCCTAGCGTCGTACATAACTATGATGCTAGGGTTCACACGTGCGCGTCCGTTACGGCTGAAATTACGGAGCTGTTTTCAGGAGAAAACCGCTCCAGCATTTCAGATGTAATGGCATGTGCAGGCGTTTTTCGCAGCGTTCATTACGGACGTAATTGGAGCGGTTTTTCCATGGAGTCAATGGAAAACGGCTCCAATTAAGTCTCAAGAAGTGACATACACTTCGACGCGGGCGTCTTTTTACACCCCGTCTTTTGACAGCGGCGCGTAAAAAAAAATGACCGTCGGCACAGAACTTTGGAGCCGTATTTTCGGACGCAATTCGAGGCTAAAACGCCCAAATTACGTCCGTAAATAGGGTATGTGAACCCAGCCTTACAGTTAATTCTCCTTTTTACAATTTGTTATCACCATTACCAGTGACCCAGCACCCGTACAGGTTAAGCTTCGTTCACATCTGCGCCAGGACTCCGTTCCATCGGACCTTTCCGTCAGGGGAATTCATTAATGGAACCCTGACAAAAACGGAAACCATAGGTATCCGTTTGCACCACCATTGATTTCAATGGTGACTGATCCGGTGCAAATGGTTTCCATTTGTCACCGTTGTTTAAGAGTTCCATAGTTTTGACGGTATCAATACCGTAGTCGACTGCGCTGTTCATTCCGTGAAAATGACAGAACCCTTGCACAAATGTGACAAATGTAAACCATTTGCACCGGATCAGTCACCATTGAAATAAACCTATGGTTTCCGTTTGTTTCAGTCAGGGTTCCGTTCATGGGTTCCCCTGACGTAAAGGTCCAACGGAACCTCTGAACGGAGCCTTGACGCAGATGTGAACAAAGCCTTAAAGGGGTATTTCCAGAAACTGCAATTTTTTACCTATCTACAAGACAGGTGATTATTGTCTGATCGCTGAGGGCCCTCACTGGTGGGAACCCCACCGATCATCAAAATGGAGGTCCCAAATCCCCTGTTCCTCCTCACTCAAAATTCCTTCAGGAAATGGCAGTATTGTTTGTGCGCTTTTTTTTTGTCTTTATGCACAAAGCTGTTGAATCTAATGTGAAAACCATGGGCAAAAAAGACCCCCAAAAATACTCCAAATGAGCACCATTTTTTTCCCCTCCCATTGATTTCAATGGGAGGTCAGAGGTGTAAACCATTGAAAGCAAGAGCAGGCCCAAAGCCATCCCGGGTAAGGAAATGGGGGTGATTTGGGAAGCTTTTTGGCGCGGATTCAGATGCGGTTTCCACACCAAAATCTTTGTGGGAACCCTAAGGGAATGACAAACAGCCAAGTACAGTGCTTGGCTGTTTCCTTTAGTCCCATACACATTGAATGGAGTGGCGGGTGCATGCTGCAGAGCTACAAGGGGCTCAGGACCTCTGTTCTCGTGATCGGTGGGGGCTCCAGCAATCACACACTTCTCTTATATCCTGTGGATAGATGAAAATAGTCGATTCTCGTACAACCTCTTTAAGCTACTGCACTGAAATCCAGAGTATAATGACAAAGCATAGAGCAGCATTATAATCGAATCATCCGGGTAAGGCATGGTATGTTTGTTTGCTTTCTGGCCTTCTGGGGGAGCGCCCCTCACCGCACATTAGAAAACATGAAATAATAAATTAGCGGGGATAGAATGAAGAGCATAATATAACGATAATGGGAACATGTGACAATATAAATGAACTGGAGTCCATTATTAAAAGCTTCCAATGTCCTTTTTTAGACATTAAAGTGGATGCTAAAAGGAAATCCATTCTCCATATTTATAGATTGACAATACATTAAAAGCCTTTACAAGTCAATAGCCGTCACCCACAGATCCCTGGATCACCGCGTGTACGAGACTTCCCAGCACTGCCTGCGGTTGATGTTACGTTCAGGTCACGTAAGAGAGTCTTGGAATATAAAACATTATTGGGCTCTGCAGAAACATTTGCAGCCGACTGGACTGTAAAGAAGGTTTTATCTGTCCAATCTCCTACAAACCCTTTTAGAAAGATCCGCAGCTCAGCCCCGTAGACTAGAATGCGCTGAGCTGCAATACCAAAAATAGGCCTGAAAGGGGCGCTGTTTCTAATTTCAGACAACCCCTGTACAGTGGTAATAGACACGTGGATCACCAATGTGCTATGGAGACCAGTTGTGTACAACCACAGGGGTATCTGGATGTTGCGGCCATAGGACATACAGCTTTATGCCAGTTAAACTCTGCTATAATATGGCCCCCTTGTAGCATATTTACACATAGATGCTGCCAGCTTAAAGGGCTTGTCTAAGATTTTTTTTAAAATAAAAAGCACCATACATGTCCACTGGTTGCGTGTGGTATTGCAGCTCAGCCCCATTCACTTCGATGGAGGTGAGCTGCTGTACCAGACAACCCATGGACAGGTGTGGCACTATTTCTGAAAGAAAGCAGCCATGTTTTTCTAGTCTTGGACAAACCCTTTAAATTGATACACCGATAGGGGGCGGTGCAAGTACTCTCTGGTGTTCTATGAATCCTTGTGTCATGCTCCGCCCCCTCAGGCCCTGAACTAGGCATAACGCAATATCAGTTTTACCCAGCTCATTTTAGACCTGCCATAGTATTTTTTTTTTCTTGTTCAAGCCTCCCCACTGAATACCCTGCCAATGCCAATTATTTTTGAACATATCCTCAAAGTACAGCATTGGGGCTAGGCTCACTGGCCCAGTGATGTTGCTAACAGACTGATCTCCCACTATGGGTACAGAGTGCCTACACTAATACCACCTTGTAGAAACTACTCCGTAGTGCAGGCCAATCAGCAGTGCCACCCACACAGTAATGCCCGAAGAGTACTGCAATAATGCCTGCTGTAGCAGTGCCCCTACAATCATGTAGCAGTTGCCATGGGTCAGAAAGGGGAGACCGCTGGGCACAGGAAGCTTCCCACTTTGTGCCCTGAACCAAAAATGTATGAAAAACAGAGTCTCCTATTAAAGGGTTAAATAGCTGGAGCAAAATTTGTTATTCACTGTATCTACTAGATGGGACTTAAATACCAGGGCTATTCAGGTCACCTAGAACTGGCACCGGGCCCAGCTCTGGCATACAGACTTGTCATTTAGTAAGATGCCACATCACAAAGCAAGCAGTGTCATTACAGTGTAAATTCCCGCTATGCACCAGGCAGAGTTCTTAAAAGGGGTTTTTACATCAGAGATATTTATTAAATATCCAGGATATGTCAAATGTCAGATAGATGCGGGTCCCACCTCTAGCACCTATCTCTAGAATGGGGCCCCCTAAACCTCTGTGCTCCGGGTGACTCGTGTGATTTCCGACCATGAAGAAGGAAACGGCGTAGCTCGCTGAGCTCTTTACGTAATCCCATAGAACTGAATGATGGTTCCGGAAACAGCTCAGCGAGTTACACCGTTTCCTTCTTCATGGTCGGAAATCACACGAGTCAGCCGGAGCACAGAGGTTTAGGGGGCCCCATTCTAGAGATAGCTGCAGGTCCTAGAGGTGGGACCCGCATCTATCTGACACTTATGACATATCCTGTGGACATGTGATAAATGTCTCTGATGGGAAAAGCCCTTTATCAGAACACGCAAGGCTCCGTATAAACTAGAGAAAACGCATTTACAAAATCACGAGTTTATATTCTCCACAGCACCGGTAGAACTGCTCTGTCTGCAAGAAGTGGTATGACCCACGTAAACTGGGCACTCTGTGTACTGCCGGTACTGGTGCCACCACGAGGCACCATATTCTCCCCTAAAAGGAGAATCCCTCCGTAAGGCGGCATGCGTAGAACATACCATATGAATGCATAAGATTAAAAAAAACTACCTCCATAAAAAATTGGAGGCAAATCTAGCTATAAAGGGAACTGGTTAGCGGGCGCCTTGATGTATTTTATATTGGGGAGTTATAATTACTATATATATATATATATATATATATATATATATATATATATATATATTATATACATACACACACACATATACACAATTTCTCCAATGTAAATACAACCAGTGCTATATACACGAGAGAAGGGCGGATTCTTGATAAACTCCACACGTCATAATTCAATGGTTTAAGGCATCAAACATCTGGAGATGTGCAGCTTGACCGGGCATCATTACTGGTCATGCTTTAATAATCCAAGGTAGTCAAGGAGAATATGTGGGGGGGGGGGGGCAGGAAGCTAAAACGGCTTCCATCTACATACACTGTATCCTTAAAAGGGAACCGGTCACGTTAAAAATACAGTACAATCTGCAAGCGGCACTTTATAGAGCAGGTGGAGCAGACTACATTGATACACTGAATCTTTTCCCACAAAACTATATAACTTGTAATTTATTCATTTAAACTTCTCATTCTGGGCTTAGGTGTCCAGTGGGCGGTCCTACTCTGTGATTGACAGACTTTTCTGTATGAATATACAAAGATAACTGTCAATCACTGAGTAGGACCGCCCACTGGACTCCTAAGCCCAGAATGAGAAGAGGATTAAAAGAATAAATAACTAGTTATCCTGAATGTATTCCCACAAAACTATATCAATCTAGTCTGCTTCACCTGCTCGAACACTTGCTGCCTGGAGATGGTACTGCATTTTGAACATGACAGGTTCCCTTTAAGATAACTCCACACGAACGACAGATTTCAGACTGAAAAGAGCAACACCCCGTACTGCAGTAACAACTATCCTAATTTTAATGGTGGCCTTTCCTCCCTTCTTGACGTGATATGGAAGGTTGTCACAGACCCGCCCACTCTCTCCAGCATAAACTAGTTTGACGGATAGACGACAATTACGTAAAGAATTTCTGTAACTGATCAGTTTTTAGGAGCCACTAATCCGAAGTTACTACTTGCACCCAAGTCCTCTGTGTTTGAGAGTACTTAAAGGAATTGTCTGATGTGGACCATCTTTTTTTGCTAGGTTTGTGTCACATTCTGTCTCTATGTTTGGCGAATATGCCAGTAAATTCTGATGTATACATCTAAAGCGCCCATAGATCATTGTCCAGACTTTCAGAGCGTCCTTTTTGGCATACCTTTGGTAGGTATATTGAAAAGCGCAATTGACAAGACTTCTCCACACAACTGTATGCAAAACAAAAACACGGTGGTATATTTTTTATGCGCATCAATGGCAGACATATGTAACTGTATGGGCCTATAGTTGCACAAGTCTGGGGCACACGCTCGATGGAGCAGAACATCCATACCGGATGTAAACCTAGCATTTGGAAAGGTGCCCTGACAAGAAGTTGATCACAGCAATCAGCTGTAATCGGTGGGAGAAACTAGCAAATTCCCTACAGCGCCACCACAGAACAAATGAAACATTACACAGTTCCCAATTAAATCAACAGCCATCTGAACTTCCTGTCTTCAGGAACAAGTGAAAGTCTATAAGCGCGTCAGCAGGCTAAAGAGGCGCTCTAAGTGAGCGCGTCTTCAGGCATACTAAGATTGCCGATCATAGTCGAAGATGCATAGGGGTGAGCGCTTCTGCCCGTTTTAGTGATCGGTGGGAGTCACGACACTCGGACCTCCACCAATCAAAACTTCTGGCACGTCAAAAGTTTAGTGAAGCATTTACTTTTTAAAGGGGTTGTCCAGGCTGGGAGCTGTTTTTTATACGGATGACCTACACACAGGATAGGTCATCAGTACATAATTGGTGCGGGTCCGATGACCAGACCGGCACTGATCAGCCGTTCCAACCGCCTCCAGAAGCAACGCAGGGTCGGTGCCGGAAGAAGAAGGCTCCCATTCAACTGAATAGGAGCAGAGCTGCAGTAACCCAGCACGGCCACTATACAGTATACAGAGCCTTCTGCTTCCAGCTCCGCATAACATCTGGTGCCTGATTGGTGCAGGGTCCGGTTGTCAGACCTCCACCAATCATATACGGATGACCTATCCAGTGTACAGGTCATCAGTATACCAAAAAAAAAGCCCCCAGCCTGGACCAACCCTTTAAAGAGTAAATGTTCTAATCTAACTGGGCACAAGCCTGGCAGTGATCCAGACCCAAATGACCAATGAATGCAAACAAATAGTCCTCACCACGCATTTCACTCATAACTGGGATTTTTCAGAAGAAATAAAGAAACTTTAATAGAAAAAACTAGGAAATAAACCTTTCATATAAATGTTATTTTTTTCAGCCCCAATCCCAAACCTTTCAAAGCATTGACCCCAAATCTACCCGCAATACTGCAAACAACATTAGAAAACCGGTCTAACTTTAGAGCAATCATCTTAAGAACACAGTCCCTGCCGCCTGATTACAGGTAATATCCTGAAAGCGACGGGAAAATCTATTCTCATTAAATCCATATTCGGTCGGAAAGGTTAGTGGATTCACTTTTTTTGATCAGACGCGGCTGAAATGACCAGACTGTAGTATTATGCACTCAACCGTTTCAGTCTACAAAATCAAGGTACTCCAGAAGAGAGAAGTTTAGCTGTAAGAATATTTTTGTTTTCTGCCATTCCTTTAATCCGGCATCCAATAGTTTAGGAATTTGTATAGCCCGTTAAAATAATCTACAGCCTTCTAAGGCGGAGCACAAAATCTAAAATTAAAACACCGCGGATAAAGTAGTAATTCAAGTATATTACTGCAATTATATACTTCATGGCATTCCAAACATTGTAATTCCTCACCATTTTCAAGATCTCAACTTGCTGTCAGTGAACGAGAGCATTTCATGAACAGTTAGGCTGGATTCACACGAGCATGTTACGTCCGTAATGGACGGAACGTATTTCGGCCGCAAGTCCCGGACCGAACACAGTGCAGGGAGCCGGGCTCCTAGCATCATAGTGATGTACGACGCTAGGAGTCCCTGCCTCTGCGTGGAACTACTGTCCCGTACTGAAAACATGATTACAGTACGGGACAGTTGTCCTGCAGCAAGGCAGGGACTCCTAGCGTCGTACATAACTATGATGCTAGGAGCCCGGCTCCCTGCACTGAGTTCAGTCCGGGACTTGCGGCCGAAATAAGTTCCGTCCATTATGGACGTAACATGCTCGTGTGAACCCAGCCTTAAGCCAGATTCACACAAACGTGTCAGTTTTCCATTCGCAAAAAACAGTTTTTCATGCACTGCAGTTCCGTGTGCATAGGTCCTTGTGCGATCTAGTTTTTTTTTTACGGACAGCACACGGACGTATACAGCGTTCGTGTGAATCAGGCCTTAGGGACTGAAAACCATCACACACGCACAATATCACAAAACTGCAATTGTCTAGAGAATACTCAGAGCTACATAGCCGATACATTCCACTTGCACTGATACATTGTAGCAAACTAGTAAGTCAGGGGATGGATTTATGCTGCTAAGGCGCTGTTCACACCTGCGTTGGAGGCTCCATTACTAGCATCCATTGCAGATCCAGCAGCGATTACTGGAAACAATATGGTTTCCGGTAAAACCACGAGCACCCCAATGTAACCCATTAAAGTCAATGGTTCCGTCAGCTGCCGGTGGTGCCCATGGTGCAACGGAACCAGGGTCGGACTGGCCCACCAGAGTACCAGAGGATCCTCCGGTGGGTCCAGACTGACCCAATCAGGCGTTACAAAAGGTCTAGCAGAAGAACTTTATTTGGAAGGAACGTGGCAGTATGAGACGAGATGTTCTATGTGTTCAATGAGAACAAGCGCCTGTGCACGTATTCTGTAGAGATGGTGGGTGGGCCTCAGAATCATCCCCTCTGGTGGGCCCAAAGGATCCCAGTCCGGTGCTGAACGGAAACTCCAGATTTTCCCTCGTTCTGCTTTTCTGGCGGAAAGACCCGACGCAGATGTCATCAGAGCCGAATATATTTGCGGATTGTCTAGAATGGATGTCATTGTAACAAACCCTCAGTAGGTCTATAAAATTAGAAGATTTCCATTTAATAGCAGCAAGCAGAGATCTTTCAATGGGGAGGAATTCACATACGTATATAGATTCACACATGCCCCATTCACATAAACCAGTTACATAGGTTGAAAAAGACAAGTCCAACCTCTCTCAATAATTTACCCGTCATTCATTGCTAGATTAGGCCCCATGCACACGACCGTAAAATCACCCGTAATTACAGGCCCATTCGTTTCTATGGCCAACGGACAACTTGCCCTATATTTACGGGAAGGGGTCTGTACCGCAGAAACTTGCTGAAAAAAATAGGTCACGTCCCATTTTTTTATTTTACGGACGGTGCTCCCATACTTTATAACGGGAGCACAGCCTGTAAACAGGGACGGCTGTCCGCGGCCGGAATTATAACCCTCAATGCCATTCATCAGTAAGTAATCACCTCTCCTTGTTTGACACAGTATCTGCCATCACTACCTCTTGGGGTCGAGCATTCCATATGGGTTTTTCAACAAAACCTAAATCTTGAATCCATCGGACAGGACTACTCTACATTGCTGTTAGACACAGGATGATGGAGAAGTAGTTGAAGCAATAAACACCAGAACAACCATGTAAATCCGAGTTCTCACTGACCTGCTCACACACAGACCCTCCAGGATCCACTGACGGGCGGTGATGACGGGAGGGTCTCCTATTATAACCTCCTGTTCTGATTTACTGCTGACATCAGGTCGTTTACTTCCAGGTTAACCGTTTCATTGAACCATTTGTTTCCTTACATAGTATATACAGAGACTCGAATCGAATGTCCGCAACATTGAACAAAAAAATACATAAGAAGTAACGTAAGAGACGTTTTTGGCTGCGCTGTAAAAACGCAAAAAAGAAAATTGGCGTTTTTACCGCAAATGACCACAGTTTTGCAATGTGCTTTTCGGCCGTGAATTTTGCGCCTTGTCAACAAGGCCTAAGGGTATGTTCACACGGCTTATTTTCGGCCGTTTTTCGGAACCAGAACGCCTCCAAACATCTGCCCATTAATTTCAATGGGCAGATGCGTAAAAATTCCTACACTTATTATTTTTGTGTTTTTAGATGCGGTTTTTAAATTTTGACGCAGAAACAGGTGCAGATTTTATGGTGCAAATTTTGGTGCCTTTTTTTTTTATAGACTTGTCAGATACAATTCTGAGACGGAAACGCGATTTAAATTGACAGGCTAATTTTAAAATCCGCACTGCAGGTCAATTTGAGTGCGGAATTTTTTTTTGCAACGTGTAGATGAGATTACTTGGAAGCCAATTTACTTTGCTGGTCCTGTATAAGGCCTCATTCACACGAGCGTGGCGTTTTTGCGCACGCAAAAACGCGGCGTTTTGCGTGCGCAAAAACCACTTAACAGCTCCGTGTGGCATCAGCATATGATGCACGGCTGCGTGCTTTTCGCGCAGCCGCCATCATTATGACACTCCATTTGGATGTTTGTAAACAGAAAAGCACGTGGTGCTTTTCTGTTTTCATTCATCCTTTTGATTGCTGTTGCGCGAATCACGCAGTTCGCACGGAAGTGGTTCCGTGCGGCATGCGTGGTTTTCACGCACCCATTGACTTCAATGGGTGTGTGATTTGCGCAAAACGCCGAAAGAATGGACATGTCGTGACTTTTTTTCAGCGGCCTCACACTGAGTAAAAATCCCGCACATGTCCGCACGGCCCCATAGACTAATATAGGTCCGTGCAACGCGCGTGCAAATCAAGCGCGTTGCACGGATGTTTTTCCCGTTCGTCTGAATAAAGCCTAAGGGTATGTTCACACGCTTAGCAAAAGACGTCTGAAAATACGGAGACGTTTTTCGTGGCGTTTTTTTACGTCCGTTTTTGGAGCTGTTTTTCTATAGAGTGAAAGAAAAACAGCTCCAAAAAGTCTCAAGAAGTGACAGGCACTTCTTTTTCGCGAGCGTGTTTTTTTTATGTTTTTCAAAACGGCCGTGTAAAAAAACGGCCCGTTCTGCTTCCGATTTTTCGGCCGTTTATGGCCCGAAAAACGGCCGAAAATAAGCTTCACGCACCCCTCCAGACTCTAGTTTATGGGGGATGCAGGATAACGCGTCACGCAGCGCAGAGAACGGATGCAACTCGGACGTGAAAAACGCCCGTTTTTCACGTTCGAGATGCGCCACGCCCGTCTGAATCTGGCCTTCTAATAATACAATCTGAGGGCGTGACACAACACCCGGTGATCGACACGAAGCGTTCTCAGCACAGGCAGGTTTTGATTTGAACTTTATATATTTTGCTATATGTATTTATGACTTTGCGGCATACGATAGTTCCTTTTCAGTGTCTGTAATAATCCGCCGCCCTCCATTTCATGAATAGGGTGAAATATAATGGCGTTTTATAGTCGTTAAGGATGATTGGAACACACATTGTAATTTAAATGATGTGAAAAACTAATCTCCTGCAAATTAGTCAGATTAATAGAATGAAGATATTCCACTGCGCTAATGATCGCCGGCTCCAACCTTTCCAATAATAGTTATAATTTGTGATTAAGCGACTTTTCTCCCAAACCGACTGCATGTTCATTTCTTGACAGGAAGAATGTGGTCAGACGCTTCCTGTTCTCCGTTAAACCCCATAAGGCCTTGTTCCCACCGATTTCACGTCCGTGTGGCGTCTGTTGAAATTACTGACAGCACGCTGACCAATGCAAATCAAAGGCGCTGTTCACACGTCCGTGTTTGTTCACCGAGCATGTGTCTGTTGCGTGAAACTCGACCCATAGACTTCAATGGGGGGGGGGGGGGGGAGAAGAGAGAGATCGAGATCCACTGAGAAACCGTTCATAACTTAACGGCGTCATGTCAATTATGCTGCGGAATCGTTGCACTTTTGTTGCAGTTTTTCTAATTCAATTCAATGGGAGGTAAAAGCTGCAACAAATAGCAAATGTTGTGATTTTTGCGGCAGAAAAACTGTTTTCCGTAACGATTCTGGACGAAAATCGGCACGACAATTCCCTGTCAGTTCTAGGTTGGATGTGCTGCGTACTTTTATTCAGCCTATCAGACCAGTGTGCACATACCCTAGGGCTCTACAAGGTCAGGCAGTCAAAGGGTGTATTTACATGAGACGTTATTGACCGCGTGATAATAACCTCAGCAAAAATCGCATGTGGTTTTTTTCGTGAGTTGCTGCAGTTTGCCATGCGGTTTTCATGAGTTGCTGCAGTTTGCCATGCGGTTTTATCGTGAGTTGCTGCAGTTTGCCATGCGGTTTTCATGAGTTGCTGCAGTTTGCCATGCGGTTTTACCGTGAGTTGCTGCAGTTTGCCATGCAGGTTTTTCATGAGTTGCTGCAGTTTGCCATGCCGTTTTCATGAGTTGCTGCAGTTTGGCATGCGGTTTTACCGTGAGTGGCTGCAGTTTGCCATGCGGTTTTCATGAGTTGCTGCAGTTTGCCATGCGGTTTTACCGTGAGTTGATGCAGTTTGCCATGCGGTTTTACCGTGAGTTGCTGCAGTTTGCCATGCAGGTTTTCCATGAGCTGCAGTTTGCCATGCAGTTTTTCGTGATTTGCTGCAGTTTGCCATGCAGGTTTTTCATGAGTTGCTGCAGTTTGCCATGCGGTTTTCATGAGTTGCTGCAGTTTGCCATGCGGTTTTATCGTGAGTTGCTGCAGTTTGCCATGCGGTTTTCATGAGTTGCTGCAGTTTGCCATGCGGTTTTACCGTGAGTTGCTGCAGTTTGCCATGCAGGTTTTTCATGAGTTGCTGCAGTTTGGCATGCGGTTTTACCATGAGTTGCTGCAGTTTGCCATGCGGTTTTCATGAGTTGCTGCAGTTTGCCATGCAGTTTTACCGTGAGTTGCTGCAGTTTGCCATGCAGGTTTTTCATGAGTTGCTGCAGTTTGCCATGCGGTTTTCATGAGTTGCTGCAGTTTGCCATGCGGTTTTATCGTGAGTTGCTGCAGTTTGCCATGCGGTTTTCATGAGTTGCTGCAGTTTGCCATGCGGTTTTACCGTGAGTTGCTGCAGTTTGCCATGCAGGTTTTTCATGAGTTGCTGCAGTTTGCCATGTGGTTTTACCGTGAGTTGCTGCAGTTTGCCATGCAGGTTTTTCATGAGTTGCTGCAGTTTGCCATGCGGTTTTCATGAGTTGCTGCAGTTTGCCATGCGGTTTTATCGTGAGTTGCTGCAGTTTGCCATGCGGTTTTCATGAGTTGCTGCAGTTTGCCATGCGGTTTTACCGTGAGTTGCTGCAGTTTGCCATGCAGGTTTTTCATGAGTTGCTGCAGTTTGCCATGCCGTTTTCATGAGTTGCTGCAGTTTGGCATGCGGTTTTACCGTGAGTGGCTGCAGTTTGCCATGCGGTTTTCATGAGTTGCTGCAGTTTGCCATGCGGTTTTACCGTGAGTTGATGCAGTTTGCCATGCGGTTTTACCGTGAGTTGCTGCAGTTTGCCA
This sequence comes from Rhinoderma darwinii, assembly GCF_050947455.1. Taxonomy (NCBI): domain Eukaryota; kingdom Metazoa; phylum Chordata; class Amphibia; order Anura; family Rhinodermatidae; genus Rhinoderma; species Rhinoderma darwinii. Next base: position 90,705,248 of record NC_134695.1, read on the forward strand.
TGCAGGTTTTCCATGAGCTGCAGTTTGCCATGCAGTTTTTCGTGATTTGCTGCAGTTTGCCATGCAGGTTTTTCATGAGTTGCTGCAGTTTGCCATGCGGTTTTCATGAGTTGCTGCAGTTTGCCATGCGGTTTTATCGTGAGTTGCTGCAGTTTGCCATGCGGTTTTCATGAGTTGCTGCAGTTTGCCATGCGGTTTTACCGTGAGTTGCTGCAGTTTGCCATGCAGGTTTTTCATGAGTTGCTGCAGTTTGGCATGCGGTTTTACCATGAGTTGCTGCAGTTTGCCATGCGGTTTTCATGAGTTGCTGCAGTTTGCCATGCAGTTTTACCGTGAGTTGCTGCAGTTTGCCATGCAGGTTTTTCATGAGTTGCTGCAGTTTGCCATGCGGTTTTCATGAGTTGCTGCAGTTTGCCATGCGGTTTTATCGTGAGTTGCTGCAGTTTGCCATGCGGTTTTCATGAGTTGCTGCAGTTTGCCATGCGGTTTTACCGTGAGTTGCTGCAGTTTGCCATGCAGGTTTTTCATGAGTTGCTGCAGTTTGCCATGCGGTTTTCATGAGTTGCTGCAGTTTGGCATGCGGTTTTACCGTGAGTTGCTGCAGTTTGCCATGCGGTTTTCATGAGTTGCTGCAGTTTGGCATGCGGTTTTACCATGAGTTGCTGCAGTTTGCCATGCCGTTTTCATGAGTTGCTGCAGTTTGCCATGCGGTTTTACCGTGAGTTGCTGCAGTTTGCCATGCGGTTTTCATGAGTTGCTGCAGTTTGGCATGCGGTTTTACCATGAGTTGCTGCAGTTTGCCATGCGGTTTTCATGAGTTGCTGCAGTTTGCCATGCGGTTTTACCGTGAGTTGCTGCAGTTTGCCATGCAGGTTTTTCATGAGTTGCTGCAGTTTGCCATGCGGTTTTCATGAGTTGCTGCAGTTTGCCATGCGGTTTTATCGTGAGTTGCTGCAGTTTGCCATGCGGTTTTCATGAGTTGCTGCAGTTTGCCATGCGGTTTTACCGTGAGTTGCTGCAGTTTGCCATGCAGGTTTTTCATGAGTTGCTGCAGTTTGCCATGCGGTTTTCATGAGTTGCTGCAGTTTGGCATGCGGTTTTACCGTGAGTTGCTGCAGTTTGCCATGCGGTTTTCATGAGTTGCTGCAGTTTGCCATGCGGTTTTACCGTGAGTTGCTGCAGTTTGCCATGCAGGTTTTTCATGAGTTGCTGCAGTTTGCCATGCGGTTTTACAGTGAGTTGCTGCAGTTTGCCATGCAGGTTTTTCATGAGTTGCTGCAGTTTGCCATGCGGTTTTCATGAGTTGCTGCAGTTTGCCATGCGGTTTTATCGTGAGTTGCTGCAGTTTGCCATGCGGTTTTCATGAGTTGCTGCAGTTTGCCATGCGGTTTTACCGTGAGTTGCTGCAGTTTGCCATGCAGGTTTTTCATGAGTTGCTGCAGTTTGCCATGCGGTTTTCATGAGTTGCTGCAGTTTGGCATGCGGTTTTACCATGAGTTGCTGCAGTTTGCCATGCGGTTTTCATGAGTTGCTGCAGTTTGCCATGTGGTTTTACCGTGAGTTGCTGCAGTTTGCCATGCAGGTTTTTCATGAGTTGCTGCAGTTTGCCATGCGGTTTTCATGAGTTGCTGCAGTTTGCCATGCGGTTTTATCGTGAGTTGCTGCAGTTTGCCACGCGGTTTTCTTCTGTGCAGTTTCCACATACGAAACTTGTAAAATAAATGTGATTCACCTGTGAAAAACGGCACATGCAAAAAATGCGGCAATTGGCGCTATAACCACTTGCATTTTTGCTGTGATTTTTTATGCATTTTTTACCACATGGCCAAAAAATTCTCATGTAAATGCAATCTTAATCAGAACTTTTTGGGATTAATTTGACCCCTTTACTATGTTTCTCTGGAACATACGGCTCAGTAGCAAAACCCAATTTTTGTAATAATGCAGTCCTTAAAAGTGGGAAAACTTAGTTTGTCATTTTTATTTCATGGGGTCCAGTATGGAAAACCCTTTATCACAATACAACGAGCTGATCTTGTGGGGGTCCCACTGCCGACTTCTCCTGCAATCAGCTCACTAGCGACACTACAGGGCGCATAAAGAATTACATGGTCCATCTTAGTGATGCGTGAATGAGAGCTGCGGGTCCCTGCTCGGGCTAATAAGGAGGTATCCTGAGCAGAGGACCCCCCCTCTATTACATTTATAAGCTCTATTTATAAACTAGCATAGGGCAGACAACCCAAAACGCTGAAAAACTGCCGCCAGTATGATTTTGGCTGCGGATCTGGTGGATGTCATTTGCTCAGTTGGAAGCTCAAGAATGAATTTATATTTGAAACGTCGTAAAAATTGAACATTTGTGCAAAGTAGAAAGTATTTATGGGCTACAAACTGAGTCAGGGGCTTTTATGGTGCATTTTGCCATAATACGGACTGAACGTTCTGCCAGGAGAGATTCAACAGAAGGAACAAAGAACGTCAGCGCAGACCGGGCGGCATTCTCCGGGAGATATGAAGACAGGCAGTTTATTGCAAAGCGACTTATAATAAGACTATTTTAGAAAATGACAGTTGTTTGAGGAGTGTGCGGGGAACAACGCTCTGCTAAATTGCCCCGGTTATTGGATCCTGTTGACAATTTTGTTCCTAACAAATGTCAGGATGATCAAAACAAAGGACACGGGCGGCAGAGTTAGTGGAAATTAAAGAAAAATGATAGTAAACAAGTTGTTCCAGCATGAAAAGAACAACGGGGAAAGTAGACGCCGGATACTGACAAACGTTGGAAAAAAATCCTATTATTTATATCTCCACTTTCCTTCACTTTACAGGTTTCCATAATGGACTGTTAGGCCCCATGCACACGAACGTGTTTTTGCGGCCGCAATTCCCCCGAAAATCCACGGGAGAATTGCGGCCCCATTCTTTTCTGTGGGGCCATGCACACGACCGTAGTTTTTACGGTCCGTGCATGGCCCGGGAACCCGCACCGCAGAAAGAACGGGCATGTCCTATTACGGACATCTTCTGCGGTCCGGGCTCATTGAAAACAATGACGGCGGCCATGTGCATGTCCTACGATTTGCGGGCGGCCCGCGGCTGACAGTCCGCAGCCGGCCGACCCGAAAATCACGGCCGTGCACACGGCTACGGTCGTGTGCATGAGGCCTTAGGTTATGTTCACACGCCCTATTTAGGCGTTTTACTCCTCGAATTACGCCCGGAAATGTGGCTCCAAACCGTCTGCAAACATCTGCCCATTGAATTCAATGGGTCTTACGACTCTTCTGTGACGGGCTTTTATTTTACGCGCCGCTGTCAAAATACGGTGCGTAATAAGACGCCCGCCTCAAAGAAGTGCCTGTCACTTCTTGGGACGTAATTGGAGCCGTTTTTCATTGACTCCATTGAAAAACAGCTCCAATTACGTCCGTAATGGACGCTGCGAAAAACGCGAGTACGAGCAATTATGTCTGAAATTCAGGAGCTCTTTTCGCCTGAAAACAGCGCCGTAATTTCAGACGTATTTTGCGCTGTCGTGTGAACATACCCTTACTGTCTACATCGATTTATCTTCTCTTAAATGGTGACATATTCCAGGACACGACATATAAGTAGCAGGAAACATTGTAGCGATATGACTTTAACTTAAACCTCGTTCACATTGAAGGCTGCGCTATTGTTTCCGGTAAAAGCATGGACACCTCGACGGAACACATTAAAGTCAATGGGTTCCGTCAGCCGCCGGTGGTGTCCGTGGTGCAAGGGAACCGTGGCTCCCGGTTTTCTGAAGAGGCAGAACAACAAAATGCCGAATTCTGTCCTGAAACTACAGTTATGCTGTAGTTCTATCTCCAAAAAATATTTGTGTCTGCAAAAATGACACTTGACCATAGGCATAAAAGACACAAGGCATAGAATGGAGACAATAATAATAATAATAATCATAAGCCTTTCAATGGAGCAGAGTCCCATTCTAAGGCCTTGTTCACACAGTTCAGATTTGCTGCAGATTTTGAATGCAAGTCAAAACCAGAATTGGGTCCAGGAGAGCAGTTCTATCCTTCCTTTATATGTTTCTTCTGTGTAGGTTCCGTTCCTGGTTTTGGCTTAAAGGGTAACTAAACACACAACAAACTAATGACATGTTATTGAGACATGTCAGAAGTTTTGATCGGTGGGGGTCCGAGCACTGAGCCCCCTACCAATCGCTAAAAAAATGCGGCAGTAGTGGTGTTGAGAGCCGCTTAGTTTCTGTTCGGCTGTTTTCGGAAATCGATGTAGCGGTGTACGGACTCAATAGAAAGTCTGCCATGCAGCGCTACATCGGCTTTCCGAAAAAAGTAAAACAGAAATTAAGCAGCTCACACGAGCGCTTCTGCCTCTTCGTTTTAGCGATCGGTGGGGGTCTCAGTGCTCGGTTCCCCATCAATCAAAACTTCTGACATGTAAGAAGTTTGTTGAACGTTTAGTTATCCTTTAAAAAATACATGCAAAATCCGCACTGTGTGCACAAGGCCTAAGGCCCCATGCACACGAACGTGTTTTTGCGTCCGCAATTCCCCCGCAAATCCACGCCAGAATTGCGGACCCATTCATTTCTATGGGCCCATACACACTATCCGTGTTTTCACGGGTCCCCGCATGTCCGCAAATCCGTGCCGCACAAACTCAGGACATGTCTTATTACGGCCCGCAAATTCGATGCGGACATGCCCATAGAAGTCAATGGGCCCGTGGAAAATGCGGGTACACCTCCGTGTGTCAACCGCAGTTTGCGGATTTGCGGAAGTGTTGCTAGGCGACGACCGGGAATGAGTTCTGTCGTCATCCTGTTTTACCTAGGCTTTTTTTTTTTATCCGCATTTTGCGGATTACATACGGATGAACTGCGGAGGACATTTCCCGGAACACGGCCCTGGAATTTGCTTGTTCCCTCGGTTGATAAGCCACTGTCAGAGGTGTCCTGCAGTGGCTTATTCCCCTGTCCTCATTGAAAAATGGACGCTCGGCTGATGTTTATGGGGAAGTCAGGAAAAATAGTTGACGGCCGAAGGAGTGTTCTGCCGACAGCTTAAATTTCGCTATTGGGTCCCATGGATTCTTGCTGCACCCCTGCACTTGAACGAGCTGATGGCTGTGCCGTACTACAAGATGATCACACACATAATTCGGGTGATTGTAAGGTCCTCATTTTCAAAATGGTGAGGTACGTACTGCAGTCAGAATTCCGGCATTTCATGATTTTTGTTTTATAAAGGATTCATATTCCAATATTGTAATAACTGGGGCTACCCCTTTAATGACATTTACGTATTACCTCCGTCCAGGCTTACCGTGCTGACGCCAACAAGTCATCTGCCTAAAATATCTCACTGTTCGTAATCAAGTCACATTATTGTCACCTTTGCCCTAGCGGTACGATCTGCCAAGTAGGCGAAAGGCAATGGCTAATACTGATCTACAGAAGGACAAAAAAAAATACATAAAATAAAAACATATACCATAAACCTATAAGAAAAAGTGATGATCTCGATGCTCCATATTAGAGGCATTTAAAGGGCGACACTATTCTTAAAGGGATTTTCTGCTATAAAACCTGAAGTCAGAATACCACAGATCCTGAGAATAAGGGGTTCCCGATCCTCATTCTTGCTGGAGAACTGGCCGCGCTCGTGTAGTCACACTCCATAGGATATAAACAGCCGCTCCATATCCTATACTGGCCCTACAATAGATACACAATGAAATTCCTTTAATCTGGCATTAATGGGACCTGGTGTGTGCTACATTATTAAAGTGTAGCTAAACGTATCGGTGTACGGACTCAATAGAAAGTCTATGAGTCCGTACTCCGGTACATCGGCTTTCCGGAAAAAGCCGAAAGAAACAAAGCAGCTGAGCGCTCACACAAGCCCTTCAGCTGCTTCGTTCTAGCGATTGGTGGGGTCTCAGTGCTCGGACCCCCATCAATCCAAACTTCTGACATGTCACTATGACATGTCAGAAGTTTGTCGAACGTTTAGCTACACTTTAAATATTCTGGATTATTGGACGGCTGTAGAAGAGTATCCAAAAATTTACTTGCACAGCCCCAAGGAAGGCAGAGAAAATGCTAATACAAAATATGCCGCTATCATTTTGGCTTATAATTGGTTCAGTCATGCAGATCTGTACTGGATTATCGGAATTTGTATCTAAGGGGTTTTTCTTAGGGTATGTTCACAGACTTAGCAAAATACGTCTGAAAATACGGAGCTGTTTTCAGGCGAAAACAGCTCCTGATTTTCAGACGTTTTTATAGCAACTCGTGTTTTTCGAAGCGTATTTTACGGACGTTATTGGAGCTGTTTTTCAATGGAGTCAATATATATATATATATCTCAGGGCTGTGTGTGTAAAGCCTATAGTGCAGAGCTGAGTGTTTGTAAAGTATATATATAGCAGAGCTGTGTGTGTATAAAGTATATATATAGCAGAGCTGTGTGTGTATAAAGTAGAGCTGAGTGTGTATAAAGTATATATATATATATATAGCAGAGCTGTGTGTGTATAAAGTAGAGCTGAGTGTGTATAAAGTATATATATATATATATAGCAGAGCTGTGTGTGTATAAAGTATATATATAGCAGAGCTGTGTGTGTATAAAGTAGAGCTGAGTGTGTATAAAGTATATATATATATATAGCAGAGCTGTGTGTGTATAAAGTAGAGCTGAGTGTGTATAAAGTATATATATATATATATAGCAGAGCTGTGTGTGTATAAAGTATAGCTGAGTGTGTATAAAGTATATATATATAGCAGAGCCGAGTGTGTATAAAGTAGAGCTGAGTGTGTATAAAGTATACATAGTAGAGCTGAGTGTGTATAAAGTATATATATATATATATAGCAGAGCTGTGTGTATAAATTAGAGCTGAGTGTGTATAAAGTGTACATAGCAGAGCTGAGTGTGTATAAAGTAGAGCTGAGTGTGTATAAAGTATATATATATAGCAGAGCCGAGTGTGTATAAAGTAGAGCTGAGTGTGTATAAAGTATACATAGTAGAGCTGAGTGTGTATAAAGTATATATATATATATAGCAGAGCTGTGTGTATAAATTAGAGCTGAGTGTGTATAAAGTGTACATAGCAGAGCTGAGTGTGTATAAAGTAGAGCTGAGTGTGTATAAAGTAGAGCTGAGTGTGTATAAAGTATACATAGTAGAGCTGAGTGTGTATAAAGTATATATATATATATAGCAGAACTGTGTGTATAAATTAGAGCTGAGTGTGTATAAAGTGTACATAGCAGAGCTGAGTGTGTATAAAGTAGAGCTGAGTGTGTATAAAGTATACATAGCAGAGCTGAGTGTATATATATATATATATACATACATATATATATATATATAGCAGAGCTGAGTGTGTATAAAGTAGAGCTGAGTGTGTATAAAGTATATATATATAGCAGAGCTGTGTGTATAAATTAGAGCTGAGTGTGTATAAAGTGTACATAGCAGAGCTGAGTGTGTATAAAGTAGAGCTGAGTGTGTATAAGGTGTGTATAGCAGAGCTGAGTGTGTATAAAGTAGAGCTGAGTGTGGATAAAGTGTACATAGCAGAGCTGAGTGTGTATAAAGTGTACATAGCAGAGCTGAGTGTGTATAAAGTAGAGCTGAGTGTGTATAAGGTGTGTATAGCAGAGCTGAGTGTGTATAAAGTAGAGCTGAGTGTGTATAAAGTAGAGCTGAGTGTGGATAAAGTGTACATAGCAGAGCTGAGTGTGTATAAAGTGTACATAGCAGAGCTGAGTGTGTATAAAGTATATATATATAGCAGAGCTGAGTGTATAAAGTAGAGCTGAGTGTATATAAAGTATACATAGCAAAGCTCAGTGTGTATAAAGTAGATAAAGTATATAGCAGAGCTGAGTGTGTATAAAGTATATATATATATAGCAGAGCTGTGTGCGTAGATGTGTTTTTCTGTATCTATTACGGGCTCATGCTGACATTTACTACATGAAGCTCTTGGCCGCACATTCTGACTCCTCCCACTCATGTGACTAATCACCTGATCGTGACATCATCGCAGGTCCTTCAGTCCACTAGACTGTACTATCTTACGTGGGGACGATCCCTGTGCGCCCTCGGATCATGCGATTGGCGCCCTTCCTGAGGCCCCGGCGGCTGCAGCGTGTGGCGTGTGTTGCCCGCTGTCTGATTACAGGAGGAGCACTGTGCCAGCACTACCCCTTATACCCCATAGTAACCTCCTCCAGACAGCTCAGCTCAATGCCTGCAACCATGGAAGACGTCCTGAGCAAGTCTGTGCCCCCTCTGCCACCCTATGAGACCAAAGAGAAGAGCCCCCCACACCCTGAGCCGCAGAGCTTGCACTTCATGCATTACTACAGGTCCCTGGAGAAGGGGGAGAGGGTGGCACTGCTGGGGCAGCTGGCTGCGGACTATGGGGTGGATCATGCCCAGGTGGCAGAGCTCAGCAGCAAGTTGGTGCAGGCGCAGCAGAAGAGGGACCTGGGCACGGTGCTGCAGGTGGAGGACCGGCTCAGGTACCACCTCACCCCCCAGTACAAGGTGCTCTTCAGCCATATTAGTAGGATGGAGGGGGGCATGAAGTTTCTGGTGGACCTTAGATCTGACATAGTAGAGGGGGTGACCGCTAAGGTGGCAGACGCTCCGCATCTTAGGGTAAGAGGCTTTTTTCCTTTCTATTTGGTTGAATTGGCGCAGGCGCGTTCACGTCTTATTAACGGTTCTGTGACACCAGCCGCATCCAACTGGCCACGTTGAGGGTCCGTCAGATTCCGCGGAATCTGCGACGGCGGCTCTGATGCAAATGTGAACACAGCCTAAACCTCAAAGGGGTGACCCTTGGGCCAATCCGGTTTCATAAGAAGGGTCCTGCAATGATGACGCTGCCGGGACCCTCCGTGATCAGCTGTAATCCGTAAACATGAACCTGATTTCCAGACTTATACATCCCGTGTACACAGGTCCGATATGCGGCGGGCAAAATATGCAGCGTATCCGACCGAGAACCCGCAGGGAATTCCGTCCAAAAGGCCGCACCTAATTGTGGTGTCAATTTTCGTCCGGAATCAACACTGCGGAAAGCAGAGCAGAAAAAGACAAAAAGTAAATACTAACCTCACTGGCATTGCCATAGCGACGCATCCCTGCTGTGATGACGCTGTGACCGCTAAGGTCCGTGATTGGCTACAGCAGTCACATGGGATAACACGTCATCCCAGGAGGCCAGCAGCACGGAGAACAGCCTTGACAAATTTCTGGCATGTCATAGTGACATGTCAGAGCGTTTGATTGGTGGGGGTCCTAGCCCTGAGACCCCCACCAATCGCTAAAACGAAGCGGCAGAAGTGCCCGTGTGAGCCGCTTCGTTTCTGTTCGACTTTTTCCCGGAAATCAATGTATCGGAGTACAGGCTCAATAGAAAGTCTATGAGCCCATACACCGCTGTATCGGCTTTCCGGAAAAAGCCGAACAGAAACGAAGCGGCTCACACGGGCACTTCTGAAATTTAAACAGGAAAAAGTTTTGTTTTTCTTTTAGACCCCCCAACCCCCCCCAGTACTCCAACTAGAACAACCCCTTGTAGCATTACTTGTCATCTATTGAAGTCAATGGACGTCCATGTGTGTATATATATATATATATTTAGTCCTTCAGAGCAAGTGGCGCTCTTGGCGGTGGATTATAGAGGGACGTTTACCCCTCTGATTTCCATGTGCTATAATAGCGGAGCTCCCCTTTATATGTAGTGCCCCCTGTTAGATGGCACCCCCGGAGGTCCAGGATGGTAATGCTCGTGCTGTGAATTAGATTTCTTAGCGGCAGGTTGTGTATATAGAAGTCCTTCGTTATTTCGCTTCTTACACGTTGCGTTGTGCGTTCCGGCGGCTTCGTATTTAATGATCATTTTAAACAGTTTTTGTGAGTTGGATGTTGCAGTAAATGGAGCATTAAAGGTCATTGTGACCTGTTGGTCGCAGTTCGGCGCTCCGTCTAATATTCACCTTCACATGAGCTGCACTTTATAACACAGCAGGCGACTTCTAAAGAGCCATTTAATCCTGATAATGGCAAAATACTCCGAGCAAGAGTTTCCGTGAAATTCGTGTTCTTGCTTTCCATAAATATAGAACGTTCTGGAATGGGAAAAAAAAAAAAGTTTTAAAAATTAGGGTTATTCTGCATATACAGGAGTCCGTGTTATATACCTGTGTAGCGGCAGCCTGGAGCGGGCCACGATTAAGGGGTTAATGCCCGATCATGGTATAATGAAACGTCCTGCAACTTTCTAATATACCTTGTGTTTTATTTGCTCGAGATGTCTGCTTGCTGTCAGCGAATGTGAACACACGTTCAAGATTTTAAGAATCCGCAGCAGAAATTCGAGGCTCGCACATTTGCCAGTGGATCCGCACGTGGATTAGCTCCATGGTTAGTCAATGGGGCTGATCCGTGGCATTTCCGTGCGGAATCCATGGAAGTAATGAGCATGTCATCTTTTATTTTTTTCCGCAACGCAAACGAAAATCCACTCTTAGTTTTCCGCTGTGTGTGAATGGGGTATAAAGTACCCCATTCACTTGCATTGGATGAGGATTTAGGTGCAGAAACATAAATGTGTGACCACCGCCTTAGGCCTCATTTACACGAGCGTGTGCGTTTTGCGCACGCCAAAAAACGCAGCGTTTTGCGTGCGCAAAAGTCACTTGACAGCTCCGTGTGTCATCAGTGTATGATGCGCGGCTGCGTGATTTTCGCACAGCCGCCATCATAGAGATGAGGCTAGTCGACGTCAGTCACTGTCCAGGGTGCTGAAAGAGTTAACTGATCGGCAGTAACTCTTTCAGCACCCTCGACAGTGAATTCCGATCACAATATACACCAACCTGTGAATAAAAAAAAGACGTTCATACTTACCAAGAACTTCCTGCTTCCTCCAGTCCGGTCTCCCGGCCGTTGCCTTGGTGACGCGTCCCTCTCGTCATCCGGCCCCACCTCCCTGGATGACGCGGCAGTCCATGTGACCGCTGCAGCCTGTGATTGGCTGCAGCCTGTGCTTGGCCTGTGATTGGCTGCAGCTGTCACTTGGACTGAATTGTCATCCCGGGAGGTCAGACTGGAGGAAGAAGCCGGGAGTTATCGGTAAGTCAGAACTTCTTTTTTTTTTTTTTACACGTTCATGTATATTGTGATCGGAAGTCACTGTCCATGGTACGGAACCAGTTTAACTCTTTCAGCACCGTGGACAGTGACTGTCTCCTGACGTCGCGTACCGGAAAATTTTTTGCCGGGGTCGGACGAAACGAGTTCGGTCGAACCCGGTGAAGTTCGGTGCGCTCATCTCTAATTTGACACTCCGTTTGGATGTTTGTAAAGAGAAAAGCACGTGGTGCTTTTCTGTTTACATTCAGTTTGACAGCTCTTGCGCGAATCACGCAGTTCGCACGGAAGTGCTTCCGTGCGGCATGCGTCGTTTTCACGCACCCATTGACTTCAATAGGTGCTTGATTCGCGAAAAACGCACGATTATAGAACATGTCGTGAGTTTTACGCAACGCACTCGCGCTGCGCAAAATTCACGCATTGTCTGCACTGCCCCATAGAGTAATATAGGTGCGTACGACACGCGTGAAAAGCACGCGCGTCGCACGCGCGTATATTACGCTCGTGTAAATGAGGCCTTACATCCAGGTGCTGAAAACTCTATACAAACCCAAGGGTCAGTTCACACTGAGTTTTTTTTTTTTGGGCGCTGATTTTGACGTGAAGCCCGTATTGGAATCGGCGCCCAAAAAAACGCTAGAAACCGCATCTCATTGACTCCAATAGGAGGTGGAGGTGTTTTTTTTTTTTTTTTTCCCGCTCGTGGGAAAAGAAAGCGACACGCTCTTTCTTCCCGCGGTTCCATCTCTGACCTATTGAAATCACTGGGAGGCAGTGTGTTTCATTGCGTGTTTTTTTTTCCCGCGGCGCTCAATGGCCGAGGCCGAAAAACGCCACAAAAACCACTGAAAGAATTTTTCTGCCTGCAAAAAAAACCTCAGTGTGAACAGGCCCTAATACTTCCCAAAGCAGAGGTTTTGTTACAATTGTATCCAGTCTAGACAAAACAGTTTGGACTCTAGACTGATACATTGTAGCAAACGATCAAAGAGTTTTGTTCTCGTGATGTATTTGGCTGACAGGATTGTCTTGACTCAATACAATTGTAGCGAACTTTCAATTGGGAACAGGACTAATGTAAACCTGTAATGTAAGGCTATGTTCACACGGAGTATTTTGGGGGAGGAATATCTGCCTCAAAATTCCGTTTGGAACTTTGAGGCAGATATTCCTCTCCCTGCACGCCGATTTTCGCAGCGATTATCGCGCCGTTTTTCGCCCGCGGCCATTGAGCGCCGCGGGCATAAAACAGCGAGAAATACGCTTTCTCCTGCCTCCCATTGAAGTCAATGGGAGGTCAGAGGCGGAAGCGCCCGAAGATAGGGCATGTCGCTTCTTTTTCCCGCGAGGCAGTTTTACTGCTCGCGGGAAAAAGACGCCGACGCCTCCCATTGAAATCAATGGGAGGCGTTCTCGGGCCGTTTTTGCCGAGTTTTGCGACGCGGTTTCCGCTTCAAAAAACTCGGCAAAATACCCCGTGTGAACATAGCCTAAAGTTCGTATGAGAGGGGGGGGGGGGGGGGAGTACCGAGTCTTTCTGCTGTGTGAAACCGGCATAATTTACATGACAGCAGAGAGCCCCCTATAGTTACCCACTTCCGGCAGGTCCACCGCTGGAACCCAATAATCCGCTATCTTGGCAACTGATCATTTCACCTGCAGAAAGGAAGCCTTAGGCCCTATTCACACCGCACTTGTGATGTACGTCTGTGTGTACGCCTTTCGTACACGCGAAACATGTTCATAGGGCTCCTTTAGACTGACGGAGGCCAGAAGACTACTTTTGGCCTCCGTTGGGCTGGTTGGTATACGTCGGTATACCCTTTTTCTTTTGAGGAATGGAATATCATAGTCAACTCTGCTGTTCCCTCACAAAAAAAACCTTACAGTGCAGTGCCAGTTACTATTATTGGCTGATGTCATTTCGCAGGCGTCCGTTAAGGGCCGGTTCACATCAGCGTTCGAGTTCGGTTCGTGGGTTCTGTTCAACCTTTCCGTCAAAGGAACCGATGAACGGAAAATATTTCTTCCGTTTTCATTACCATTGAATGTAATGGTAATGCTTCCATTCAGTTTGTTTCCATTCCGTAAAGTTTCCGTTTTTTCACGTATACATTAGTGCAGTCGACAGTACCTTTTTGTTTCCGTGAAAAGAAACGGAAACTTTACAAAACTGAAACATTACCATCTACTACTAGGCAAATTAACTTTTTTTAGCACATGACAGTAGAGGTCGACTCAAGGACTTGTATTTTTATTTTTGTAATAATTTTTCGAGGAAAGGATCTGGCAGAAACCACGAAGAAAATCGTAAAAAATTAATCATCGCATACGTCGAATTTGAGACATTTCTTTCTATTTTCTTCTAAGCGCAACTTCTGCAAAACTGCGCACAAGACAAAGTTACGGAAGTCGCTCTTGTAACGGACGACTCGTTACCAGCAATTATCTTGACGGCAATTAGAAAAGCTCCACCTATGAAATGTTTCCGACTTTGCAGAACGGGGGGAGAAGCCGTTCACTGGTGTTTTATATCCTGTTATTTATATGTTCTGTATGTTTTATAATCCACATCCTCCAGTAGTACTTTTTTTTTTTTTTTATTAACCCCTTAATAAGGCCTCATGCACATGGACGTAAAAACGCCTGTAATTACGGGCCCATAGACTTCTATTGGCCACGGGTACCTCCCTGTATGCTTACGGGAAGATGCCCGTTCCGTTGAAAAATATAGAACATGTCCTATTTCAGGCCGTAATTATGGCACCGGCAGCCCATAGAAGTCAATGGGGTTCCCGTAATTACGGGAGCGTTGCTAGGCGACGTCAGGAGATAGTCACTGTCCAGGGTGCTGAGAGAGTTAAACGATCGGCAGTAACTGTTTCTGCACCCTGGACAGTGACTACCGATCACAATATACAGCAACCTGTAAAAAAAAAATATAAGTTCCTACTTACCCAGAACTCCCTGCTTCTTCCTCCAGTCCGGCCTCCCGGGATGACGTTTCAGTCCATGTGACGGCTGCAGCCAATCACAGGCTGCAGCGGTCACATGGACTGCCGCGTCATCCAGGGAGGTCGGGCTGGATGTAGAAAGAAGGTCACCAAGACAACGGCCGGGTAAGTATGAATTTCTGTTACTTTTACTGCGGAAAGGGCTTTCTCTTCTCTCTATCCTGCAATGACAGAGAGAAGGGGCTGCCGATTACTGCAGTGCAATTTTGCAGTGAAAACGGGTCCATAAATACTGGTGCAATGCGGGTCGAATACGTGTGACCGAGGACCCGTATTTACGGGTGGAAAATAATATGCTCATATGCATGAGGCCTAACCAGCTACATTTTAGTTTTTGCCTTTCAGCGGCCATAACTTTTTTATTTTTTCGTTGATGAGACCTGGTTTTAAATGGGAGAAACTGTATTTTTTTTCCTGTGGAGTTTAAGGGTACGAGGAAATGACTGTGTGAGTTCTATAGTTTATTTTTGCGGCGCGAATATAGGGAAAAAGTGATTTCCGGCACTGTTTTTATTTTTTATGCTTTTCACAATTCTCACTAAATAACCTGTTAAATGAATTCATCAGGTTATTACGATCATGTAGATAACTAATATGTGAAGGTTTTTTTGTCTTTTTTTAATCCATTTTTATTGAACTTTTGTAACATTTTTCACATGAATCCAAACATACAGAATCTTATGTATTAGGTACGTTGCGTTGTAATACATGTAAATTCCATAAATCTTTAAAGAGGCTCTGTCACTAGATTATAAGTGTAATGTAGTTAAAGAGGCTCTGTCACCAGATTTTGCAACCCCTATCTCGTTTTGCAGCAGATCGGCGCTGCAATGTAGATAAGAGGAACGTTTTTTGTTTTTTTTTAAACGAGCATTTTTGGCCAAGTTATGACCATTTTTATATTTATGCAAATGAGGCTTGCAAAAGTACAACTGGGCGTGTATTATGTGCGTACATCGGGGCGTTTTTACTTCTTTTACTAGCTGGGCGTTCTGACGAGAAGTATCATCCACTTCTCTTCAGAACGCCCAGCTTCTGGCAGTGCAGACACAGCGTGTTCTCGAGAGATCACGCTGTGACGTCACTCACTTCCTGCCCCAGGTCCTGCATCGTGTCGGCCACATCGGCACCAGAGGCTATAGTTGATTCTGCAGCAGCATCAGCGTTTGCAGGTAAGTCGATGTAGCTACTTACCTGCAAACGCCGATGCTGCTGCAGAATCAACTGTAGCCTCTGGTGCCGATGTGTCCTCGCTCGTCTGACACGATTCAGGACCTGTGAGTGACGTCACAGCGTGATCTCTCGAGAACACGCTGTGTGTCTGCACTGCCAGAAGCTGGGTGTTAACGAACAGAAGTGGATGATGCTGATTCGTCAGCATCATACACTTCTAGTCACAATGCCCAGCTAGTAAAAGAAGTAAAAACGCCCCGATGTACGCACATAATACACGCCCAGTTGTACTTTAACTTTAAACACGCCCAGTTGTACTTTAGAAAGCCTCATTTGCATAAATATAAAAATGGTCATAACTTGGCCAAAAATGCTCGTTTAAAAAAAAACAAAAAACAACACGTTACTCTAATCTACATTGCAGCGCCGATCTGCTGCAAAATCTGGTGACAGAGCCTCTTTAACAGTGGTTTTTATTTAGAAAAACAATCAATTTTAGATATATGCTAATTACTTTCTTAATAGTCAACTTGGCATGTGTAAAGGATTTGCCAGACACAGCTTCTGTGTCGACGCCCGTGGGTAATCAGTCTGCACCTTCTCCTATGTCTGTGAGACTGACTCCATCTTCCACCACTCAGGATGGCAGGCTTAGGAATGGGAAAGCCTATCACAGCCTGGCCAGACGGAGCGAGCTCCCACCCACTGTCTATTTATACCTGCCTTTCCTGTTCCTCCTTTGCCTGTGATTCTGCTCTGCTTGTTTCCTGGCTCTGCTGCTGCTTGAACTACTGATCCTTGGCTTACTGACCACTCTCCTGCTCAGCGTTTTGTACCTCGTGAACTCCTGGTTTGACTCGGCTCGTTCACTACTCTCGTTGCTCACGGTGTCTCCGTGGGCAGCTGCCCCGTTTCCCTAGCTTCTGTGTACCCTTGCCTATTTTGTCTGTCGTGTACTTACTGAGCGTAGGGACCGTCGCCCAGTTGTACCCCGTCGCCTAGGACGGGTCGTTGCAAGTAGGCAGGGACTGAGTGGCGGGTAGATTAGGGCTCACCTGTCTGTCTCCCTACCAAGTCATTACAGCGTGTTTTTAAAATAGAACAAACAAACCGACGTGGTAACAAGGCAGTTTCAGGTAGGTTTTCGAAGCCTACGCGTTTCGAACTCTTGCTGTGTTCTTAGGCCCCATGCACACGACCGTGCCCGCAATCACGGCCCGCGATTGCGGGCACGGCCGCCCGCTGACTGACAGCCGCATTTTCGGGCCGTGCTCCCATACAAAGTATGGGAGCACGGCCCGCAAAATGCGAAAGAACGGACATGTTCCATAATTCCCGGAACATTTCCATGGCACTGACACTCTTCCGTAGTGCTACGGAAAGGTGTCCGTGTTCAATGAAAGTGAATGGCTCCGTTTATGAGGACTGAGGTTTTTTGCTGTCGTGTGCATGGGGCCTTAGTCATGGCTATTTGAAATTCGGAATAATAGCCATGACTAAAAACAACACAAGTGTTCGAAACGCGTAGGCTCCGAATACCTACCTGAAACTGCCTTGTTACCACGTCTGTTTGTTCGTTCTACTTAAATTTTTCATATCAAATAAAATTAGGAACATGATTCCTTTTTAAACATAACAACAGCGCTGGATCAACTTCCTTTGTTTTCCATTGTTACCTACCGTGGACCGTCGTGGAGATCCGGGCGAAGTTGGAGTGTCAGACGTGGGACTGGTGAGCTGGAGGGTTCCTCCCCCTGCTACTAAGTACAGGAGCTGTTAGTAACCGCTCCTGCTTAGAGAATGAGCTCTCGGCTTATTCTACAGCGACGCCAAAAGATGTCGCTGCAGTCGGACCTGCACTGGCTGGTGTCAAGACTGGGTGGTCGGGAAGGGGTTAAAGGAAGTGCAGGAATCTGGTTGCCATCTTTCTCTAATCTCGACTGATCCTAAAAATGGGAGCGCACATTCCTCATGTAAAAGTGGGCGGTTCGATGAAGACAAACACCTTTTTTAGTTTTAAGCCCAGGTCGGAGATCAGAAACCCTCCGAGATCAGCTGTTTTTACCGGCTGAAGCTGCGGCCAACCATACGTTCCAAATGAGTGGTCAAGCATGTTGTATATGGACGAGGTGGGTCTGTCGGAGCCGCTCTTTTTGAGCGGCTCCCCATCTGGAGCAGGGGACCCCTCTTTATGTCGTCCACATGCCCTGATAGGATATTTTGAAAGTCAATAATAAACCGCCAAGTGAGCACGCTCCCCCCAAATGTCATTTTCAGCGGGATACCAGGCATAGCATGCTTCTGTTTTACCCCTGTCTATATCTTATACTTTATAGGCATAATATGGGTTACTGGAAGTGACAATCCCTACAGGTAATAGTCGGGACTTCTCTCCCATAATAGGGCAATTCTGATAATAGAAGCATATAAGGCCTCATGCACATGACCGTAAGGGTTTTTACTGTCCAAAAATACAGATCCGGTGACTACGGATAGGCATCTGTAGCCGTCCGCAATTTAGGGAGCGCCCATAGACTTCTATGGGCAATTGCGGACAAGATTAGGACATGTTCTATATTTTGCGGATCATTTCTACAGCCCGGACACACATCCGTAAATATACGAAGAGGTGCCCATGGCCTATAGAAATGAATGGGTCTGCAATTTCATCCGTAATTACGGATAAAAACTACTGTCGTGTGCATGGGGCCTTACAGAATCGCTGTATGTGTGCTTACATAATAAAGCTTGGGTGAGGGGAAGGAGAACATTCATCCGTATAAGACAGGAGATGGATTTGGTGGGGGGTCCTTAAAACTTGGTACACCATTGATTTCTGGTATGTAGGGGCTTCTATTCTCGATGGTTATGTCGTTGGTTCCGTTCTGGCGTTCCGTCAGAGCTTCCCGTCAGAACGGGACCCTGACTGAAATTAACGTAAACCATAGTTTTCCGTTATCATCACCATTGATTTCAATGGGGACGATTATGGTTCAAATGGTTTCTCCTTTGTTTCAGTTGTGCAAGGTTTCTGTCGTTTTGACGGAATCAATACCGTAGTCGACTGCGCTATTCATTCCGTCAAAACAACAGAACTGAGATAAACGAAAACCATTTGCACCTGATCCGTCCCCATTGAAATTAATGGTGATGCAAACGGAAACCTATGGTTTCCGTTTGTTTCATTCAGGGTTCCGTTCTGACGGGAAGCTCCGACTGAACGTCAGAAAGGGACCCTGACGTGAACGAAGCCTAACTCAGACTTTAAAAAGATTTTGTGCAAAATTTCAATTCTTTTCTCCCTGCACCCTCCACAAATTTAATAAATCCTCTAAAAACAGAATAAATTCTTCTATCTGTAGGCAGAATTTATTTCCTATGGAACAAAACAAACCCAACATCATCCTAAATATTTAGGAATAACGAAGTTCTTACTGTAGCGTGTTTATTCCCAGCAAGATACAATGTTGCCAAGGTCAATGTGGTGCACGTAAAGCTAATAGGAAATGTGAATGCATTGAAAACACGGGCAGACTGCCGGCTTGTTTTATGTGTACTTTATTTTGATTCAATTCTTCGCACAATGTAAGAATGCAATAGGCATATGGGTAATTTTTTTTTTCTATTTACGCTACTGAACTCTCCTAATCTCCTTCCTATATTGTTCCCTGTCCATTTGCATTCGGAAAATGGCTTTTTACATTCCCTTATCTCTTTTCAGAACACAGCCTCTTGATTTGAAAGCACCCCAAGGTACATACAATTAAATCTTTTCAGATTTAATTGAGGCCGGGCACACATGAAATGGAAAACATTTTTTCTCGGCTCGGTGTTGAGATCTAAACTCCTCCAAAAAGGCTGATAAACAGGCTGAAGTATCTGCAGTATTTTGGGAGATATTAATGGAAAATTATATTTTCGGTTGCAGCTTTTTAAAGTTTCTGTTTCTGACTCAATTAACAAGTCGCCACATTAATATTCATGAGACCTAATTAATATTCACTAGGTGGTTTGTACTCCGTGTATAAAGGCTTGTATAACATGGGTGCTCCGTAACTTGAGGGGGATACAAATTAAAGGGGGTGTCCAGGAGTACAAAAACATGGCTTCTTTCTTCCAAATACAGCGCCACCCCTGTGTATTGGTTGTGTGTGGTATTGCAGCGCGGCTCCGATTAATTTCAATGAAGCACAGATGCAATACCAGACACAACCAATGGACCGGAGTGGTGCTGTTTTTGACAACCCCTAGATGACTGGGTCAGAGCATCTCCAAAACGTGCGGTGTTCCCGGTATGCAGTGATTAGTACCTACCAAAAGTGATCCTGGAAAGGACAAGCGGCGACAGTCATGGGCGCCCAAGGCTTATTGATGCGCGTGTTGAGTGAAGTCTAGGCTGTCTGGTCCGATCCCACAGAAGAGCTACTGTAGCGCAAATTGCTGAAGATGTTACTGCTCGCTATGATAGAAAGATGGCAGATCGCGCAGAGCATCGCAGCTCGCTGTGTAGCCGCAGAACGGTCAGAGCGCCCGTGCTGACCCCTGTCCACTGCGATAAGAAACTACAATGGGCTTGTGAGCTTCAGAACTGGAACATGGAGCGCCTGGTCTGATAAATTGGATTTTCAATGACATCATGTGGACGGCCGGGTGCGTGTGTGTCACGTACCTGAGGAAGAGATGGCACCAGGATGCATTATGGGGAAGAAGACAAGTCAGCAGAGGCAGCGTGATATTCTGGACAATGTACTACTGGGGAACCTTGGGTCCTGGCATTCATGTAGATGTGACACGTACCACCGACCTAAACATTGCTGCAGACAAGTTCCCCCTTAATGGCCGCGGTGTTCCCTAATGGCCAGTGCCCCCTGTCGGCAGCATAATGCCACACTGCAAACTGTTATTGAAACTTTTGAGGAACTTGACCGAGTTCAAGGCGTTGACTTGTCTCCAAATTCCCCAGATCTCAATTCGTTCGATCATCTGTGAGATCTGCTGGAAAAACAAGTCTGATCCACGGAGGCCGCACCGCGTAATTTACAGGACATAAAGGATCTGTTGGTAACGTCTCGGTGCCAGATATCACAGGAACCTTCAGAGGACTAGTGGAGTCCATGCCCTGACTGGTCAGCGTGGGTCCGGTGGCACGAGGGCGAATACACAATATTAGGCTGGTGCTTTTACGATCGCTGTATAGATGTAAAAAGAGCTTCTTTTTTTTTTTCTACTTTTTTTTTAAATTTTCATTTTATTTCCCTTTGCAAATCAAACATTTCCATAAAAGAAGCCGCAGTAAATGACATCTTTCACTGCCCGTTGTGCCCTGGTTGACGTCGTTGACCTCTCCTCATTCTACTTTGCGCGCGGTTCCCGGGAAAATGTTATAGCTCCAAAAATCCGACAAATACGTTGAGATGACATTTGCATCGTCGGCTGCAGAAATTCCAGCTGATTTTATAATTGGAGTAGAGCGCGCACTTGTAAGATTTACCGTCAGGACGGGGGAGGGGGTTACGGTTCTAGGACAATGGCTGCTGGTAAGGAGGCAGCAATGTGAATAGCCGCAATGACGCACTAATGCGATCGGAAGAATGACTCCCTCGGCAGTAAATGTCAGTCTCCGAGTCCTCTTCTATCTTTTCAGACTTTTCTTACCTGTATCTGGTTTCCAGAAAGCTGGTCGACCAATATTATGACCTCCATTACATCTCGTCCTGCTTTTCTAGTGTCCTGAATGGCATTGCTGCCTGATTTGCCTTTCAGGATTCTAGAATAGCTGGGTGACCATTGACAACTGTAACGGCGGCCACATTGGTTGTGTTCCTAGAATCCTAGATAATGGTTGAGTAGAATTATTTATTTTTTTTCTATTCCTCCCCGTTGGTGATTTTCGACTATAGGTGTAAATAAGTTTACTGATATGATATATGCAATTATCTAATCTGTGGGGGTCCAAGTGGTGGGACCCCTGACGCAAAGGGACCTCAACATCTTCACCTTTCTCTCTGCACGGCGCCGCTCCCAATTCATTGTGAAATGTAATATTACATGGCATTCAGATGAATGGCCGCCCACATGGACGGCTGGATTCTCCAGGAGCCACTGCCCTCTCTGGCTCATATACGGGAACCTGGACAGGGGTCCTCCCTCTATGACATCCATATGACCTGATGGGACAACCCCAATTCGATAAAATCCTTCTTGTGCCCCTGATCAATAAGGGCACAAGAAGGATTTTATCGAATTGTTTTTCTTGGAAAGGTGGAGAGCCCCTTTAAGAAGTAGATGAATAAGCTGCATGGCTGGATTTTAAGCCGGATTCACACGAGCGTGCTCAGTCCGTAGGTCGGCCGCATTTCCCGGACCGAACACCCTGCAGGGAGCCGGGCTCCTAGCATCATAGTTATCTATAACGCTAGGAGTCCCTGCCTCCCCGCGGAACTACTGACCTGTACTGAAAACATGTTTTAAGTTCGGGACAGTTTTCCCGCAGCGAGGCAGGGACTCCTAGCGTCATACATAACTATGATGCTAGTAGCCCGGCTCCCTGCACTGTGTTCAGTCCGGGACATGCGGCCGACCTACGGACCGTATATCCGGGACCGAACACGCTCTTGTGAATCCGGCCTTATAGTGATAGTTTGGACCCTCAGGTGCCTGCGTGGGCTCCCTCTGTTATGAAGTGATGTTTTCTGCAGAAATACATTACTGACACTGGAGATAAATGCTGATATATTGCAGTAACGTAGATTTGCTTCTGATCAAGAGTAATAAAGGTGTCGTCCCCCCCCCCCCTCATATTCTTCTAGGAGATGAATGGGATCCTGAAAAGCATGTTGTCGGAGTGGTTTTCCATAGGCTTCCTGAACCTGGAGAGGATAACCTGGCAGTCACCCTGTGAGATCCTGCAGAAGATTAGCGAGTAAGTGCGCAGAATTTCGTTTTTTATCTTGGCCACACTGAGGTGTAAACCTGTCCATAGGGCTCCATTAGCCCAACGGAGGCTAACAGAGTGTCCTCGTGCCTCCATACAGCTGGTAAATGTCTGCGTACCTTTTTTCTGAAGGATGAAATAGCGTAGGAGACTAGACTACTCCATCCTGAGTGACCCTGCAAAAAAACTTATACCGCGCAATATAGGAGCCGCTGGGTGATGAATGCCACTGTAAGGCTTCGTTCACATCTGTGTTGGTTTCGTCGGAGCTTTCCGTTAGAACGTAACCCTGACTGAAACAAACGGAAACCATATTGATTTCAATACTGACGGAGCCGGTGCAAATGGTTTCCATTTGTCTCCATTGTGCAAGTGTTTCTGATGTTTTGACGGAATGAATAGCGCAGTCGACTACGGTATTGATTCCATCAAAACGACGGAACCCTTGCGCAACGGAGACATCCGTGACCATTAAAATCAATAGTGATGCAAGCGGAAACCTATGTTTTCAGTCAGGGTTCCGTTCTTACGGGAAGCTCAGATGGAACGCCAGAATGGAGCCCTGACGCAGATGTGAACGAAGCCTTAGTCCTCAGTCACACGTATATGTTAAACATATACGTCGGGAAGCTCCAGTGTCATAACTGTAAATATATGTCGCTAGAGCTTCCTGCACAGCCGCTCTGCTCGGGGGACGCTCCTGCCGTCACTGTCCATGTATCAGGCGCTTCCCCAGAGTGTTTCTTGGTGTTTTCTTTACTCGGGGTCTCCAGCCCTAGGTAGATTTCCCAGGGCAGGAGTCCCCGGGCGACGTTTGCCATACAGTGAGATACATTGCAGCCTTCCGTCGGACGTATATGTCAGGAGTCCTCCCGATGTATACCTCCAATGGAAGGCCGAAACGCGATGTGAAGATGGCCACGCAGAACATCTGGACAATTTTTTTTTTTTTAAGTTGAAACATTAATCCCTCTGGGAAAGTGCTAAGCAGAATTCCACTCTAGAATAAAAAATAAAAAAAATCGCCAGTAAATTGACGTCTTTTAGTCGTAATGACAAGTTGTTATAAAATAATTTTCAGATGTTTTTGAGTTTATATCGGTTTCTGGGGTTGCTGAACTGCAGTACCGCACACAGCCTATAGACCGGTATGGCGCTGTCTTTGGAAGAAAGCAGCCGTGTTATCTAATCTTGTAAAACCCCAATCGGGAGTGCTGGATGATCGCCCATGTGGTAGACATAATGGCGGACGTATTGGTTACTACCCAGCTTTCCCTGTACTAGATATACTATGAAAAAGAGAATTTATACTTTTCGGGGTTTGTCTGGTAATGCAGCGCAGCTCAATTCACTTGAATAGGGATGAGCTGCAATTCCAGATACAGCCCATGAACGAGAGTGGCGCTGTTTTTGGGTAAAAAAATGTAAATAATAAATTACGTCCGTTGCCTTAACTAAACGATATCCACGGGGTTGACTATGTGGTGGGAATGTCGAAACCGTCTGTTCATGGGACCGCTAAGTAGCAGCCACAGATAATTTGTTGGCCCGTCTCCTCTGTTTTTGGGATTAACCTGTTGAAGGGAATGTATATTTCTACTGATAGAAAGACATTTGAAATGATGATGATACAACGTGGCTATATATCTGCAGGTACGAGGCTGTGCATCCTGTCAGGAACTGGACAGACATGAAGCGCAGAGTCGGCCCTTACCGGAGGTGCTTTACCTTCACCCATAACGCGATGCCGGGGGAACCCCTTATCGTCTTACATGTTGCACTGATGCAGAACATTTTGGGTAATATTCTGGTGAGTTTTTATATTTCTCTCCTATGAAGGTGACTGGACAGACTTCTGTTGTATTTGGACATCTATAAAATGCCATAAATGCGCTGTGCTACCTCTCTGAATTGCCCCCCAAACTCATGATTTGGGGGTTAATGGCAAGTGTGCACTGTATGTGAGTCTATCCTTCTGATTTGCCATGAGGGATCACCTGACTTGTTCACTGACACCTTCTTCAGTACAGCCGGTGTGCCGGTCAGGTGGTCGACCGCAGTGAGGAGGAGCTTGAAAGGATCGGCGGTAGAGCACGTGCCGACCGCTCCATTCAATATCTAAGGAACTGACAGAAACAGTGAAAAGGAATTGGGGGGTTCGGGACCTTCGTTCTTGTGCCAAGGGTTTGAAAAATTTACCCCTGTCTTATAGATCGGTGAGGATTGTCGATCCTCGGAATACCCATTTAAAGTGTAACTTTTTTTGAAAACTTGTGACCCGTCGTAAGTTTTAATCGGTGGGGTTACGAGCCACTCACCGATCGCTAAAACAAAGCGGCAGAAGCGTTCGGGTGAGCGCTGTGCCCCTTTGTTTCCGATCGGCTTTCCCCGAAGCGGTGTACGAGCTCAATAGAAAGTCTATCGAAAAATAGAAAGCCGATCAAAACCAAAGGGGCACAGTGCTCGTCAGAGCGCTTCTGCTGCTTTGTTTTTGTGATCGGTGGGGGTCTCAGTACACGAACCCCCACCGATCAAATCTTCTGACGTCATTATGTCATGTATAAAGTTAATTTACGCGCTAAGGCTGGATTCGCATGAGCATGTTCGGTCCGTAAAGGATGGAACGTATTTCGGCCGCAAGTCCCGGACCGAACTCAGTGCAGGGAGCCGGGCTCCTAGCATCATAGTTATGTACCACGCTAGGAGTCCCAGCCTCTCCGTGGAACTACTGTCCCGTACTGAAAACATGATTACACTGTCTAAAATAGAACCGCATCAAACTGCGCAATTATACCAGCAGGACGCCCGTGGATAGCGAAGGCTACTCAAATCTCTGATTTAATAAGAAACCTTTGAAAATAATGAAAGTGTCGCTAATTCGCCGATCTGTTGACTTCACCCCTAGAAGTTAGATTGAGTCAGGTGTGAGACGACTGTGTGGTCCCTGCTGTGATGACGGGACCTGGGGAATTACTGCCGAGTACAAGTGTTTATTATAATAGAGGTCACGGACCTTCACGGAGGGAGACATCAGGAGGGGGAAAAACACGGCGGTGACTCCTTCCATTAATGTCTTTAATTCCCAAAAAATAGCCATAGCAACGGTACCGTGAGACGGAGTCCATTAAATGTGAACAGTACGAACCAATTATTGACTGGGGATAAATTGACCAAATAATGAAACGTTTGAGGATTGCACATGTACAGTAGGTGCCTTAAAATAGGATAATGAGCGCGTTTGCATCACAAGTTTGACTCTCTTATACATAGGAATATTTGGCATATATGACTAGATTAACCCCTTACCCCTCATTTGACGTAACTGTATGCCCTAGTCGGTAGGGGGGAGTACGTAGCGGGCTCATGGGCTGAGCCGGCTTTATACCCAATGGATGTCGGCTGTATGTCGCGGCCGACACTTTACCGTAACGGCCGGGATTGTACAGAACTTCTATCCAGGCTGTTTATCCGCTTGGATGCCGCAGTCAATAACGACCGTTAGACATAAAGGAGCCCCCTGTCATCCCATCGCACCCCCCCCCCCCCAGGGTGCCGATCGTCTTCAGGCCAGAGGCAGGACTTGATAGGAGTATTGTAACAGCGACCACTTGTTCAAGTCCCTTATTGGGACGAAAATTAAAAAAAAAAAAAGAAGGTAAAAACATTTAAAGTTTTTACAAAGGTACAAAAAGGGAGGAAATTAAAAACACTTAAGTAATGTAAAAAATAAACATAAATGTTATCGCCGTGTCCGCTAAAGTCCGAAGTATTACAATAAAACATTTGCCTGCAGGATGAGCGGCGTACAAAAAAAAAGGCCAGAATTGCTGTTTTTTGGTCACCTTCACTCCTCAAATAAAATTGAATGAAAAAATTATTTAAGTGATAACAATGTTTCCAATAAAAACTACAGCTCGCCAAGCAAAAAGTCCTCCCACCGCTCCATCCACGGAAAAGCAAAAAAATTCTGGGTCTCCGATTACGGCAACACAAAACAATTAATTCCTTTAACAAGTAGTTTTTTTCTTTGTAATAGTTGTAAATGTCGCTCCCATCATGCCTCAGGATGGGGCACAGATGTTCCCTTTATTCTGGGCGGAGCTTTGACTGATGCCCGCTGTCACCACCTACTGACCAATGCCCATTGTATGAGCGGTCAGGAGGAAGGGATGTGGTGACTGCATTATCTGAGGATGGAGGTTGTATTCTGGGCATGTTGTAATATAAACTCTTTTTGGTCTTTGCTTCTTAGGGAATCGTGAAAGAGTTTCCCCCGTCCGAGGTGGAAGATGGAAATAAGGTGAAGTCCGCCATATTCTACTCGATCAGCTTGACGCAGCAAGGTCTTCAGGGCGTGGAGCTGGGCAATTATCTCATCAAGAAAGTAGTCAAGGAATTGCAGGTTGGTAAAGCGGTTATCTTATTTATTACCCATAAGTGGATTTGGTACAAGAGGCACAGAATGGCTGCTGTGTGGCATCGCTGGTCCTCGTGTATTTTTGGCGCTAAACAAAATCTCTGATGAATTTGCCCTTTGTGGCTGGCAATAGACATAATTTACCCCCGATCAGACCGGCTACCTGATGTTTTATGTGTACGCCGTAGTTGCGCTAAAATTTGACTCTTTACTTCTCGGGGCCTCCGACAGAACAATATATTGAGACCCAGCCCCCCCCTCTCCACTACCCTCCGATTGACTAGCGCCGATTAAGTCATTGGCGCTCTGAGTCATTGGCGCTCTGAGTCATTGGCGCTCTGGGTCATTGGCGCTCTGGGTCATTGGCGCTGGTCCATCGGAGGGCAAATATGGGGGTGGTCGTGTCTCAGACTTCCTGAGATTGCTCTTCATAAAACAGTCTGAGACTGAGATTTTGGAAAGATAACAACGTGGGACTGGAACCCCTAAACGGCGGCAGGATCGTTCAGTAGGAGGGCACCATATATGATGACTTTACATTTGCAATTTATAGTCAAATTGTTACTTTTGACTACAGGGTTGCGGTAAGATTTTTGTTGCAGTCAGTGAATGGGGAACATTTAGGCCTCATGCACACGACAATCCACGGGAGAATTGCGACCCCATTCTTTTCTATGGGGCCGTGCACACGACCGTAGTTTTTGCGGTCCGTGCGCGGTCCGGGCTCATTGAAAACAATGGCCGCGGCCATGTGCATGTGCAGGCGGCCTGCGGCTGACAGTCCGCTGACAGTCCGCAGCCGGCCGACCCGAAAATCACGGCCGTGCACACGGCTACGGTCGTGTGCATGAGGCCTAATTGCTCACAGTACATCAGAACTAAACACATCAGCAGTATGAACCGCTCTCCTATTCTGGACTCCACGGTGATAGATCTAACCTACACTGATACATTGTAACAACCCTCAGCTGTGAATAGGACCCATGATCGACCTCTAAATGTAAACAAGTTTTCATTCACAGACCGCAAGTAGTGATCTTAAAAATTATGTTCGATTTAAAAAAAAAAAAAGTAAAACACTGCTGAACTTTTTCATTGTGTACGGGATAAAGGGTTTGTCTCCTGAATACAACCAGTTTTTAAAATTGAAGCCGATCGCCATGGGTCCGGCTTCAGAGTCCCAATGTGATCGCATCTGATCCCTTTATTATTACTATGGCAATGCTCCTCCTCCCCCCTCCTTGCAGCGTAGCCCATTATAAACCCTCAGGACTCCTATTTAGCCTCCTAGATTTTAGGCAGATATTTTGCAGCTTTAGGTAATTACGTTGCGTTGTTGACCAAAGGGTGAAAAGCGCCGAATGTTTTCGATTACGCAATAACCATTTGCTGAAATTGCCTCTTAACAGACTCGGAGGTTCGTTCACTTGCCTTTCCGCAATCCTCAGTCCATTTTTCCATAATTACAAAGACCCTGATGCGTTAACCTTTTGCGTAGAGCTCATATCCGCGCTTTATGTCGGCTCTTGTATATACACACAATACCCGACGCTCCGGCTGATCCGCAGCCATCACTGAACTACACGCAGGACTTTGAATTAGATTACGGGATTTTGCAGAGACTAATGGTCATTTTTTTTCCATGGCCGTTTTGCACAATTACCGGACTCCGTAAGTGCACACGTAATCTCCTCGCCATTATTTAGCGAAGTGCCTTTATTTGTTTCTCTCCCAGTGCATTTGTGGTTCGCTCTTAACGGCGGGTTTTGCGGGAGGCTTGTATTTGTAATAATGTTTCTCCTGATGGATCTCGGCGCATTAACAGCTCATTAGATATTACAATAATATACGACCGGGGCATCCGCGTCTGAAAACTTCCGGCTAAGAGTGGTTTTCTCACTTGTTTAATATCGTAGGCTTAGAATAGATTTTCATTATTCAATATTTGGTTCCTTACAAAAAAAAACTTCATGCAAATGTATTGCATTTTTATGGGATTTTTCAAGAGCGCTAGATGGTAACCCTCGTTGCACCCCACAGTGCTTGACTAACCGGGGTACCTGGGATAATATATATCGAGAGGGCATTACCCCGACTGTAAATAAAAATGGCTGCAAGTATATGTTTGTTTCTGATTGACTTCAGGCGTATCTGTTTCTGGGAAAGCTGTGTGAGCACAAATATCGCTGCCGTTACTCCTACCGCAGGGGATATACTATTCCTTTTCAGAAACCTGATGCGTTAGCCCCACTGCCGCATTGCCGGGCAGATTTATAGAAAAGCTGAATGACAATTGCTTACCTCCCTGCTTTCCCAGGAATACAACTTAGGCTGGGTTCACACGAGGTCATTACGTCCGTAATGGACGGAACGTATTTCGGCCGCAAGTTCCGGGCCGAACAGAGTGCAGGGAGCCGGGCTCCTAGCATCATAGTTATGTACGACGCTAGGAGTCCCTGCCTCTCCGTGGAACTACTGTCCCGTACTGAAAACATGATTACAGTACTGGACAGTTGTCCTGCAGCGAGGCAGGGACTCCTAGCGTCGTACATAACTATGATGCTAGGAGCCCGGCTCCCTGCACTGTGTTCGGTCCGGGACTTGCTGCCGAAATACGTTTCGTCCTTTACGGACGTAACGTGCTCGTGTGAATCCAGCCTAAGGATGCCCATACATGTTAGAGGAAAGTCGACCGAACCTGCAGATTTAGTTAAGACTGGCAAACTATCTGTGTGCGGGGTTATACCGATTTTTATATATCAACATGTTCGAATAGCTGTCGGCCGGACATCTATATCCCCTCGTGAAGACGCATGCTCGGATCGGCTAAGCGTACATTTTTATTTCCATAGAGAGTAGATGAGATGCTGCCTGGCATCTCTGGCAACGCTTATGTACTTATGAATAGGACTGGGTATGCTGAGATGTGTCGCCTGCTGTGGGCTGCCCCCATACATATTAGATAGCCGTCTGAATAGTCTGTCCTATCTCGTCTATTCCCGGCTTCGACTCCTGATTTGGATGTTAAAAGATCAGAGGAGACCAACTTGGGGGTAAATGCTCTTCACTGCCTGTTTACAAGCCGGCCGATCTTACAACAGTAAATTTGCCATCCATTTATCCTTCTGTTCCCCATGGTTTACTTCTAGTCGGCGATTCTCCCCGGTCCGCCTGCTGCAGTCCGTGTTAATCCTCACGGAGTGTCCTCTCTGCCTACTTGGTTGTCGTTCACTTTTTGACTTATGGATCCAGTTGACTATAAAAGGTGGAGAGATCACAACGAATATGTTAACTGAGGAGTCCGAGAGGATGCAGTGATGATCTGCACAGCAGGGAGACCAGGCGGAAGGACGGGCTATGACGAAATAACAGAGTTCAAATGATTAGGGTGACAGGAGGATGAAAACCCATATCCGGAATGTGAGATGTAGGAGCAAAAGTCTTTGTAATTGGTTGGTATCTGATTATGTAGGTGACCGGGGCGGACATACCATATGTGACCAGTAGGTGAGGGGGGCGCACTGCAAACACAAAAACAGCTAGCCGATTCCTACTGTCAGATTGCGTATGCATATAAGGGTCTTGAGAATTGGTGGATTGTTAGGGGGACCTAAGGGGGTGTTATGATGACCCATTGGAGAACAAGGGGCCCATACACTGTTCTTGCATGGAGCCCTCTGCTGTCTGGCTTTCCTGGAGCTACTTAGGACCCCCCCCCAGGTAATGTGTGGACTTTTTTTATTTGCCCCTTCAGTATTTTTGTGTGTGGCTGTCGGCACCCCTGTAAAACTACCAACTATGGCATTTTTTGCTTCCCTTACATGTACGATCTCGTGGATTTGACACACGTCAGGCATATTCTTCTTTTATTCTATACAGCCGGTGAAATTAAAGTGCGGTGTGGGGATAAAAAGCGAGGTCAGGGACTATCTAAGGCAGGAAATATCATTTTCAGAAACCATATAACCTTTCACGTAAGAGGATTTCGCTCTCCGCTCACACACAGGACAAGATGCGACGTCCTTCGGTCAGTTATCGGATGAATGATCCCATCCCCCTCCCCCAAAATATGAATGTAATTGTTAAGAGATTTTCAACCAGCCACGGACAATCTGTTTCATTATTCCCGACGCTTATCTTCTCCGCACAGGATACAAGGACTTCCAAATCAAGATGCTTTATGAATGGCTTTTATGTCACCACAATAACAAGTTATTACTTTATTTTTTTATTTTTAATCCAATTTTCACAATGCGTTTGTGCTTTTAAGTGTTTTTTTTTTGTTACAATTTTATCATTTTTTTTTTTTTTTTTTCCATTATTTTTAATATGATCTTATACAGGGTTAAAGTGGTTGTGTAGTTTAGAAAAACCCATTTTCATATACCTATTAGAAAATTCGGAGTTAACAGATGAGGGTTCGATAGTCTGGATCCTCATTTCTTGGCCAGATTGGAGAGCGGTTACCAACATTTTTATGGATGCTGTGTAATGCCTAATTTCTCCTGTGGTGGCGCTGCAGGGAAATTGAACACTCGCTTCCAGGTTTCCCCACAGATTACAGCTGATGGCTGCGAGCCCCAGCAGAGAGACACTTTGTGATCTGCTTATTGTCAAGGGATCCTTCAAACAAGTAATCCATCCAGTTTTCAATCATTACCACCTCCAAAGAATAATTCTCTTTTCACAGTATAGTCAGTGACAAATGGCCATGCTATCTCATACGTGAGCATCTATTGTGGCCCTAAACCGTTGATCTCCTCCTTAGAGATGGGTCTAATTCTTTTTCTAAGCGGTTGGGGTTGCAGAGAAGTGGGTATATGACCCGTCATGGCTCAGGAGGGGCTTTTGAGTCAAGATTTGGGAAGCAAATCCAGTTTTTGCCACTAAAATATAATAAAAAAGGCGATATGAGAAAAAGAGCCCTTACATCATGAGTGATACTATGTTATATACTGTAGTATCTGTCCGAGGTGCTGAAACAGTCCATGCAGTTATCAGGAACATGTCCCTTATCTACCTACATGCTAAATTAGTTCATCACATCAGATATGAAACGAAGTACTACAGTATAAATGACAAAATTTTTTTTCAATAAATCAATTTTTTCTCGGTACCTCTAAAAAAAGAAAAGGTTTCCCTTGGGCATAATGCCCAGCAGAGCAGCAGTTCATGCTCGTTCTAGGGGGTGACCTCTTCCCTTATACGCTATTGTGACGGACCCTGTAAAGCTTGTCCCATAGAAACTTTTTGGAAACTTGAGGCCCCGCACTGCAAAGTTGCTCCTAGTCAACCTATGTTAAAGGAGTTGTCCGGTCTAGAAAACCCATTTCCATATATCCTATTAGGGAATTCTGAGTTAAAGGTGCATTCATATCCAGCTATTCGCAGGATAAGTGATAGGTTCTCACCGATCGTGAGAACAGGTGTCCTGATCCCCCCCCCCCCCCCGATCCTCCTCTCTGCTCGACCACAGTGAGGAGAACATTGTGGAGCGGAGGTCGAGCGTGCGCGCTGCCGCTTCATTCAAAGTCTATGAGAATTACGGAAATAGCCAAGTACGGCACTCAGCTGTTTCAGTCATTCTCATAGACAGTGAGTGGAGCGGCGGGCGCATGCTCCACCTCCGCTCCATTCAAGCTCCTCCTCACTGCGGGGGTGCAGTGAGGAGGATCTGGGGGTTCGGGATCCCAGCAGCGGGGCACCCAGCGATCAGCAAATAATCACCTATCCTGTGGATAGGTATTTGGGGAAAACTGCTTTAATAGAGGTGGGTCCTCTATTCAGGATCCTCATCCCCTGGTCAGAGTGGAGAGCAGTTACAAAGAGCGTCTCTTGATCTGGAGGACCTGTCCTGTATTGCACAAACACACTGTGTAATGCTTAATTTCCCCTGTGGAGGTGCTGCAGGAAAATTGAACCTTCACTTTTAGATTTCCCTGCAGATTACAGCTGATCACTGGGGCTCCCAGCAGGGGAACTCCTTGTGATCCACTTATTTACAAAGCCTCCTTCTAACAAGTAGAGACATTTTGTGCTGTCCGCCATGTAGTCTGATCCAATTCTTTGCCTACATGGAGCCCCACTGATGCCGGACTGTCGGATCTTTGCTCTGTGGGAGTATATGATTTGTCAGTGAAAGGGTTATTGCATATTCCCCGGTATTTTTCGGCAGTATAAAGTAATCTCGCGCTGACATTTGCAGTTGTCAGTACCACTAGAACATCAAAGGCCGGCTTCCGCTGTCATCCCTTTGTGGGCTCGATAAGTTATTTAGTGTCTGTGATCTGCCTTTCTGTCTTGCTTAGTTACTGCCTCGGATCTGCAATAGGCTTTTGTGCCCGGCGCTGGCTCTCTGAAAGCTTTTTGAGCAGGGAGGACGGAGGGATGTCACGAGGAGACTCGCACCGTAGCAAGTCTAAGACATTGTTCAGCGCTATTTAAAGGGACTCTCTTCTATCTCCGGCTAACAGCTGTGTAACATTAGCAGATGTGACAGGCTCCACACCACCCTTTGAAGTTGATAAGTTTCCAGGTGAGAAATGCATCGGCTGTTTTTTTGATTGATTTCGTGGCAGAGACTGTTGAGGGAGAAGCGAGAAGACTCACATGAAAAGAGATTTGTTTTTACACCGTATTGTCGGAGTGAGCAATTATGCAAATTGGGATGTGGATTGGATCCTAATGGGGCTTACCGTCACGACGAATGAATGGTGATCGCGTGTCTTCGTTCCTAAATCGGTGCTCAGTTGATAGGATAATTCCATAATTTTAGGGAAATGGTTACATACTGAAGGTGGCCGTAGTTGTTAGATTAGTAGGGGATCCCGTTAAAATTGACTGTAAAGTCCCTGATTTTCTTCACACCATATGCCTTGATGACACATTGCTAGGTTATGCCATACATGTATGATTGGTGAGGGTCCGGCCAGTGGGACTCATGAATTGGTGTTCTGCTATTCTCCGGAAAAAACAGGGCTGGCCCATAGGATATAATAGGCCAACCAAGTGCTATCTCATGTAAATTAAAGGGGCGCAGTACTCAAAGGAGGCCTGTAGTCCTTTAGTTTTAAAGGGGTTTTCCACCTTGTGACAACTGATGACCTATCCACTGGATAGGTCATCAGCATATCATCGGTATGGGTCTGACACCCGTACTCTGTGCTGTCAAGCCGCTCTGGTGGCCTGTGGGCACCGGATGTTATGGCACGTAATCCTATGTACGGAGCCCAGAAGCAGTTGGCTCCGTACATAGCAAAGCGTCAGAACTGCAGGTTCACTTGGATACTACAGTATTGCAGCTCGGCCGCTATTCCGTGGCCAGAGTGAAGTGCTTCCGGCTTGTACGTCCGGTGCACAGAGGCACAGGACCAGCTGATCTGTGCGAGGTTCGGTGTCGGACCCTCATATATCCTCACACAGGTCATCAGTTGCCAGAAGGTGGAAAACCCCTTTAACAGTCGATGGCAGCCCCCAGCAGTGACACCCTTTCAATCATAATAGACATGGTGGTAAAATCTAGTTGTATCAAAAAGACAACAATCAGCAATCCTCCTGATCGCCAAAGGTCCGGCTTCTGCAAACCACGGCAATCGGCTGAGTTAACCAGGATTTCCCCTCAACAGCAAATACAGGGTATTGTGCTATTGCGTGTTCTCCAGTCAAATGAATGGATAACTGTGTAATACGATGCCGGGCCGAGTCCACCAGAGTGGGAGACGTGTATTCTTAGGAGACTTTCCCCCCCCCCCCCCCTCTCTCAATGTCATCGGTATGCCTATAATACTGCTCCCTATGTACAAGAATATAACTACCATAATGCTGCCCCCTATATACAAGAATATAACTACTATAATACTGCTCCCTATGTACAAGAATATAACTACCATAATGCTGCCCCCTATATACAAGAATATAACTACTATAATACTGCTCCCTATGTACAAGAATATAACTACCATAATGCTGCCCCCTATATACAAGAATATAACTACTATAATACTGCCCCCTATATACAAGAATATAACTACTATAATACTGCCCCTATATACAAGAATATAACTACTATAATACTGCCCCTATATACAAGAATATAACTACTATAATACTACCCCCTATATACAAGAATATAACTACTATAATACTGCCTCCTATATACAAGAATATAACTACTATAATACTGCCCCCTATATACAAGAATATAACTACTATAATACTGCCACTATATACAAGAATATAACTACTATAATACTGCCCATATATACAAGAATATAACTACTATAATACTGCTCCTATATACAAGAATATAACTACTATAATACTGCCCCCTATATACAAGAATATAACTACTATAATACTGGCCCTATATACATTAATATAACTACTATAATACTGCCCCCTATATACAAGAATATAACTACTATAATACTGCCACTATATACAAGAATATAACTACTATAATACTGCCCCTATTTACAAGAATATAACTACTATAATACTGCCCCCTATATACAAGAATATAACTACTATAATACTGCCCCCTATATACAAGAATATAACTACTATAATACTGGCCCTATATACATTAATATAACTACTATAATACTGCCCCCTATATACAAGAATATAACTACTATAATACTGCCACTATATACAAGAATATAACTACTATAATACTGCCCCTATATACAAGAATATAACTACTATAATACTGCCCCCTATATACAAGAATATAACTACTATAATACTGCCCCTATATACAAGAATATAACTACTATAATACTGCTCCTATATACAAGAATATAACTAGTATAATACTGCCTCCTATATACAAGAATATAACTACTATAATACTGCTCCTATGTACAATATAACTACTATAACACTGCCCCCTATGTACAAGAATATAGCAGGTTTGTTGCTGCTCTGCCTATGGGCGTCCGCTGACTGGGAGGATGGAGGGGGTGCTCCAGAGACAGAGGACACAGGTCTTGGATCTAGATAAAGGGAATGGGGCATGTTTCGGGCGCTCCTCTAGTAGGTAATCAGGACATACAGTATTGGGTTGCCCCCACAGACAGAATCCTTTTACTGCTGGGTGCATTGTTTTAAGTCTGTACTTTTCGAGTACACTAGAAACTTCTATAAACCCGACTGAGAAGTTCTGATTTTCTAGTGATGGTTCAGCAGATGACGGACTGATAACTGGTCATCTCTGCACACGAGTTACATGTTCTCCTCCTCTCCTCTGCACGCTTCAGCTACTTATTCCTCTCACTGGTGACTGTCCCTGCTCAGAGCAGCACCATTAGGCCTCATGCACACGACCGTATTTTTTCACACCCGTAAATACTGGCGTAAATACGGGTCCGGTGTCACACGTATTCCACCCGTTTTGCACCAGTATTTACGAACCCGTGCCCGTAAATATGGGTCCGGTGTCACACGTATTCCACCCGTATTTACGAGCACGTTTTTGGCAGCAAAATAGCACTGCACTAATCGGCAGCCCCTTCTCTTTATCAGTGCAGGATAGAGAGAAGGGACAGCCTTTTCTGTAATAAAAGTTAAAGAAATTCATACTTACCCGGCCGTTGTCTTGGTGACGCGTCCCTCTCTTCACATCCAGCCCGACATCCCTGGATGACGCGGCAGTCCATGTGACCGCTGCAGCCTGTGATTGACCTGTGATTGGCTGCAGCGGTCACATGGCCTGAAACGTCATCCAGGACGTCGGCCCGGATGTCGAGAGGGACGCGTCACCAAGGCAACGGGCGGGAGACCGGACTGGAGGAAGCAGGAAGTTGTCGGTAAGTATGAACGTCTTTTATTTTTATTTTTTACAGGATAGGGGATACATGTCTTTTGTTTATGGCAGAGCGGGGAGATACCTCCCCGCTCTGCCATAGTTTTCATTGTAGTCCCGGCGGTAGTTACGCCACTGGGCTGTGGCCTGCAGACCGGGTAGTCCCCTGACCTCGCCTCACCTCGCAACGCTCCCGTAATCACGGGTGAACACACGCAGCCACCCATGATTACGGGAGCCCCATAGACTTCTATGGGATGCCCGTGCCGTTATTACGGCATGAAATAGGGCATGTTCTATCTTTTTTAACGGCACGGGTACCTTCCCGTGAGCAAACGGGAAGGTACCCGTGGCTAACAGAAGCCTATGAGCCCGTTATTGCGGGTCGTAATAACGACCCGCAATAACGGGTGTTTTTACGGTCGTGTGCATGAGGCCTTACTCTGTATTATTCTTATTATTACTATTATCATCATCCTCATTATTATTAGGCTTTTCTATACCCCACAGATCCTAAAAGCACAGATATAAGGCTACATTCACACGAGCCTATCAGATCAACGCGTGTGAATCTGCTCCATGCATAGACGAGCGCTAGCGGTGCTGATAGCGGCTGGCGTCATGACACAGCGGCCAGCCGCTATCCGCACCACTAGCGCTAGTATATGCAGTTTTCCAGCACGGCTAAGTGCCTGATGAAGGTCGCTTAGACCGAAACGTCGCACTCTGCCACTGGCATTAAAAACAAATTAAAAATACCTTTGTTTCAAAATTGGTGTGCCGGATACTCTTTTATATGCGTTGTAATATAAATAGTGTTTCTTTTAGCTGTCTGAATCAAGCAATTTGTGAGCCCCCCCAGGGATTGTACGGGATTAGAAAAATATTGTTTCTGTTTTTCAGAAACAGCGCCACATCTGTCAATGGGTTGTGTCTGGTATTGCAGCTTCGCTCTATTAAAGTCAATACAACCTTGTTTTTGGAAGAAAGCATATTTTTTTTTTTTTTCTAATCATGTACAACTGCTTTTAAGTGTTTCTGTGTCAAATATTCAAACTTCGACACAGCCGCACGCTCGTGGACGTGACTGTGTTGGTTACTGTAGTGAAGGGGCAGCATCACAGACAAACTTTTTTAAAAAATATTTTTTTCCAGAATCCTAAATGATTACCTATCCACAGGATAATTTTCTGATTGTTGGTGGCCCTACATTGGTACACCCACTGATTGTGAGAAAAAGGTCCCAAACACCCAGATCCTCCTCACTGCTCTACTGCATTTAGTTGGGGGGTCCTCTGCTCAGGATCCTCATCTCTTGACCAGAATGAAGAGCAGTTACATAGCGTCTCTCGCTCTGGAGGACCTGGCCTGTCCTGCATTACACAGACAACTCATTGATATAAATGGACACTGTGTAATGTTTAATTTCTCCTGTGGTGGCGCTGCAGGGAAAGTGAATACTTACTGCCAGGTTTCCCCACAGATTACAGATGATCGCTGGTGGTCGCAGCTGCGGGTCATTTTGTGATCATCTTCTTGTTAAGAGGCCCTTCCCGCTAGTAGACATTGTCTGAAGCGGAGGACCCCTTTATGTAGCAGAAAATAAATCCCGACCATTTCTCTAGTAGGATTTTACCTTTGTCGCTTTGTATTATTGAGCGTTGTGAATGATGGTTTATAACAGACGTCGGAGCTCTTAGATTATAAATGCTGAATATAAGATTTGTGGCACGTAGCTCAGCATCTCCGACATGACTGAACTTTTATAAACAGAGGCCTAATGATTCAAATGTCAGCAGCCGTCTTGTAAAAGTTTTGGCTAATTGAAAAGTCCACGGCGAACTGGGCGGAAACTTTTTAAAGGTAAGTGGTTTCCATGGCGACCATTAGGCTGAAATAAAAAGTTAAGTGCAATGTGCCAGTCCTATTAGTCCCTGCCTCGGCTCTGATTAATGAAGGATCTGATGGAAACATGTTTTCTCCTCACTGGCGGTTATTAGCGATTTAATGAAAACAAGTTAGACCGCGGAGAGGGCCGGCCACATGCGTAGAACGTCCCTTTATAAATGTATCCGGACCTTGAATTATTCCCCATACCAACAAATATGCAACATTTATGCGCAGCCTAATAAAATATGCAGAATCAAAATAAATACGTTCTTGGCTGGAGCGCGGCGGAAAAATTACAGGCTCTATGGAGACCGCCCCAGCTTTAGTCCCAGAATAGCTGCATTTTTTTTTTATACCCTCTGTGATGTTTGACACGTTGATTTCTGACATTTCGACAATTCGCACGTCTGTCGCCAAAAACTCGTCTGATGACCCATTACTACATATGGAAGGACGGCTTCAAGTCTTCATTTTTTTAAAAAGCAGGGTCCAGAATTGGGAACCCCTTCCATTGACTCAAAACACTTTAAGAACAGGTTCCCACGGGACGGATACACTGAGTAAAATCCACGCAGCGTATCCGTCCTGGAACCCGTAGTCTATTCCGTCCGGAAACAGCTTTTTTTTTTTTATGGCATTTCCGCTGTGGAATGCAGCGTTAAAAAACGATCATACTTACGTAGGTCGTTGTTATGGCAACACGTCCCGCCATCGCAGTCCCGTCTGGCCTCCCTGGATGACGCTGCAGCCCATGTGACTGATGCAGCCTGTGATTGGCTACAGTGGCGGTCACATGGAATGCAACGTCATCCCAGGAAGGTGGCCCTCTGACCTCTTCCAGGCCGGCCTCCTGGGATGACTTCTCATCCCATGTGATTACTACCGCTGCAGCCTGTGATTGGCTGCAGCGGTCACATGGGATTCAACGTCCTCCCAGCAGGCCGGACTGCAGGAAGGAGGAGGGCGTTCTAGGTAAGTATAATTTTATTTTTTTTTATTTTTTTTCCCCGTAGTTTCGACTTTTGCGGAGTAGTCGCAGCAATTATGCTGCAAAAATCGCAACACTGAGCTTTATGTTGGGGGTTTTGCATCCACATTTTATTAATTTCTCCTGTGGTGGTGCTGCAGGGAAATGTAACACTTCTAAGTTCCCGAGTTCCCCACTGATCACTGGAGGTTTCAGAAGCAGGACATTCAGTTTTAACATTGAAGGACTCTTCTAACAAATATGGATTTTCCAAAGCCGATAACCCCTTTTAAAGTGATATTTCGGATTCTGTAAATAGAAAGTTACAATGTCTCATTTTAAGGCTTTTGTGTATTTATTTTTAAAAAATTTTAATTTTTATTTTTCTGCACATTTGTGTAACCGCTATAATATGATTATACTTCTTGATTATATTTTGCAGGGTGAGTTCTCCCAAATCTCGGAGTTCTCCAGTTTGTCCCCAATCCCTGGATTTACTAAGTGGCTTCTCGGTGCCTTCAACTCACAAACAAAAGAATTGGG
This sequence comes from Rhinoderma darwinii, assembly GCF_050947455.1. Lineage (NCBI taxonomy): Eukaryota > Metazoa > Chordata > Amphibia > Anura > Rhinodermatidae > Rhinoderma > Rhinoderma darwinii. The sequence continues at coordinate 90,745,198 of NC_134695.1, forward strand.
AAGGTCGGAGCTCTTTTTGGAATCGGAGTGTAAGGAGATATCTGACATCACGGGGTCCCCAGCTGTGGAGACCCTGAAACGTCTCTTCACCAGCAACGAGTGGATGAAATCTGAAAGTCTTGTCAAGGTTCTGGAGGCCCCATTGATGAGGCTTTGCGCCTGGTACTTGTATGGAGAGAAGCACCGTGGCTTCGCCTTAAACCCTGTAGCAAACTTCCACTTACAAAACGGGGCTGTCATGTGGCGACTGAATTGGATGGCCGATACGAGTCCACGGGGAGCTGCTGCCTCCTGTGGCATGATGGTCAACTATCGCTACTTCCTGGAGGACACATCTGTCAACAGCGCCCGGTACCTCCGCGTGAAGCACATCGAGGCCTCTGAACAAGTGCTCAATTTGGTTTCCCAATTCAGAAAGAACAGCAAACTGTGAACGGTAATGAACCGGCCGTGGTCCTGACTCCTCACCTCTGCTGCCTACATTGTAGATCTGTGGTACTCGCCACATAGTCGGTGACTATTGCCAAATGATAACATTGGGCTTCGGCTTATGACTGACGGGCCAGAGAGATTTATGGATTTGATTTCACTTCCAATTGTTTCCGCTCTTCAATATTCAATAATCTAGTGGCACTTTCAATGTATTTTATGTAAATTATTGCAATCTGTAAAGGGTTTGTCCAGGGTTAGAAAAACATGGCTGCTTTATTCCAGAAACCGTGCCATACTTGTCCTCATGTTGGATCTGGTATTGTAGCTCAGCTGCAATACCACGCACAACCTGGGCACAGGTGTGGCGCTGTTTTTGGAAGAAAGCAGCCATGTTTTGCTAATTTTGTACAGCTCTTTTAGCTTCTTAGTTGATGCTAAAGGGGTTGAAATTAAATTAGTCTTGTACCTGTAACTATGTGTCCTTTAGCTAATATAAGATTTTCCTACTGTTGTATTGTAAAGTGTTAGCCTGCGTCCCTAAAGGGAAACACAAGTTTTGATGAACATTGGCTCCGTAATCCGTACATGCAAAATCAATCATCCGTGTAATAGCACTTCTCTTTTTTACTAAATGCAGTGTTGAAAAAGTCTGCTACATGGAAACCATCAACAAGCAGGACAGCTGCCATATCTAGAATTTTTTGTATCCAATCTTTGTTTATGTACCCTAATACCTCTGCAGCTCGTCTTCATAAGGGATGGTATGAAATTAGAAAAACATGGCTGCCTTATTCTAGAAACAGCTCCACTCTTGTCCATGGGTTGTGTGTGGTATTGCATCTCAGCCCTATTCCAGTGTATGGACGGGCCTGCTACAACACCCCACACAGTCTATGGTCAAATTGGTGTGGTCTGTGGTTGAAAGCAGCCATGTTTTTATTATCCCTTATACACAGGAGAATCCCAAAATTCTGATGAACCTATTATCACAATATACTTGCATCGGTTATTAAGGTGTTAAAAAGTAACTAAACATTCAACAAACTTCTGACGTGTCATAGTGACATGTCAGAAGTTTTGATTGGTGGCGGTCCGAGCACTGAGACCCTCCCTGATGTAACGGTGTACGGACTAAATAGGAAGTCTGTGGGCCCATACACCGTTACATTCGCTTTCCAAGAAAAGCCCAAGAGAAACAAAGCCACTCCACGCTCACCCCAGCGCTTCTTCCGCTTCGTTTTAGCGATCGGGGGGGGGGGGGTGTCTCAGTGCTCAGAAACCCACCAATCAAAACTTCTGACATGTCACTATGACATGTCAGTAGTTTGTTGAACCTTTAGTTACCCTTTAATGAGCGGGGTTACAGGGATTATTAGGGTGAGAACACATCTAGTGGATGCCGCGTGCGACCGAAACCACGCCTACATGTGGCGAATGGCTGCACGATTTCGCCATAAATCAGGCAGCCATTTTTTAGCGCATGGTGGAGTGGTCTTGGAATCTAAGGTTGCAACGTACTTCAAAGAATCGCGTAATAAATACTGATCTGTCAACAGCAGCTTGTTGATGGTTTCTGGATGCGGGATTTTGCGGAATATAAAACCAATGTTAATCAAACGTTGCGGTTTAGCATGCCTTATTTAAGAACTTTCTTTAGAATGTTGACTACATTTGCAGACACTTGTCTTACATCATAGCTTATCCAGAAATGCATTGAAAATGTTGCTGGTACGCAATTAGCTCTCAGGTTACCTGACCTCACATGTTTTTGCAGACTTTTGCTTGTACAGCGCAGTAGTGCATTGTGGGATGTGTAGCCTTCTGTAAAGACAGCGACTGTAGATGCAATCTGGAGCTGATTGCATTATAAGAGTTTAGCGCTACTGCGTCTCTGGCAGTAAAGTGCTGAGCGATTGGCAACCATTTTAAATGCAGCTGTGGATGTGACTGGAGATCAAGACATGATGCAATACAAGCTAAATATAGCAAGGGGTCTGTGTGATATTCGGATGTAAACAGCTCCTCTATAGCACCTCCGCAGGTGAAATGGAGCATTGCATGCCGTCCATTCAGTGTAACGTACTAGGTCCTCCAAAGTGGGAGCAGCAGTGCTCTGCTCCGGCTAGTAGATGGGAGTCTCACAAGTGGGGGAACCGCCCTACTACTATATATCCATCTGCCCTTAGGGCGTATGAACAGGAGTTAACTCCGGCTTCTATAAAATTGCTGTTTTAGACACCGGGTGCTCAGTAAAAGGTGTCGTAAAAGTGCCAAAAAAAAGCATTTCTTAAAAAGTTATTCCCATCTCGGACATTGATAGCATATTTACAGGATATGCCATGAATGGGGAGATCCGCACCGATCTCTATAACTGTGCCCCATAACCCCCTCCCATGTGCTGCCGATGGACTCCGGACACTGAATTACAAGGTGGCCGAGCTTTCCGGAAACAGCCAAGCGCGTTTTGCTACACTTTTTACGTAACTTTTCATTCCTATGGGAGCGCCGGAAACGGCGTAACAAATCGCGATTGACAGTGGCCGGGTAATCCGGAAACAGAGTTACAGGTCAGGGGGACCCGGTCTAGAAATAGGTGCGGGTCCCACCAATGCGGACATGTCAGAGATGGGAATAACCCTTTAAAGTTCATCTTTGCCGTCTAATCTTCATATTGATTTTTGTTTTTCCCTCTGGTGTCGATAACGTGTCCGGTTTTAAGTGCTTCCTGCCAGCGCTGCACATTCTTGAGGCTCAAATACTAAGGACGAGCGTAAGAGCTGACATCAGCGGGTCTGCATTATCTGCTGATCAATATGGCCCTTTATGAGGAGCTGATCAAAAGGACGTTCGTTGTCTGATCCACCGACAAGCAGATAAAGTTCTCAAAGATGAAAGACGGCTGCTGATCTGTGCGCGCTGCCTGGCCAGTTAAATCCAAACTCTTGTGTTGCAAAAACTTTTTATTTGTCTTTTATTGCTGAAAAATTCAAGCGAATCCAGTTCCGACATTGAATGTATTCTCTGGTAAAAAGGTTATGAGTTTTTTTCAGAAAGAGCGCCACCCTTGTCCATAGGCTGCGCCTGGTATTGCAGCTCACATGAATAGGGCGGGGTTGCAATACCAGACACAACCCATGGACAAGGGTGGCGCTGTTGCTGGAAAAAAAAAAGTAGACCCTGGTTTCTAATCTGCTACAACTCCTTTATGTATAAACAGTGGATGTATTCGAAAATGTTGCTCAGGGTCTATATGAAGTTTGTTTAAAACTTTTTCTAACCTTTCCAGTTTTGTGGGCGTGGTATAAAATGGCGCAGTAAATGCATAAATCACACGTGACCGTTCCCAGGACTTGTATTTTGTGAATTAAATCTGCAACATTGTCATAGACAATAAAAAAAACATCCGTCCGGAAGACACTTTATTTATGTGAACCTTTTGTAAATATCACAATTGTGAAATTCCATTAATCCGGCATTTGATAATCTGTACAGATTGATAATCCAGCTCTTGGTTTCCAGGACCGATATTTGACCCGATCTATGATGCGGTTCGTTCGGATTATTGGACCCGCGGTCACTGAAGCCGAAGATTGAAAGAAGCGATTCGGAAGTTCCTGTAATGAAAAACATTATTGCAGCAGATTGTGCGGTAACCGGTTATTTTAGCCTGTCGTCCTGAAGGTTCTCTACCCTTACAAGTGAGTCTTCTATATTCTGCCTCGACTGTCTGATAATCCAGAATATTTGATAATCTGACCGGCACCCTGCAGCTCCCATGGGTGCCGGATTATAGGAATTTGACTTTGAATGCACAACAGATGATGGTTTTTACATTACGGCAGAAGCTACACAGAGATATTTAAGTACGCGAGCGTCGTGGTGAAATCTCTGGATTACAGCGACCTCCATGATTCACGATGGGAGACGAGACCGCGGGCGATTTTATGACGGTCGCAAAAAAAAAATCTTAGATGGTTGTATTTTTATCGGCTGTCGGAAATCACCCATGACCTTGTTTCACATCCAGAAATAGAGGCTGCGTTCAGCTAATCCTGCAGTTTTACAGAGAGACGCGCGTGCTGCTAAATGTCGCTTAATAGTTCCTGCCGAAACGAATGCATCTCATCACTTTTATTTTTAATGAAGATATTTATTATGTTGAAGTAATTTCCAGAATAGACCTTTATGACCTATCCACAAGATCCGGAGTCCTCCTGCGGAAAGCAGAACTTGTAGTGGAGCGGAGGATGAGCATTCGCAGTGCCGCTCCATTCAATATTTATGGGGCTGACCGAAACAGCCGAGCACGGTCTCCGCCAGTCCCATAGACTTTGAATGTAGCATGCTCATCCTCCGCTCCACTCCGTATATGGGACTGGCAGAGACAGTGCTTGGCTGTTTCGGTCAGCCCCATAGATATTGAATGGAGCGGCACCGCGAATGGTCATCCTACGCTCCACTCCAAGTTCTGCTTTCTGCAGGGGGTGGGGGGGGGGTAAGGAGTAATAGGGGGCTCAGGATTCCTGTTCTAGTGATCATGGGGGTCCCAGCCATCAGACAATTATCACCTATCCCGTGGACACATGATAAATGTCTATTCTGAAAATTCCCCTGTAATAATGACATCAAACCATGCTACATAGAGCCGAGCAATCTGTTTTCTAAGTGATCTTCAGCACTAAGGACAGAAATCCTACCAAGCCTCCTCGTCCTTCCTCTGCCCTTCAGTTTTGTGATTATTCCTGCCCGGAGTATCTGAGAGAGACTGGTTGCTATGCATGTGTGTTAAGCAGGGTGTCCATAGCAACCAAACTGTCTCAGCTGACAGCTGGATAAGCACTGTGCTGACAACAGGGAAAATAATGAGATATGGGAATGGGATGACTGCTGACAAGTTTATCAGGGGCTCGGGGTACAGACACATGCAGCGCCGTGTGTCCGGCCAAATACAGCGCCTGCACGCGGCTTTCAAATAATATCCGCGCAATTTTGCTGGTAAACAGCATACAGACGTTAACTATCATTTGAAACCGTGCTGGTAAAACCACACATTGGCACGTTTTTGGAAGACATCGCGGGCGCTACGTGTGTCTGTACCCTTGTAGCAGTAACGGATGGCGGAGAAGGGCATTTGGCCTCATGCCGGCGGCCGGTTAGGAAACGACATCTCTGCTCCTGAAGAACGGCGCAAGAGTTTTTTTTTTTCCCTGTGTGATTGTAGATTTATTTTCTAGTTCTCTGCTACATCTGTACCATAAAGTGACGACCGCGCGCTGATCGCTGACACGTTGTCAGACGGCACAATGAGATCTGCAGACACAGCTAAGTAGTAGAACAGCGACTCTCCCATCACAATGTTTATCCCCAACTGCTCCTGTACAAGCTGCTGGATCTCACAAGGTTTATTTGATATCATACCGGTCTGTGCTGTAGACGATGATATAAGATCATATTATATAAAACATCTACCCATCTAAAATACATGCAAAACAGGTTTTTGAGATTGATTATATATATAATCAGTGTGATTGGTGCAACTTTAATTACATTTTATTAAAAATTATTTTAGTTTTTTGAGATACAGCTGCTCTGTATACAGGACACAAAGCAGCTGTGTCTAGCGCTGAATCCTGTATCCGTCAGGTCCACGGTAATGACGAGTTCAGGGTCAGCGGGTTCTGTGCGAACAAGCGGTTACCGATCACTTCTAAGTTCATAACTTAGATGTGATCGATAACAGGTGGATTCTGTGTCCGAGACACGCAGGACCATCTGACATTGAACCCGTCAGTGCCGCTGACCTGATGGATTCAGGTCTCAGCGCAAGATACAGCTGCTCTATATACAGTATACAAAAGCAGCTGTACTTCAAAAAGTAAAATTTTTTAATAAAATATAATTACAAAGTTGCACCAATCACACTGATACAGTGTATGTGTGTGTGTATATGTATATATAGATATATATATCTATATATATATATATATAAAAACAAACATGTTTTCAAGAAGTGTACATAGCCTTTAAGCTTGCGCTGTTTATGTATTTTAGAAGATCCTATATTATATAAATCATCTATCTACCCATCTTTCGTCTTCTACTGCGCAGACCAGTATACAATATTTTTTTTAATAAAATGTAATTAAAGTTTCACCAATCACACTGATTGAAAATGTTTTTTTTTTTTTTTATAATAAAAGGTAATTAAAGGTGTATATTCCCTTTTAAATGAGCTGTACAGGATTAGTAAAACATGACGGCCATTTTTTTTTCTTTCCAAAAACAGCGCCACATCGGTCACAGGTTTTGAGTGGTATTGCAGCTCAGTCCTATTCATTTCAATCGAGTTGAGGTGCAATATCACACAACCCATGGACCGGTGTGGCGCTGTTTTTGTAAGAGAGCTGCCATGTTTTTCTAATCCTCTACAACCTCTTTAAATTAATACAGATGGAAGATCGAGACGATGGGGGAATCCCACAGCCAGCCGGCCCATATGGCGTCTATATTTGCATCATCTGGCCTTAGATCTGTTACTGAAACTAGAAAAATTAACTATTTTGACCATTAACATAATACATATTTTAATAATCCACTGGATTAGCACCAGTTTTGGGGATCTTGAAGTCCCATTATCAATAAGATTTGAGAAGAATTGCACCATAACGGACGTGTAGGCATCTAGCGCCTGATGAATAGGACTGGACTATGGTGGGGCTGCTGATAAGTGTTTATTATCGTAACGAGGCGGCGCTGGGAGAGTCTTTAATGAGGCGCCAGATGTCTCCTATTTTCAGACTATGAGCTGTCACCGGATCCCTACTATAACTATGATTAATGAGTTGTAATCCGGTGCATCTGCTGATGAATACAGTGTTTTCCTGTATCTTAGGCCTCCAGGGGATTCTCTTACAGTAGGTTCGGACATCCCTTCCCATGTAAGTAGAGAATAACGATTCAGTAATTTCCCTCCAGCCATGGTGTATAGTGCAAGAAATGTTCCCTATTATTCTTTGTACAGCACACGTACTTTAAAAGGGGCTGTATGGGATTTAAAAACATGGCTGCTTCCAGAAACAGCGCCACACCTGTCCAGGGGTTGTGTATGGTATTGCAGCTCAGCCCCGTTAAAGTGAAAGAAGCTAATCTGCAATACCACACACAACCTGTGGGCAGATGTGATGCTCTTTTTGGAAGAAAATTATTCTATCCCTCCAACCCTTATTAACCCCTTAGTGACCAGCCTATTTTAGGTCTTGAAGGGAAGGGGTCATGAATTTTTTTTTATTTTTTTTTAAATTATATTGCTTTTAATAAAATATAAACAAAAGTTTTATTTATTAGTGTTGTGACTTTAAACTTTTTACGGTGTTCTTACTTTTACTTATCTATGGGGGCTGCCATTTTTTTTCAATCTCTGTGTCGATTTAACGACACATACAGAGATGGAATACGGCACATACAACCCCACAGAGAATGCGAACGGGAGTCATTCCATTCTCAGAAGCGTACGCCGCCGCTCCCACACAGATTAAATCGAAGCTAGTTTGTAGAGTGAAATCCGGCGCCATTTTCATGTGGACTGGAAGCCGCTGCCGGACAGTCAGATGACGACTTCCGGCCGCGGCTTCCGGCCATATGTTCAACGAAGCGAAGGCGCAAGGAATGGGAGTATGATGTGTGTATTATGTTCATGTGTTATTATGTGTGCATTATGTTCATGTTATACTGCCTGCTGAGCACTGTATCTAATCCTCCTACACTGTGCAGTCACTCAGAAAATGGCGGCACACAGTGTAGGAGGTTTGAAGATTCAACCCCCTCCTTCTCCTGACACTAGCCAGAATAAGGGAGGGGGGATTGTTTGAGGACACTAGAGAGAGTGTGTCCACCCCAAATTTGCAGCATAAATCAATGCGGTTACTTTACCACATTGACCATGCTGCAATTTTGGGAACTGCTCCCTCTAGTGACCAGCACATGGAAATGTTATCAATTAGAATCTAATTTATAATATTTCCTGACAATGTGTAATCACTCAAATACTAATTGTTTAACTGAAAACAAAGAAATGTTTCTTGCGACATTCCCTTTAATGAGCAAGCAATTTTTTTTGTTTTCCATCGTCTCATTCAAAAAGCTACAACTTTTTATTTTTTTATGTTTGCCTCGACAGTAGAAGGTCTTGTTTTTTGCGGGACAAGTTGTATTTTTTAATAGCACCAGTTTTGGGTACATATAATTTTATTGATTAACTTTAATAAACTTTTTTTGGGGGGGATGGATAGAAAAAAAACCAGCAATTTCACAACTCTCTTTTTGCGTCCTAAATTTACACCGTTTACCATGTGGTATAAATAACACTGATTTTATTCAGAGGGTCGTTACGATTGTAACGATACTAAATTTATATACATTTTTTATGTTTTACTACTTTTTCACAGTAAAAACACGTTTAAGATTATTTGTTTTTATGTCTCCATATTTGAAGAGCTATAACTTTATTCTTTCTCTGTCGATGCAGCTGTACGAGGGCTTTTTTTTGCGGGATGATTTCTTGATCACTTTTTTTTTTTCATTTTTTAAACGCAGGATTCACAGAAAAGAGCAATTCTTGCATTGTTTTTTATTTTTGATTGTTTTTTATTTTTTTCGGCGTTCGCCGAGTGGGTTAAATAACGTAAGAGCTTCATCGTTGGGGTTGTTACAGACGCAGCGATGCCAAATATGTGTAACTTTTTATTTTTTGATTTTTAATAATAAAGCATTTTGTAAGGGGAAAAAGTGGGTTTTTCATATATTGGGTGCCGGTGGGGTTAGAGAGGGATCTCCCTCCCTCCCTCCCTCCAAAACCACTCAGAGGCAGCACTCGCTCTATAGCACATCTGAGGGGTCAAACGGATGAGATCAATACGGATATTGAACGCGCCCGTTCGAGCAGGGCTGTGAAAAGGCGTATTTTTCGGTCACTAATAGGTTAAGCAGTGTTTTCCACACAGGCCTAGCAGTACGGGCATATGTAGCTATTTTATTTTAGCTCCCCTTTTTAAAAGCACAAGGTTATGAGGAGTCATGTTTTGTACAAAATTGCGCAGCTGACAACATATTACACGTATATGTCTGGGGTGTCAGAAAGTGACTTCTTCAGACCGCTTGTCCGCACTGGACAGGTAGGGGGGGGGGGGTAGGTACATACCTGCCAATGTTTGGAAAAAGTGGTAGGAATAATTATTCAGTACAGGGCCAGACTGGCAATGCCCAAATAGTCAGAGTGCCCACAGCCCATTGGCAGCTAGAGCATTTCTTAAAGTTGAAGTTCAGGGCCTGCAGAAGAAAAAAAAAAAGCAATAATTGTTCATTAGATACGTAAACTTGATTTGAGGTAATGACTGAATCGTGGCTAAAATGAGTGGCCATGAATTTTAAATAGGATCAGTCGCCTCTCCTGACAGGTCTGTTTTAGTAAATACTTGTATTCCCCTTGAAATAACTATTCTGGAGCATCTACGTTGAGCCGTTCCTCTTTTATTCCTCCTAGAAATTTTTAAAAAAATTGACAACTGGGTGTTACCATTCCCAATGTCAAAGGGGTGTGTCCCTACACTGTTTGTTTGGTATTATCCAATCATTGCTGACAATGTCATACAGGGTAGGGACACACCTCCCACTGGTAATACCCAGTTGACAATGAATTTATAAATTCCTAGGCGGAATAACGGAGGAACGGCGTAACCCAGTGTTCTAAGAAATAAATGTTCCAGCATTGTTATTTTATGGGGAATACAAGTATCTTCTAAAACTGACATGTCAGGAGAGGGGACAGATACTCTTTAATGCCCGGGGTCTCGGATCACTCACCGTCCACCCCTGACGCAGTAGCTCAATAATAGAGCCAGTTCATACACATTAATCTAATGTTGGAAGAATCCATTGACAGTCTAGGGTGTACGGAGGCTTCTCTTTATCTCATGACGGCAGATATAAGGGCAAACCAAGATCGGCAGGAAGCCATAAAGTGAGCAATTTCACCCAGATCCTGGCATCTTACAGGGCCCGGCGATCCTTCTGCCAAATAGGAAGATACTATTATTATAAGGGGGGGGGGGGGTTTACAGATTTGGAATTTGGGCCCAGGAGCTTCAAGTTACGCCTCTGAGGATAGAGATGTTGGGTTTTATCATGCCCACTCCTTCGTTGTACCAGGAGATGAGCTACCGCCAGACACATCGGTCTCTCTCTCTGCCAATCGAGTATTCAGGTGGCCGCTATCTTATGTATATGCACAGCTTAAAGGGGCTGTCCAAGATTATAAAAACATGGCTTCTTTCTTTAAAAAACAGTGCCACACCTGTCCACAGGTTGTGTGTAGTATTACAGTTTAGCCCAATTCCCTTCAATGCAACTGAGCTGCAATACCAGACAATCTGTGGACAGATGTGTTGCTGTTTTGGGAAGAATCAGCCGTGTTTTTCCTAATCCAGGACAACCCTTCTCTCCTGTATCGTTCTCCTGCACTGCTTACAGTAGGAAGTTACGTGTCAGTAGTCTGCCGGGTAAAATATAATATTACTATTCGTCAATGCAAGTAAAGCAAATAATAATTGTAGAACGTAACAATCTGATTGGAGAACCTGTTAAATATGGAGATAAGCAGCGCTGCATAGACACCACTTATCTCTTCCAGTCTGTCAGAGATCACTATTATAGGAATTTCTTAAAGGAAGTTCGGACAACCACTGGTTGAATGACATGTAGAGCTCCCAGTGTGTTATACATCTGCTGCAGAACCTCATAAGACACTCAAACTAGTGCAGAATGACTGATACATATATTACTCCCTCTCTATTTAAAGAGGTTCTTCAGCAGCTGCAGTCTGTATTATAAGGAACACTGTCCCACTACTATAAATGATAGGAATATTAGTGTCCTCTGAGTCCAGCCTCGTGCTTTTAATATGGTCACAGAACTCATTGGTGACCCTGTATATTGTCGTCATTTACATTATCCCACGGGGCACATGATATTATTACCAGTGGCCACCAACATGAACACAAGTATTTGCCACGACAATTCTGGAATTGTGTCTGGGTGACAATCAATATGACCAGCATTACATCCCTCCAGCTTTACTACTGTTTCCTTTTGCTGTAAAACTAGTCGTCTTTGCCATTCTGGGCTCTTGGAAAGCTGGGTGACAAACACAGAGCTGTTATGGTGGCCATACAGGTAGGTTGACCCCTGCTTTAATGAAATTTACTATCAGTGGTCGTCCTGTCTTTCACCATTGTCTTTCCTCTTGTAGACTAGCAGAATGTGACTTTTTAGAGTGACATTACATTTTGCTGCTAGTCATTAGGGTGACTCCTAATTAAAATCCACCTCCATCAAAGAACACTTTATATGCATTACATGAACCTCAACAAATTAGGAGAGCTGTAAAGCAAAAGGTTATTGTAATATGCTGTTATTAGTGCAATCATTCTGTATTAATGACTATGTATTAATTATAAATGCTGCTTGTGGCTTTCTATAGAGATATAATACCTCGGACTGCTAACTAGTTACTTCAAAATTGCTGAAAAAGAAAGCACAAGCCACAGATACGTTGTACACTTTTGATAATCCGCACTGTAAGGGGCAATTCTTGGAACGATCATCTACATTTTTCCAAATAACCCTTTCTACTCCATGTCCCTCATATCATAGATCATGGTGCACAGATTTCATTTACCATTTACCCTGTGAATTTTTTCCTTTGCTCCGTGCCAGCCCCTGCTGAGTATTACACCATGAATGACAAAGTGAGTGAAGAACGCAAAAACTACAAGGTCACTGGCCTGATATAACTACTATAATACTGGTCCCTATATACAAGAATATAACTACTATAATACTGCTCCTATATACAAGAATATAACTACTATAATACTGCCCCTATATACAAGAATATAACTACTATAATACTGCTCCTATATACAAGACTATAACTACTATAATACTGCTCTCTATATACAAGAATATAACTACTATAATACTGCCCCTATATACAAGAATATAACTACTATAATACTGCTCCTATATACAAGAATATAACTACTATAATACTGCCCCTATATACAAGAATATAACTACTATAATACTGTCCCTATATACAAGAATATAACTACTATACTACTGCCCCCAATATACAAGAATATAACTACTATAATACTGCTCCTATATACAAGACTATAACTACTATAATACTGCTCTCTATATACAAGAATATAACTACTATAATACTGCCCCTCAATACAAGAATATAACTACTATAATACTGCTCCTATATACAAGAATATAACTACTATAATACTGCCCCCTATATACAAGAATATAACTACCATAATACTGCCCCTATATACAAGAATATAACTACTATAATATTGCCCATATATACAAAACTATAACTACTATAATACTGCCCCCTATATACAAGAATATAACTACTATAATACTGCTCCTATATACAAGAATATAACTACTATAATACTGCCCCTATATACAAGAATATAAGTACTATAATACTGCCCCCTATATACAAGAATATAACTACCATAATACTGCCCCTATATACAAGAATATAACTACTATAATACTGCCCCTATATACAAGAATATAACTACTATAATACTGCCCCTATATACAAGAATATAACTACTATAATACTGCCCCCTATATACAAGAATATAACTACTATAATACTGCCCCCTATATACAAGAATATAACTACTATAATACTGCTCCTATATACAAGAATATAACTACTATAATACTGCCCCCTATATACAAGAATATAACTACTATAATACTGCCCCCTATATACAAGAATATAACTACTATAATACTGCCCCCTATATACAAGAATATAACTACTATAATACTGCTCCTATGTACAAAAATGTAATTCAAATTCACATTACAGTATTATAGTAACAGCAGATCATTTTTTTCTTGTATTTTCAAGTTGCAATGCTACCTATTCATTAGTCTGCTTTATTCCTGTGTATATTGGATATCCTGCATCGGTCTATGAAGGGCACACGTATTACAGTATTCATTGCACACATTCTGTATTCAGTATTGTAGAACAGCTGTGATCTAATACATTTTATTTTTTTTCAGTTTTACCATTTCCTTTTCTTCGCTTCTCTGCCAGTAACGCTTTTAAATAAAGTGACGTGCAACTTTTTATCATCGGCCCCCCCTATATAACAGTCGTCCGTGCAAGTTTAAATGGTCTTAGATCTGCCGTATTTATAGGTAAGAGCAACAAGGGAAAAAAAATTATTTTATTTAAAAGTTTTTTTTCTACCTTGCTGTAATGATGCCCGAAATTGCAAACTAACAAGCCTAGCGCAGTATGACAGAAACGTAACCTCATCATTTTAATGTAACCTATTATCGGTGCCCTAGTTTTGTTCCAACATTTCTTTGATTAATTTCCCTTTGTGCATGCACATCATTGTGGATAATGGCAGAACCTGGAGCAAGGATGTTACAACTGAGCCAAGGGATAACTTTGGGGTCTCATCCCCCGATAAATAGATGGAGCTATTTTTAAAATCATATATACCTTATTTAAAACATTCTTCAGAAGGGAAACTTCAATACAATGTAGAATAGAACATTTGTAAGATTAATGCCGCTTCTTCACTACAGACAGAATGGGAACTGCAAAACCTGCTGACTGGAGACCCCCGTTACTCGGGTAAGAGGTTGTTTGAGGATTTTTCTGGCAATGTTAAGCTCGATCTTAAATCAATGCCTCTTAACCACAGCAAGTGCAAGCAAATATACAGAAATAAGAGTAGTATCTGAACATGACTGTATTATAGAGAGTGGGGCCTACAGCGGACCACCAACCCAGTTTGTGCTTTATATTGACACTAAATCGGTTATTAAAGAAAACGACATTCTATGTAGTGTACTGTGTTATTTGGTGATAGATGAGTATTATTATGCCACTTATTGATGCTCAGTATATGACCTCCCACTTGCCTCACATCATGGCACTAATTCCATCATGTACAGACCTACACGCATTAAGGCTGGATTCACACGAGCGTTGCGTTTTTGCGCGCGCAAACAACGCGGCGTTTTGCGCACGCAAAAACCATTTGACAGCTGCGTGTGTCATCCGTGTCTGATGCGCGGCTGCGTGATTTTCGCGCAGCCGGCATCATAGAGATGAGGCTTGTCGACGCCCGTCACTGTCCAAGGTGCTGAAAGAGCTAAATCTTTCAGCACCCTCGACAGTGAATGCCGAACACAACAGCGAAAAACCTGTAAAAAAAAAGATAAAGTTCCTACTTACCGAGAACTTCCTGGCCGTTGCCTTGGTGACGCGTCCTTGGTGACGCGCCTCTCTTGACATCGGGCCCCACCTCCCTGGATGACGCGGCAGTCCAAGTGACCGCTGCAGCCTGTGATTGGCTGAAGCCTGTGCTTGGCCTGTGATTGGCTGGAGCTGTCACTTGAACTGAAGTGTCATCCCGGGAGGTCGGACTGCAGGAAGGAGACAGGAGTTATCGGTAAGTTAGAACTTCGTTTTTTTTTACAGGTTCATGTATTTTGGGATCGCAAGTCACTGTCCATGGTGCTGAAACAGTTTAACTCTTTCAGCACCATGCACAGTGAATGTCTCCGGACGTCGCGGACCGGAATTTTTTTTGCCGGGTTCGGCCAAAACGAGTTTGGCCGAACCCGGTGAAGTTAGCTTCGGTTGTCGGGGTTCGCTAATCGCAAAAACACTCCGTTTGGATGTTCGGAAACAGAAAAGCACGCGGTGCTTTTCTGTTTACATTCATCCTTTTGACAGCTGTTGCGCAAACACGCAGTTCGCACGGAAGTGCTTCCGTGCAACATGTGTGGTTTTCACGCACCCATTGACTTCAATGGGTGCGTGATGCGTTGAAAACGCTGAATCAACGGACATGTCGTGAGTTTTTTGCAACGGAGCAACGCTGCGCAAAAAACGCTGCCATGTCTGCACGGCCCCATTGACTAATATAGCTACGGGCAACGCACGTGAAAATCACGCGCGTTGTACGCGCGTAGTTTACGTTCGTCTGAATAAGCCCTAATAGAATTCTTTGAGTCTATTGGTTACTGGCTCTTACAAGATCAACATACTCTTCTCCCGCTGTGGTCATAAATCCCATGATCTGAGTGGTTACATTTCTGGTTCCTCCCACTTAACACTGGTATTGTCACCTTCAACCCAATTCTCACTAATGTCCCATGAGTGGACCGGTCACTGATCCCAGCAAGTTCAGCACACTCCTCTTCTGCTGCTGTCATTCCCATAATAGAATTGGATACAAAGTCTTCCGCATGGATGTAACGGAGATGGGAGAGTTTACAAGCAATGGAATAGAGATTGTATGAGCAAAAAATAAATAAAAAATTATAGGGAGCAGAACAATGACCATGAAAATGATCACCTTTCGATTTCTCGAACAAACTTACTGCTAATGAACCTCATTGTAGAGTTTAGGCCTAAAACGCTCCACACTTTATGAAACTGTTCCTGTCACACGTAGCCTATACTCACATACAATCATGATTGGACAGGTCACTGCCCCCTCACAAGTTCAGTACAGTCCTCTTCTGCTGCTGTCTGTATCTTATTGGATATGGAGAATCCTGAGTTTCTCTTCATGACACTGAACCTATCATCCGCAGTCCTGACATCACCATAATATATATGAGGGGACAAGTAACTGCCTCCTACAAGATCAACACACTCTTCTCCTGCTGTCATCATTTATGATCTAATAAGTTGTAACTTAAGGTTCCTGGACTCAGATGCAAAATCTGTATCAGGAAACCCCAACTATCATATGCCATTTGTAGTACAATTATTCTTATGTCGTAGAGAAGCCATTTGACTTCCTCAGACACCAGGTGTCTGTGTGATCCTGCAAAGACCCTTACATACAGCCCCCTCAACAACATTACCAAACATGGGGAAGGGTTTGGAACAAAACGGAGGCTCACACTGTCTTTCACGCCTGTAAAGGATCGGAAAGAAAGAGCAATGGAATGGATGAGGCTGAGACAAACAAACCCTCCTGCTGTAGAATGGGGTATGTGATGTGAATCAGCCACAGGGGACAGGGATGGGGCAAAAAATTGCAAAAACCAAACAGACCATTCACACAATCTTCTATGACAATTGGTCATATATGTCTATTGCAATTATAAAAATAGAAAATGTAGCGAAATGCATTCTATATTTCTCCTGATGTCACAACTTCTTGGTCATGAACATACTTCTCGAGAATCATCACTCCATAAATTAAATAGTCTTAGCCTCCAGTGGTGTCTCCACTCGACCCGCACAATCAATCCATTGGACATTAATGGGTTGGAAAGACCAGATCTGTCAGAAACGTTCAAATGTAGAAGTCAATTTTTAATCCGGAAAAGGGCAAAAATTTGCTCGAAAACAGAGCCAGGCTGAGGAGCGTCCCAGCCCCTGTCCTTACCCAAAGCCTCCAGCAACTTCAACTCGAAAATAATGTGCTGATACCAGACAATCTATATAGATGAAAGCCGAGGCAGACTTTCATGCTAATAATGTCTCTTAAAATAACAGATGAATCCCTGAATAATTAAATTATGAGAAAATGCTGCGCCAAGGTTAAATATGAAAGGGGATTTGATATTTGAAGTTACATTAAGGGGGGCACTGTACTTTTCCAATGGCGGATATCTTTATAGAAAAGATGAAAGGATGCCTCGATTTGATTTGGCATTGTCTTATGGCCAAAGTAATGTTTCCTTCAGAACCTGTAAGATCTTAATTATTTAGAAAAAAAATAGAAAAGTGTTCATCGGAATGACTGCGTGAATTTACTTATGATAATAAACGTCTAGCAGGAGGAAAGAGAATGTAGAGAGAGAGAAAGAAATATTGTGTATGAATCTATCTCTGTCCATCTATAGATCCAAAGAATCCGGCAGCACTCCAAGGTATGGGCAAAAAAGTGGTCTCAAGCTTGACAAAGGCTCTTCTGTTGAGCTGAAACGTTGCATTTACTGATGGACCAATACAACACCACCACTTTTTTGTCCATACCTTGGAGTGCTGCCTGATTGTTTGGATCTACTAGATTTGGGTCCTATGTTTGACCCAGGCAGGCTTGCACCCACATACTATTGGGGGCTGTGTGGCTGACATCTTTCTTGGGGGCACGCACGCACACACGTCTACCTCTTGCCCAGGAGCTGCCAAGACTTAGTATGTAAGGCAGTATGGAGGGCACTATGAGGCCAGCAGTATGGAGGGTACTATGAGGCCAGCCCTATGGAGTCCACTATGAGGCCAGCAGTATGGAGGGCACTAATAGGCAAACACTATACAGTCCACTATGAGGTCATCATTATGATGTCCACTATATATTATGAATATGCAGTGCACTATGAGGCCAGCCCTATGGAGTCCACTATGAGGCCAGCCCTATGGAGTCCACTATGAGGCCAGCCCTATGGAGTCCACTATGAGGCCAGCCCTATGGAGTCCACTATGAGGCCAGCCGTATGGAGTCCACTATGAGGCCAGCACTATGGAGTCCACTATGAGGCCAGCACTATGGAGTCCACTATGAGGCCAGCACTATGGAGTCAACTATGAGGCCAGCACTATGGAGTCCACTATGAGGCCAGCACTATGGAGTCAACTATGAGGCCAGCACTATGGAGTCCACTATGAGGCCAGCACTATGGAGTCCACTATGAGGCCAGCCCTATGGAGTCCACTATGAGGCCAGCCCTATGGAGTCCACTATGAGGCCAGCCCTATGGAGTCCACTATGAGGCCAGCCCTATGGAGTCCACTATGAGGCCAGCCGTATGGAGTCCACTATGAGGCCAGCCGTATGGAGTCCACTATGAGGCCAGCCGTATGGAGTCCACTATGAGGCCAGCCGTATGGAGTCCACTATGAGGCCAGCCGTATGGAGTCCACTATGAGGCCAGCCGTATGGAGTCCACTATGAGGCCAGCACTATGGAGTCCACTATGAGGCCAGCACTATGGAGTCCACTATGAGGCCAGCACTATGGAGTCCACTATGAGGCCAGCACTATGGAGTCCACTATGAGGCCAGCACTATGGAGTCCACTATGAGGCCAGCACTATGGAGTCCACTATGAGGCCAGCACTATGGAGTCCACTATGAGGCCAGCACTATGGAGTCCACTATGAGGCCAGCACTATGGAGTCCACTATGAGGCCAGCACTATGGAGTCCACTATGAGGCCAGCACTATGGAGTCCACTATGAGGCCAGCACTATGGAGTCAACTATGAGGCCAGCACTATGGAGTCAACTATGAGGCCAGCAGTATGGAGTCCACTATGAGGCCAGCAGTATGGAGTCCACTATGAGGCCAGCAGTATGGAGTCCACTATGAGGCCATCACTATGGAGTTGTGATCGCAATTTGAGTCACGTTACGCCTTGATCTCCATGCAGGTTCAAATCAGGTGGGGG
Source organism: Rhinoderma darwinii (assembly GCF_050947455.1). Taxonomy (NCBI): domain Eukaryota; kingdom Metazoa; phylum Chordata; class Amphibia; order Anura; family Rhinodermatidae; genus Rhinoderma; species Rhinoderma darwinii. The sequence goes on from NC_134695.1 coordinate 90,764,166, forward strand.
GGGGCAGCCTCTCCCATTGGAAACAGTGCGCAGGGGGTTTCCCACCCACAATGAGGACACACTCAACATGAGGTACGGACGCCATTACCGGGCGTCGGCTGGTCCTGTTTTCTAATACATACAAAATGACACAGTCATACAAAATATCTATATCAGCATTTAATGTTGTGTCCATTCATTTCAAGAACAAGATTACATTTCTTATATCACCAGCAGCTGTTCTTCACCTCCCCCTTCTCTTATCACACAAGTTGATTCTAAATTATACCATATGGGAATTTACTATAAGGTCATTTGCAACATTAAAACAGCTACTACTTCTATATATCTCCAAAAAGGGACAGGCTCTGTCTCCGGGTCAGGGGCTTTCTGAACTAAAGTCAACGCATCCCTAGGGTTCCATGGCTTATATTTATGTTCTCTACCTTTATTGAAATTTTTGTCAGCTTCAGTCGCAAATAGGTCTGTCAATACTTGTAACCTTTTTCCCACGTTTTCTAATGCTTGCGTCGTATCTTTTGACTCGGGAAGCTTCCTTGCTGCTTCTGCCTGATTCATATTACGCTGATGTCTTTCCCTTTCCTCTTTATACGCTCTAGTTTCTACTCTTTCATCCGTTGAGCCCTCGGCTCCTCCTGTTACTGGGGTTATTCCTGCCAACACTACAGGGGCCAACCCTATTGTTTGTTTATATGGTTCTGGTACTTGTTGAGGTGAGGGGGCAAAGGGGTTTGTGCTACTCATTCTTGGTACCACTGGATATATCCCTAGGGGATTTTGCCCTCCTGTTCTTGCTGCCCCACATGCAAAACAAGTATCCCTCCATGCTTGATTCTGCTGACCACACACTCCACACGTCCATCCCCCTGGTCCCTGCATCGTGACTACCCCATACCCCGGTGGGCTACTTGCTATTCCGTTTCCTTGTTTACCACCTTCATTATAACAAGTGTAGTAAAACTTATCTTTACATTCTGTTTCCCTGAAACCTCCTCGTACTACTTCTTCTGACACTTTTCATCTTTCAGCCATCCACGTTTTGTGTCACAACATTCATTCCATTTTTCTGCGTCTAACCGTCCATGGGATTCTAGACCCCATGCTTTCATTAAATTTTTTTTATTTTTATTTATTTATTTATTTGTTCCCTGCGTTGCCTTTTTACCTTCTCTTTCTGCTACTACCTGTTTGGCGGTTTGTCCTTTGGGGTGCTCATCTCATACTCTTGTTACAGATTCTAGCTACTGACAGATGAATTCCATTCTCATCTGTTTTATACAGTTTCTAGTTTCCGTACTTACTCCTGTTACAGATTTTAGCTACTGATAGATGAATTCCATTCTCATCTATTTTAGACAGTTTCTAGCTTCCGTACTTACTCTTATTACAGATTCTAGCTGACAGACGAATTCCATTCTCATCTGTTTTACAGTTTCTAGTCTCCGTACTTAATAGGGACACCAGTTCCCCATTGTCTAGTTATAAGTGGTCGCCTATAGGCAGACCCTAAGTTATGTAGGGGGTAGTTTTCCTGATAGGTGAATTTCTGGATTTACGATCCCCTAGTAAGCTTACACCCTTTTAACAGGTGCTTGCTCACCCATATGCCATACCTCAAACTCTCGTTTGCCGTGACTGTTTCCCATAGCCCTGCTATGATGGAGGGGACTCTTACCCTTCTCTCTCAGTTTTTATCTTCACTAACAAACACTATGGCTATTGGCTGTTAGGGAAAGTCCCACACTACCTTTCTCACCTATTTTATACAGTTACTTATCCCCTCAAAACCCTTTTAAACCTTCTTCTACTCTGGCCAGAGAATTAAATTCCTTTTATAACTAGCTTACTTTCTTCTTATTCACTTTAAACACCACTCAAGGAGATATCCTCCACACCATAACAGTAATATGACAAATATTCCTGATCCAAATAATAATACAAACGTAAAATCAAGCTGTTCATTTGACATGCCGGATTATCGGATTGCAGAAAATTCTGGAATTTTGAGCTGAAAATCAGTGCATGATAATCCCCGCAAGTACCTCAATGCTGTACACACATTTTCGGTATTTTGCCGGATTATCGGAAGTTTTTTCCAAAAAAACAATTTCCTTATTCTAAAATGCATTTGTGACACAAAACTGGGTTTCAACAACATTCATACAAATACTGTCATGGAGATCAGGCACTTTATCCTGAGGGTAGGATTACATATAGACTTGACCAGATTTTTACACTAAAAATACCCTCATGTGGCCCCTCTATCCCTCAGGAGTACTACCGGGAAGGTGACCTACCAGACAGGAAGGTGCAGAGCAGAGTTTGTAAGAATTAAGTCTTCTTACCTTGCTGCAGCAGTGGTCTGCACGTTCCTTCGTCCGGGTGGTCGCCATTCAAGTCCCGGGAGATCCCCTAGGTGGGGTGCCGTCCTTCTGGTCAAGTCCCTGGTTCGGGCGCCAATTTCTGTGATCGCAATTTGAGTCACGTTACGCCTTGATCTCCATGCAGGTTCAAATCAGGTGGGGGGGGGGCAGCCTCTCCCATTGGAAACAGTGCGCAGGGGGTTTCCCACCCACAATGAGGACACACTCAACATGAGGTACGGACGCCATTACCGGGCGTCGGCTGGTCCTGTTTTCTAATACATACAAAATGACACAGTCATACAAAATATCTATATCAGCATTTAATGTTGTGTCCATTCATTTCAAGAACAAGATTACATTTCTTATATCACCAGCAGCTGTTCTTCACCTCCCCCTTCTCTTATCACACAAGTTGATTCTAAATTATACCATATGGGAATTTACTATAAGGTCATTTGCAACATTAAAACAGCTACTACTTCTATATATCTCCAAAAAGGGACAGGCTCTGTCTCCGGGTCAGGGGCTTTCTGAACTAAAGTCAACGCATCCCTAGGGTTCCATGGCTTATATTTATGTTCTCTACCTTTATTGAAATTTTTGTCAGCTTCAGTCGCAAATAGGTCTGTCAATACTTGTAACCTTTTTCCCACGTTTTCTAATGCTTGCGTCGTATCTTTTGACTCGGGAAGCTTCCTTGCTGCTTCTGCCTGATTCATATTACGCTGATGTCTTTCCCTTTCCTCTTTATACGCTCTAGTTTCTACTCTTTCATCCGTTGAGCCCTCGGCTCCTCCTGTTACTGGGGTTATTCCTGCCAACACTACAGGGGCCAACCCTATTGTTTGTTTATATGGTTCTGGTACTTGTTGAGGTGAGGGGGCAAAGGGGTTTGTGCTACTCATTCTTGGTACCACTGGATATATCCCTAGGGGATTTTGCCCTCCTGTTCTTGCTGCCCCACATGCAAAACAAGTATCCCTCCATGCTTGATTCTGCTGACCACACACTCCACACGTCCATCCCCCTGCCCCTGATGTGGCCACGCCCGGCCCATCCAAATCAGTATGAAATAATCACTTTGTTAATTTTGTTATTTGTAGTGTTTTTTTCTATTTACAGAAGTTCCAGTCTAGTTCACTGATGAAACAACACGTAATTATAAGATAGAGATGGTGGCCGTCAGACTGTACGGTTAAACATTAACGTAGATAATTTCTATACAATGGTGTGATAAATGATTGCAGATACGTATGTTGTTTTGCCGGCATTGAAAGTGTTAAGTTGTGAGAAGTTGTGAGAAGCTTTGAGTTTGTGACCCCCCTCCCTCCCCTCTAAAGTGTGCTGTGTTTGGGAGGAGGAGGAGGGGGGCTGACTGGGTGCAGTCTGCAGGGCTGATGAGACAAAGGGATCTCAATATGCACTACTGAGATATATATATATATATATATATGTCAGTAATGTCTACAAACCGAAATACATTTCTTCTCTTTTGCGCAAGCGCTGTTGGTTATAAAAGTTACGATATTTATGTGTTATGATGTGATCAGATTTCATGTGTTTTGATGTTAATTCAGATGTATTAAACTACAGATACTGTGAGACACGGGGGTTTGAAAATGTATGTGCCCCCCACCGTTATACTGTTTATTGGTTTGCAGTAATTAATGTTATCAGAGATAATATTTTCTGTTTTATTGAATAACTAACTACAATTGTTTTGTTTTTGATTTTACACATGAGTTATGTCATTGTAAAGATAACATGTTTGTCAGGAAAAAGTCATTTTTGTTTCAGGCTGTTGCATATTACAAGGGGTTAAATTAGTGTTATGTTGAGATGTAGTTTTGAACTCTGCTACATCACTCTCGCAGAGTCCACAAAGGGGGGAAGGGTGAAGGAACTGATCAGGTACAATTGTGGTTTATGTGTAAGAGACCATCCCCCTCCAGCAAAGTTACACAGGAGGATGTGACGTCACTCACACGAGTTTTTATGGATTTAGATGAGGGAGAAGGCAAAACAAAACTTGTCTGGACATTGTTAATTTGATGTAAAGTTTTTGGGAATGTTTTATTTTTATTTGTTTTTGTATTAATCAAGTATTTGCAGAACCTGATAGAAGTGAGATTCTCAAAGTATTTTGGATTATCAGCTGAATGAGGAGGAGTTGTGTTTGGTAGCGGCTTGTGACACCAATCCATGGAGTACCTCTACGCAAGCATATACTTTGTACTGGACTGAACAAAATGGACATGCCACTGCAGTTCTCACACAAAGTCATGGACCACAGCAGCGCCCGGTAGCATATTATTCAGCTAGACTAGACCCTGTGGCCCGAGGTTCCCCATCATGTGTGAGAGCTATCATTGCTGTAAATTCAATGTTAAACAAGGCCTCAGATTTGGTCCTGGCATTTCCAGTCCAAGTTTTGCACCACATGATATTATTGTTATTTTTACTCAAGTACAACCGAAGCATTTGTCCACTGCAAGACATTTGAGATTAACCTGTGCTCTTCTTCTTCCTGAGCAGGTTACTTTACACCGCTGTACTACATTGAACCCAGCTACCTTACTGCCTTTGGAGCAAGGGGGAGAAGACGTAGGTAAAGTATGGTCACAATTTTTGCCTGAAACTGATGAACATGATTGTATGGCCCTTATGGCCCAGGAAACAGTGGGGTTTGCACATGTAAGAGATACCCCACTCCAAAACCCAGACCTAATACTCTTTGTGGATGGTTCAAGGTATTGTGTAGAAGGATCTTTTCTTACAGGATATGCAGTAACCACCGAAGATGTAGTCCTAGAAGCAGCCTCCTTACCAGCGTCCCGCTCAGCACAAGAAGCGGAGCTTAAGGCCCTGGCAGCAGCATGCCAACATGCAGAAGGAAAGACAGCAAATATATACACTGACTCTCGATATGCTTTTGGGATTGCACACGATTATGGCCCCATATGGAAGGCTAGACAATTTTTGACCTCTGCAGGTACACCTGTAAAGAATGCAGACTTTGTAAAATACTTGATGGAGACCCTGATGTTACCCACAGAAGTAGCAGTAGTAAAAATTAAAGCTCACACTAAGGTGAGTTCACCAGAGACAAAAGGGGAAATGCCCCGGCAGACGAAGCGGCAAAGCAAGCAGCACAGAAGCTACCCGTGTTAGCAGCCGTATGTCAGATAAAAGATCCAGAGGAAACAAGACCAGCTGTAAGCCCGGAACTACTGCAAAAACTTCAAGGACAAGCAACAGAAGAAGAAAAAGACAAGTGGACGGCCCAAGGAGCAACGCTACGAAAAGATGGCCTCTGGCAGTGCCAGAATAAACTGTGCCTGCCTAAGACAATGTTCCCAATGATGGCCCAGATAACACATGGAGCGACTCACCAATCAAAAACGGCAATGATGGACTTGGTTAACAAAACCTGGTATGCTCCAGGGTTTAGTGTGATGGCCAGCAGTTTTACACAAGGATGCATGATCTGTGCAACACATAATATTGGAAGAACTGTAAAAGTACCACAGAAGCACACACCCAGACCTATATATCCGTTCCAGAGACTACAGATAGACTATATTCAATTACCCAAAGTTGGTACCTATGAGTATGTGCTTGTTTGTATTGATCTCTTTTCAGGATGGCCAGAAGCTTTTCCAGTAACCAAAGCTACAGCCGTAGCCACAGCAAAGAAACTGATCAACGAGGTGGTGTGCAGATATGGAGTTCCAGAGGTGATCGAGAGCGACAGAGGAACTCATTTTACGGGTGAAATCATGAACTATGTGTTGTCAGCTCTAGGCATAAGTCAAGCCCTACATACACCATACCATCCACAAAGCAGTGGGAAGGTTGAGAGACTAAATGGGACTCTCAAATTGAAAATCCAAAAAGTAATGGTAGAAACCGGGAAACCATGGACCGAGTATCTACCATTAGCCTTGTTCTCAGTAAGATACACGCCCACAAAAAGAACAGGTCTCAGCCCATATGAGATCTTATTTGGGTCGGCTCCCAGATTAGGATGTTATTTTCCACAGGTGCTCCAAATGCAGTATGGTAGACTAACAGATTATGTATAAACGCTGAACAAACAAGTGACTAAGGTGCATGCACAAGTATTTGCTTCCATTCCAGGTCCTGATTCAGTTGAAGGGACGCATAAGCTAGAACCAGCAGATTGGGTCGTTGTCAAAAGACACGTGAGGAAAAGTCTAGACCCAAGATTTGATGGTCCTTTTCAAGTCCTACTCGTTACAAGCACCTCAGTGAAGCTAGAAGGAAAGACAAGCTGGATTCACGCCAGTCATTGTAAAAAGGTTCTTCAGCCAGAAGAATGAAGATCTTTGCGGTTGTTGCGGCGGTTGTTGCGTGTGCTCTTATACAAAAAGGCAGAACTGCTACTCCTGTACACGTAATCAGTACAGAATCACTGGAACAGTTCAGGACAGTGTGGGCGAATGCCACAGTGGATAGAAAGCAGGGTAACTACACCTGTAAGGCCAATGACCCGTGTTATACTACAAATGTGACTACAACCGAAGGGACTTGGAGAAAAGGACCACATGGAGGGACTGTGTACCTTCACATAGACAAAACAGCCAACATTAGCATACAAGAAGAGACGGCTGTTGTTTTGTTGTTATGAACCAGATTTACAGTATCTACAGAAATATACAACCAGTAAAAATAGAAATGAAATGATAAATAAGATTTATGAAAGATGCAACAAGGAGAGGCTCAACTCTATGATTGTAATAAAAGAAACTGATGGGATGATATTATGCATGAATAATAGCCAAATAAGAAATAGAAGATATTTTGTATTCTTGATAACAATTTTAAGAGATAGTTTTAAGCCACATATAACAGAACAAAGTCTGGAAAGAATCGCACACATTTGTAAGAGCGCTGTAACCCAACAGCAGAAAGAGAATGTACACTTCAATATTTCCTTCCCTGAATCCCCCAGCTGTCATAGACAAAAAAGAGAATGGTATGACCCGCTATTAGGAGGGGTAGGAACGGGATTAGGAGTATTGAATGGGATACAGTTAGAAACAGTTATGAACAAATTAAACTCAGTGGGAGATGACACATGTACTGCATTAAGGAGAGGTGCCTCATGGTTACCTACTACCTTTCACTTACAGCAAAAAGGGTTAGCTATAGATGAACGGTTCCTAAATGTTTTTAATGAAAGTATGCTAACCGAATATAGAACATTACAGAATGTATCAACTTTAGTAAATTGGACAGTATGTACGCTTAAAACGATGTGGCATCAAGAACAGATGAATAATTTTAAGAATAAATTGTTTAGTAGTCATGTTAGGCAATGGACAGACATTCTGCCCATAGGAGAGAGAAATGATACGTGGTTATTGTTACAGCCTGAGTATACTGAGTGTACACCTAGATGGTGTGCAGGAAGACTAATAGCATTTCATGTGAAAAATCCTACTCTATTATGCAAATTTATTGTTATGCCAATGGTAATGATTGATCCGGTGACATTATTAGGACAATATTGGATGCCAGAAATAAAAGGAACACACATAGACTCTCAAAATAAGACGAGGAATATAGATTTGTGCCAATTAACAGAGCAAGGATATGTATGTAATCAGCAGTCAGGGATATATGAACCCTGTCTAATGCAGCACCAGGATAATGTATGCGCACTCACTATAATCCCAGAAGCTAACCTACAGGTTTATATTGAAGTAGGTCCACAGCATGTATGCTTAATAACTAACGACAAGCAGACCCTTAGCCAGTTTAATCTCACAGGACCATTTTCAGGATGTCTATACAATGTGACGCATTTGACTTGGGGGAACCAAACTATAGTGTTCTTGCCTACTTTAGAAGAAATAATGTCCACTGTATGGGTACCTGAACCTTTGCCCTATGGAAATTTTAGTTTGCCACTGGAAGAGTTAAAACAAGTGTTACAAAAGTCTAAAGACGTAAAGAAATTGATAGCAGCCCATAATGTAACTCTAAGTAAAGTGAAAGTATTGGCTACAATAGCAGCTAGGGAAGTAATAAATTTATTGTCAGCAATAAAAGATGCTAGTGCCCATCATTGGTATGACATATTTACAGGATTTTCCCCCACTGCCACTAAGATACTGCATGTGTTATTCCAACCCTTGATATGTTTCATAATATTGTTTATATTGCTTACATGTTTTAATTGTTATACATTTTGCAAAATAAGGGAAGCATTCAATCAGAGGCCTATACATTATGATGAAAGAGTGTTGTGAGATTACCCCACCTACATACCTGTGTGAATCAAGTGAAGAAATGGATCGAAGCCTTGCTATCAGGAGATAGAAGTAGCATTGGAATTTAGGTGTTGGTAAAATCACAAAAGGAGGGATTGTTATGGAATAAATATATGTATAATGTATCTGGGGCCCCAAGGAGTGAAATGTTGTAGAGGAGAACATGTGTTACAATAGAATGGGTATTTTAGAGAGGTTAAGAGAGGAAGTGGTTTACGGCTGCTTTGATGTCCATTGAAATTGCAAACAGATGGTGGACAATCAATTGACCAACCCCCCCCCCTAAGCATAAAGGAAGCCTAAGGGAATACCTTGAGTTCCACCAATGGGCTTTATGGGAAAAAAAGGATGTAAGGATTGAATATACAGATGACTCATATGTTATGGAATGTTCTTTGTTCGTCTGATGCTATAAGTAGGAACGTTTGTAGTTCAATAAATTAGAAGGATTTTTACTTTGAGAAACGTCTCAGTGTATCTGTTGCTTCTCCGAGCTCGCCCCCCCCCCACCTGATTTGAACCTGCATGGAGATCAAGGCGTAACGTGACTCAAATTGCGATCACAGAGTCAACTATGAGGCCAGCACTATGGAGTCAACTATGAGGCCAGCAGTATGGAGGGCACTATGAGGCCAGCAGTATGGAGGGCACTATGAGGCCAGCAGTATGGAGGGCACTATGAGGCCAGCAGTATGGAGGGCACTATGAGGCCAGCAGTATGGAGGGCACTATGAGGCCAGCAGTATGGAGGGCACTATGAGGCCAGCAGTATGGAGTCCACTATGAGGCCATCAGTATGGAGAGCACTAATAGGCAAACACTATACAGTCCACTATGAGGTCATCATTATGATGTCCACTATATATTATAAATATGGAGTGCACTGAGGCCATCAGTATGCAGCGCACTATGAGGCCGTCAGTATGCAGCGCACTAGGAGGCCGTCAGTATGCGGCGCACTAGGAGGCCGTCAGTATGCGGCGCACTAGGAGGCCGTCAGTATGCGGCGCACTAGGAGGCCGTCAGTATGCGGCGCACTAGGAGGCCGTCAGTATGCGGCGCACTAGGAGGCCGTCAGTATGCGGCGCACTAGGAGGCCGTCAGTATGCGGCGCACTAGGAGGCCGTCAGTATGCGGCGCACTAGGAGGCCGTCAGTATGCGGCGCACTAGGAGGCCGTCAGTATGCGGCGCACTAGGAGGCCGTCAGTATGCGGCGCACTATGAGGCCATCAGTATGCGGCGCACTATGAGGCCGTCAATATGGGGTCCACTATGAGGCCAGCAGTATGGGGTCCACTATGAGGCCAGCAGTATGGAGTCCACTATGAGGCCAGCAGTATGGAGTCCACTATGAGGCCAGCAGTATGGAGTCCACTATGAGGCCAGCAGTATGGAGTCCACTATGAGGCCAGCAGTATGGAGTCCACTATGAGGCCAGCAGTATGGAGTCCACTATGAGGCCAGCAGTATGGAGTCCACTATGAGGCCAGCAGTATGGAGTCCACTATGAGGCCAGCAGTATGGAGTCCACTATGAGGCCAGCAGTATGGAGTCCACTATGAGGCCAGCAGTATGGAGTCCACTATGAGGCCAGCAGTATGGAGTCCACTATGAGGCCAGCAGTATGGAGTCCACTATGAGGCCAGCAGTATGGAGTCCACTATGAGGCCAGCAGTATGGAGTCCACTATGAGGCCAGCAGTATGGAGTCCACTATGAGGCCAGCAGTATGGAGTCCACTATGAGGCCAGCAGTATGGAGTCCACTATGAGGCCAGCCCTATGGAGTCCACTATGAGGCCAGCACTATGGAGTGCACTATGAGCCCATCGTTATGCAGTGCACTATGAGGCCGTCAGTATGTAGGGCACTATGAGGCCATCAGTATGTAGGGCACTATGAAGCCCACCCTATGAGGCCAGCACTATGGAGTCCACTATAAGGTCATCAATATGGAGTACACTATGAGGCCATCATTATAATGTCCACTATATTTTATAAATATGGAGGGCACTATGAGGCCATCAGTATGGAGTGCACGGAGTCCATCAGTATGCAGTGAACTATGAGGGCATATGTGTTCAGTGCACAATGAGGCCATCAATATGGGGTCCGCTATGAGGCCAGCACTATGGAGTCCACTATGAGGCCAGCAGTATGGAGTCCACTATGAGGCCAGCACTATGGAGTCCACTATGAGGCCAGCAGTATGGAGTCCACTAGGAGGCCAACATTATAGAGACTACTATAATGCTCTTACTATAAAGCTGTCATTATAAGGACTCCACCAAGCTACCACTAAGGGGACCACTACAAGTCTCACACAAGGACTATGATTGTTTTAATTAATATCTTGAGAGAGTAACCAGAGTATTTAATAGAGCCTGCATGTGAAAACACTTGTTACAGCATATTGCGCACCTTAATATTCCTCCATGCTCGTAGGTAGTTGCAGTGTATCCTATTTTTAACTCAAACAATATAACACAGCCAGCAGAAAGATTACATAAAATACCTGATGCCCCAGGACTGTGGCTGCGGAGATAAAGTAATAGAGAGGATAGGACGCATTGTTCAAAGCTCCTTCTCCCGTTAAGTCAATAGACCTCATGGAGAATCAATCTCTGCGCTTATTGAGCAGATGTTTCCTGTGCTTTTGATCATGAAGATAAAGATGAGAGGCCTCGTACACAACATAAAATAGTTCATCCACAAGGAAAAATTACACCTATAATTACAAGTCCTGCCCGGCCGTAGGAAATGGATGAGCCTCAAATTCTTAATACGTCAGCACTTTCTGCCCGGCATGAAGGGAGTTATAAGTCGTAAGATTTGACAGCTGGAAATAGATGGCTTATGGAAATTGGCCGAAGATGAAGACGACGGCCTTTCTATAACGGTCTAACAATGAAATAAGCAGATTTATGAAGATGATGTTCAGTCAATACTATTGATTAATCGTAGGAGATGACAGCTCTATGACGGTAAATACTATAATGGCTGCCAGCGTGGCTACTGACCTGGCACAAAGTTCAACAATATATGAAAGACAGATAGTTGGTATTAGGCATTATGATATAGTTTACAGCACTCTGAAAATTCAAAAAGTTCACCCCCCGTTCACTAACATATAGGCAATTTAAAGGGTGTCTAAACTTTTACAAAACTTGACACATCATAGTGACATGTCAGAAGTTTTGATCAGTGGTGGTCTGAGCACGGAGACCCTTATCGATCGTGAAAACGAAGCGGTAGAATCTCTCGTGTGAGTGCGGTGTACGGGCTCAATAGAAAGTCTATGAATCCATAAGCCGCTCACTCGGCTTTTCGAGGAAAGCGGACCAGAAATGAAGCGACACATAGCTCGCCTGTTTCTGCCGCTTAATTTTAGCGACTGGTGAGGGTCTCAGTGCTCTGACCGGCATGTCAAAAGTTTTTAAAAAGTTCAGTTACCCTTTAATTTTTTTTCTATGATCACAATTTTAAAATGCCCTAAACATTTCCCCAATGCCATTCTGATTTATGCTGTAAATATGCACGCTCTGCTGACACTGTGGGATAGTGTCCACTCCATGTAGACCCTACAGGTCGGCAACCATGCCTTCCCCGCGGGTTGGCAACCATGCCTTCCCTACGGGTTGGCAACCATGCCTTCCCTGGTGACCTTGAGGCACTGTTCACAATTTGCGGTCAGACGCATTATATCTTGTCTTCTATTTTACAGCAGAAGGAAGATGTTCCTTGTGAAATATTGGACATTTGTGAAGAAGCACGTTTTTATTTCCCTGCAATTTTTTTTTTTTAATTGCAATGTTTTTGATCCCAGGTATGTTTTTCCCATTAATTTCAATGGTGGGGTAAAAAACTCCAATTGGAAATATTGCAAATTGCATGTGGGGTTATTACATGAGGTACATCCCATATGGTTCTCAATAGAAACATTTCCTAGAATCTTTTTAAATAATTTTTATGTTGGTTTTCGGGGCAATAATGCTGTGGTTCTTTACCACACAAGTATTACCCAGTGTAAACCCTATTAAATAGCCCCCCATCAGAGTGCCCATAAGAGGGCTAAAATAAGAGGCACTATGCATGCTCCTTTCCCATGAGTGCCGCCTCAATACCAATCACACAACCCTGTCGGACCCCCTAGAAGCAGTAAGACCATTAACTAAAGCCATGTGGCTATAAAAAAAAGGACATATTAAAGGGTCACTACCTGAAGTCTTCCCTCATCTACATTTGCCTTGTGGTGGAAGACAATCTATTGTTCCATATTCTTATCCATCTGAAGCTGGGGAAAGGCGGACTTTAGTATTTTTCGATAGAATGACTGATTGGAAGTCCAAAAAAAATCCCTTTCCACCGTGATCACTTCTTCTTTTCTAATATTTCTAGTTCTGAGAACCTCCAGAAATATGAACATACAGATGTGAATTATATTAGTATCTCCAGGGGCGTAGCTATAGGGGTGCCGAAGTAGTAATCACACCTGGTGCCTAAGAAGGGGCACCAGAGGTCGCCTTGCCACATACAAAGACACCAGTATTATAAAATGGCACTTAGTAGGTGTTGGGCCCCGTTATAGACTTTGCATTGGGGGACTTATAATGTTTCCCCTTAATAAGATGGAATTTTTGGGTTTAATGATCCTTCAAAAATTTCCAAGCAAATTGAATTGGAATAGAACAAAAGTTATTCATGTAACAGGTTGGGATAAAAAGCACGATGGAGCCCCCCAGCTTATCACTGCCCATGACAAGTGCCCATCAGGAAATCTGCCTCAATGAAAACTCAATACTACAAAGCGAATCATCTATTTCAATCTGTATCAAACACAAATTCAGCAAAATACATCTGAGGGGGGAGGTGATTTTGATGGCACGGCCATTATGTTGAATGCGAATAAAATAAATAAATAGGAGAATAATCAAATTAAACGGATTAAAATGGCAGAGGATTAAGTTGTCAACCCCTTAACCCCCGAAGAAACAGCTCATCCACATCGGCGCCATTATCAAGTTCATGAGATCAGAAATCAAGGCGGTCAAAGACGCATTTTGCGGTTATAATAGGCATTGAAAACAATATATCAAAAATGAAATCTATCATGTAGTTAATGCCTGCACTAAGTTTCCTATATGAAAATATCATATGGACAATAAATAGATGCATTTAAACAGGATCGGTCACCTCTCCCGACATGTCTATTTTAGTAAATACTTGCATTCCCCATGAAATAATTCTGAAACATCTTTTCTTAAAACTCTATGTTGTGCCGTTCCTCTGTTAATTCTCCTGGAAATGTATGAATAAATTGACAACTGGGTTTTACAATTCCCCTTGTCAAAGGGGCGTGTCCCTACATAGTCTGAGACAGTGACTGATTGGACAGTGTCGGCCTGAGTAAGGACACACCCCCAACTGGTAACACACCCAGTTGTCTAATTATTCATAAATCTTGGTGAAATAACAGATGAACGGCACCACATAGGGTTTCAAGAAAAGATGCTCCGGAAATGTTATTTCATGAGGAATACAATTATACGGGTCAGTTCACACGTTGCGTAAATGCTGCGGAATTTTCGTTGTGGAAATCCGCTGTAAATACAGTAGCAGCAAAGTGGAGGAGATCAAACAAATCTCATCCACACGCTGCGTAAATACTGAGCAGGAAAAACGCTCAGATATTGACCTGCAGTGCGGAATTTTATTCCACAGCTTGTCAATTGTATTTGCGTAAACGCTGCTTATTTGTTGCGGGTTTTCCCTATTGAATTCGAATTGAAAACAAATAGCAGTTGTTGCGTTTTTTTGCGGCGGTTCCGCAGCAATTCCGCCACAAAAAAAAACAACTCTGAAAAAAATAAATAAAATCTTATACTTCGGCCTTATTTACACGAACGTGTGCGTTTTGCAGTTGCGTGTGTCATCAGTGTTTAGTGCGTGGCTGCGTGATTTTCGCGCATTTGCCATCCTGACATTCTCTTTTTATGTTTATAAACAGAAATGAAGGAGGTGGTTTTATTTTTTCCTTCATTTCTTTATGTACTGTTGCGCGAATCACGCGTGTCACACGGAAGTGCTTCCGTGTGCCGGGCGCGATTTTCACGCACCCATTGAGTTCAATGGGTGCGCTATGCGCGAAATACGGCCAAGTATAGGACATGTCGTGAGTTTTACGCAGCGGACACACGCTGCGTGAAAATCACGGACTGTCTGAACGGCTCCATTCACTAACATAGGTCCGTGCGACGTGTGTGATTTTCATGAGCGTATCACGGACGTAATACACGTTCGTGTGAATAAGGCCTTACCCAGGAGTCTGGGTTTCTTCCTCGAGGCCAGCCTCCTGGGATGACGCTTCATCCCATGTGACCGCTACAGCCTGTGATTGGCTCCTGGGATGAAACGCCATGAAGCGCTGCAGTTTTCTGCAGAGGACATTCTGGGCGAAAAACTGCACAAAGTTTGGTCCTGTTTATCGCCCGGAATCCCTGCGGTGCACAGGGTGATTACGCAGCGTATCCGGCCTGTGTGAACTCGTCTTAAAGAGGCTCTGTCACCAGATTTTGCAGCCCCTATCTGCTATTGCAGCAGATCGGCGCTGCAATGTAGATTACAGTAACGTTTTTATTTTTAAAAAACAAGCATTTTTGGCCAAGTTATGACCATTTTTGTAGTTATGCAAATGAGGCTTGCAAAAGTCCAAGTGGGTGTGTTTAAAAGTAAAAGTCCAAGTGGGCGTGTATTATGTGCGTACATCGGGGCATTTTTAATACTTTTACTAGCTGGGCGCTCTGATGAGAAGTATCATCCACTTCTCTTCAGAACGCCCAGCTTCTGCCAGATCACGCTGTGACGTCACTCACAGGTCCTGCATCGTGTCAGACGAGCGAGGACACATCGGCACCAGAGGCTACAGTTGATTCTGCAGCAGCATCATGGACTTACCTGCTAACGCCGATGCTGCTGCAGAATCAACTGAAGCCTCTGGTGCCGATGTGTCCTCGCTCGTCTGACACGATGCAGGACCTGTGAGTGACGTCACAGCGTGATCTGCCAGAAGCTGGGCGTTCTGAAGAGAAGAGGATGTTACTTCTCTTCAGAACGCCCAGCTAGTAAAAGTATTAAAAACGCCCCGATGTACGCACCTAATACACGCCCACTTGGACTTTTACTTTAAACACTCCCACTTGGACTTTTGCAAGCCTCATTTGCATAACTACAAAAATGGTCATAACTTGGCCAAAAATGCTCGTTTTTTAAAAATAAAAACGTTACTGTAATCTACATTGCAGCGCCGATCTGCTGCAATAGCAGATAGGGGTTGCAAAATCTGGTAACAGAGCCTCTTTAACAGACATGTCAGGAGGGAAACTTAAGCAAAATTTTTGCCCGTTAGGGGACAGGTTATAAAAGTAAAAAAGCGGTTGCGGGAAAGCCCCTTTCGGAATTGCATTTTAAATTAAATGAGAAGCAACGTTAAACTTTTTGTACTACTCCCTCGCCGGTCTGTGGCTCCGTTTTTTTTGATAAAGGAAAACGCAACGTCAGTAAGACATTGTATCAAAATGTTAAGACGGCTTCAGAGGAAAGCGCATTCAATTTGTAAATGAAACAATTTAGCCTTTTAAATTTTCGGGAAAGTTGAATATCTGAGGTCTCTGTCTATTACTTTGTATCTTCTCAGAAATGATCTCAGACGGTAAATGCAGGCGCGTTTTGGTCACTTGGCATTTTTCGGCTTGAAGACATTTTTTGCTGGTTGAAAATAACAGAAGTCTGCTATTTGACATTTTAAAGAATGTCAGCGTACTTAGCAGATTTGTAATTAACATGTTAAGTAAAAATAGAAAGACGAAAAAAATTAAAGGCAGAAATGTTAGAGCGGACAGGTAATTATAGGATTGGGAAAAAAAAATAAAAAGTAGCAGCGAAAAGGAGTAGGTGGTGCGGCAGTGACTGTGCGTTACAATGCATCCTGCGAGTTTGTATTAATTGTGGAAGGTTCAGAAGAGATCATCAGTATAACGAGTCCACTAATAATGGATGCCGGGCACTTTGGCAAAAAGGACAATGGTGTAAATATATTATTATAGAATTAGACTGGAAAAAAGGTGGTAGGCGCAATGTGCTACTGGTACTTTAACGACCCCACCAGTCTGGAGTATGTTGATCTATGCAGGTTACAATCAGAGGCAGAATAAGAATGTTTATACCATGAATCTGTCATGTAGTAGAAGACATAGGTGGTAATGGGTTGGATGCAGGGGCGGACATATAGCCCATGCAGCCTAATCAGAAGGGTGGGGGGGGGGGCCAGTCTGAGAAAAAGGGGTTTTAAAACAAGTACCCTGCTTCTTTGACTTTACTACCCCTGGTTACATTCTCTATGGGTCTCTTATAGATTACATAGGCACTGCATAATCTCAGTCAGCAAATCACAGAGCCTCTATTATTGTCCGAGCTGCTTTGTGATTGGCTGATAGCTGATAGAGCAGATCAGTTGGAGGAGCAAGGAGAAGCCTTCAGAACAGGTAAATAACACCTTCAGAGAGAGACAATCCCTTCACTACACTGGCCCACTAGGGATGTTCTCATTAACCATTAACTGCTCCAGTCCACAGGGATGTTACTGTTACCCCTCCACAGTCCTAGACCACCAGGGATGTTACCATTATCCCTCCACTGCCCTAGACCACCAGGGATGTTACCATTATCCCTCCACTGCCCTAGACCACCAGGGATGTTATCATTATCCTTCCACTGCCCTAGACCACCAGGGATGTTACCATTACCCCGCCACTGCCCTAGACCACCAGGGTTGTTACCGTTACCCCTCCACTGCCCTAGACCACCAGGGTTGTTACCGTTACCCCTCCACTGCCCTAGACCACCAGGATGGTCACTGTTACCCCTCCACTGCCTTAGACCATCAGGGAGGTTACAGTTACCCCTCCACTACTCTAGACCACCAGGGATGTTACCATTACCCTCCACTGCCCTAGACCACCAGGGATGTTACCATTACCCCCCCCCACACTGCCCTAGACCACCAGGGATGTTACCATTACTCCGCCCCACCCCCCCCGCTGCCCTAGACCACCAGGGCTGTTACAATTACCCCCCCACTGCCCTACACCACCATGGATGTTACAATTACCCCCCCCCCCACACACACACACACACACTGCCCTAGACCACCAGGGATGTTCTCATTCTTTCATGTCTTGTGTTAAAAACATGATTTCTATACTAATACAGCCAATGGCTATACACCAGATCATATCCCTGTTCAGATATTTAATACCAGGGGGCTAATATATCTGCAATGTTCCCGACATGGGGGAAATGTGTCTGGAACAGTTATGAGCACAAGTTTTTTGCTACTATTATGAAGGCACATTGTCTGGCACCTTTAATGGACATCATGTGTCCCAACCATGAGCAGCATGATATAGTGGCCGTTGCCCTGATTGCCGAAACTATGTTTTACTGTAAAGCGCTGCAGAGTTTGTGTTTAGGGAGAGACCTGTCATTCAAGTCCACTAAGGCGGGGGAAAAAGGGCAGCCCCCCCAGTGGACACTTCTCCCCACTTATTAAAACAAAGACTTCTCTAAAAACACTGCGTCGCTTTAGAGTAAAACATAGTTTAGTGTAATCGGGGATCCCGTCGCTTTATCATGCTGCTCACGGTTAGAGACGCTTGTAAATACTGACAGGTTCCCTTTAAGAGCTCTCTCAAAATCAGAAGTACAATTCTGTTTACGCATAGATTCTCAAACATTGGATACTTATTCATCACATGAACCTGTATAAAAAAATAATAATATATATTTTTTTTATTATTTATTTATTTATTTGCCTGCTTTTTGACTCTTGATTAGAGAATCAAGGTCTAAATGGAGCCAAGGATGAGGCTAAACTCCATTAAGAAATTATGGCAGATGTGCTCGATAGAAACATAGCTTTCTAACTAGCCTAAGCCTGGACTTTGATAATTATATTAACCTGTAATGTAAAGTTTTTATTCACAAATGGCTTTTCTATAGATTTACTCTACATCATGATTGTTGTCCCTACTTTATATACCTTATATATCTACTTAATATTCTCCAGCAGATCATGTCAAGCTACGGCACTGGGTTTTGTTTCCATTAAACTAAATGTCCACCTTTAAGCACCATTTTTTAAAAGTCTAAATAGATCTAAAAAAAAATTTCGGATTAATTTCATAATATATCATTATTTCAGTTTTTCTAAAATACAGCTCAAAATTCTCTGCATAGTCATAGAGTAAAAAGATAAAATTCTGTCTGCCTGCAGCCACCACTAGGGGGAGCTTAGACGCTTACTGCATACTATTATACATAAAACTCAACAATAACACAGCATTTTGTAAGCTCCTGAGCTCCCCCTAGTGGTGGCGTAATGCAGTCAGCATTTTATCGTTTAGCTATGTCAATGCAGAGGATTTGGAGCTCTGTATTAGAAAAACGGAGCTCCGACCCCTATAAACATATATTAAGAAACGAAATCAACACAGAATGTTATGCCTAAAAATTACACGGTGTGGACATGGACATAGTTGCGCTCTGTCCATCATCCTATTTTCCATGTTGGGGGTGGATAACATTAGGGTAAGAAATGTTCCCACCAAGGCGGCCATTGACACGTATGCTGGACGTCCACCATTTCTTCTTTTATGGCGTCAATGCTGAAGGCTCCTGCTCTATTTCCGTGCTGATACAAAACACCACATGGATTTCCATCGCTGGTACAGTAATCGACCCTTACCCTTCGAGGACAATGGCCTCCGTGATAGGTGAAATTTTTACGGACGACTACACATACGTAGCCGTCCGCAATTTTGCACGTGCCCATAGGCTTCTATGGGTGAATCTGTGCCGCAATTGTGGACAAGAATAGGACATGCTCTATATTTTGCAGATCATTTGTATGGCCCGGACACACATCCGTAAATATACGGAAAGGTGTCCGTCGCCAATAGAAATGAATAGATCCACAGATTATCCATAATTACGGATAAAAACAATGGGTCGTGTGCATCGGACTTTAGACTACAGATGCACTACGAACCGTATTTGTGGACAGCGTGCCAGATATCACGAGGTGTGCAGTATCAGTGCCAACAGCGAGTGGAAGGAAGAACTTGCCCATCGACCTATGCTTGATTTTTGCGGAGAGCTGGGCGAGGTTGTTGGAATAGAAGCATAGTTCAGAGGGGTTCTTGACGTTGGTGTTAAGCTGGTATGGATGGACAGCCATTGCGGGCAGTGGTGTAGCTATAGAGAATGCAGTGGTATCAGCCACACCCGGCCCTAGTGCCGGACGGGGCACCTCTGCCACATTGGACACCAGTATTATAAATGGCACATGATAGGTGGGGGACCAGGTTAGAGATTGTGTATTGGGGCCTCGGAGCATCCATCATGCTATCTCTAGGAGGAAGATTGTAGATTGGTAGGATGAGCTGGTCATTGGGGGGGGGGGGGGGGGGGTAGGGAAAAATTGGGGCTGTACACACGGCTGTGTGGAGACATCACTGAATGTTTATATGCAATCTTGTAAGTTCAGCGGTTTGTGCTTCCAACCTTTTCTGCTTTTAGATTCTGGGACAGGAAGTAGCTAACTGACCTATACCAGTGTCAGCCATGTTAGCTCTCATGGGGCTGCTTTTTTTTGTCATCCAGTTACCTGATCAGTATTTTTACACAAATCTCAGAAAATGCAATTAAAACGTAGAACATCATACTGGACTACACTAGTGACTTCATATTTAAGGTAAATTGGGGATATCAATTGTGAACCCCGGGGGAAGCATCAGCTGACCATAAATTGGAGGATTACATGTCGACCATTCAGATGAATGGCCAACCAGGTAATACATAGACGGGCCAGGTCTGCCGGAGCTGCGCTTTGTTGGCTGATGGAGCTCTACTCTCTCTAATAGGGAACTTATAAAGAGGTTATGGTCGTAAGACTACCCCTTTAACTGCCATTAAGGTTTGTAATATCTAACACTACAGTTCCTCCTGGCATCAAAGAGGATTAGCCGATTCCCCTGGCATCCTGCTGGCAGTTATAAATAAAACGTCTTCGTGATACTGTATATCGCAGTTCTGTTATCTATATACAGGTGACTCCTACGGCCAGTCACACTTTCCTCCACGCTCGTGTTCATGTATCGCATGTTCGGGATGTATAGATTAGCTGAAAAGGCTGCAACCAGATATGGACGAGCCCTTCAGATGAAAAATCTCATTTTTATAAAGGTCCTTAGGGGCAACCAAAGGGATAGATTAATTCTTGAAATATCAAGAAAGTGTTAAAACTAGATAGAGAACTGGGTGTAGATAAGGTGATGGGAATAGGGTCTTTGTTATCTCCCAAGGACAGCTTACTATATAAAACAGCATGATTAACCCTTTCCTGCGCATTTCTAGATACAATGTAATTATTTTACAGACAAAACATTCAGGCAGGTATAACTAGAGAACAAAAATGGCCAACACCTACATCATACCTATATGGCATCTAATGGGATGTGGATCATTCTGAGCTTGCTATGTACAGTTATTAGGCCCTGTTCACACGGAGTATTTTGACAAGTTTTTTGGCGCGGAAACCGCTTTGCAAAACTCGTCAAAAACCGTCCGAAAATGCCTCCCATTGATTTCAATGGGAGGCGGAGGCGGTTTTCTCCCGCGAGCGGTAAAACCGCCTCGTGGGAGAAAGAAGGGACATTCCCTATCTTCGCACGGTTATGCCTCTGACCTCCCATTGACATCAATGGGAGGCAGAGAAAGCGTATTTCGCCGAGTTTTTTGCCCGTAGCACTCAATGGGCGCGAGCGAAAAACACTGTGAATAACACGGCAAACGGCGTGCAGGAAGTTCAAAATCTGCCTCAAAATCCCAAACGGAATCCCAAATCCTCCTGCAAAAGCTCTGTGTGAACACAGCTTTAGGGTATGTTCACACGGCCTATTTTTGGCCGTTTTCCGGCCGAAAAATCGGAAGCAGAACGCCTCCAAACATCTGCCCATTGATTTAAATGGGAAAACGACGTTCTGTTTCGACGGAGCGTTTTTCACGCGTAAAAAAACGGCCGTGAAAAAGAAGAAGTGCAGGTCACTTCTTGGGACATTTTTTGGAGTCATTTTTCATTGACTCTAGCGAAAAAAGCTCCAAAAACGCCGCGAAAATCGCAAGCGGCTTAAAAAAGTATGAAAATCAGGAGCGGTTTTCCCTTGAAAACAGCTCCGTATTTGGAGACGTTTTTGCTCACTGCGTGTGAACATTCCCTTACAAGGTTGCGTGTCAGTCTTCACTGTAAATTTTGCATTCTCTTCATATACCATGAAAAGCTGTGCTAAAGGTCACCGCCAGTTTTTTGAGGGCAGATGTTTTAATCAGCAATAATGAAATCTTGTACCCAAGAGTAAAATCTATGGGCGCCCACTGTAATAGCTCTTTAATATTTTTAAAGGGATGGAAAAAAAAAAAAAGGTCTACTTTTTTTCCCCAGAAACAGCACCACTCTTGTCCATAGGCTGGATTTGATATTGCAGTTCAGCCTATTCACTTGAACAGGGATCAGCTGCAATACCAGACCCAGCCTATGCACAGGAGTGGCGCTGTTTCTGGAAAAACAGACTTTATTTCTAATTCTGGACAATCCCTTTAAGTATTTAGTAAACCATTGGGCCCGTGCGAGGATAGAATAGGTTTCTGTCGGAAACCCATGAATCATTCATGTGAATAATAAGAATATATCAGGATTGTGCATAACGGTATCAAACAAGCAAGATCATCTTCTTTTAATTTCCATACGAAACTGTCTATTTTATGTGGGAAACGCGTCACCTGGGTTGTAATTACAGAAACAAATAGTCGTGATGGCAAATTAACTCAGCGCAGAAAAAAAATGAAATAGCCTCTAGGTACGATGCATTTCAGGCTCGGCAGCGCCAGTCAACAAAACTGAAAATAACAACATGCCGCAGTGAATGGAGCAGAGAATACCATGTCATGTCTGGAGGACACCGACCCCAGCTTGCTGCTGTCAGGCAGGTGACATGACGAGACCCTGTGCGGTCATGAAGACGTGCCACCATCTCCCAAAAAAAAGGATTTCACTGCAGAATTTCACATAATATAAAAGGTCAAACAGACAAATAAACATGTGAGTGGACGCACATATTGAATAACTTTACAGATACTAATCTGGAGTTACATTAGGTCTTCTACTCCACTCACAGCCAAAGCTGCATTTAGTACTGTGTTGACAGAAGTAGTTGTAACACCTTCTAGGAGTCATATTTTTTTCTTTAATAGGTGGCTATGTTATGGTGTCACTGCCCAAGGCTGGCATTGATGTGATGTCATTGGCTGTGGTTGGCAATGCTATGAGATTGCTTGTTGTCATAGGCCATGTTATGGAGGCACTGACTAAAGGATGACATTATAGAGACCCTGACGGTGGCTGGCAATGTTCTGGGGTGCTGACAAGGATGATGATGTTATGGTGGCAGTGTCTGTGGTGGGCAAAGTTAAGAAGACACAGCAACTATAGCATTGCCAGCCTGTCAGTGTCTGACAACGTTCTGGGGTACTGACATGGATTACAATTTTAATGACTCTGGCTGGCAATGTTCTGGGGCACTGACATGGATGACAGTGTTATGGGGGCCATTACTGTGGCTGGCAATGTTATGGTGTCAATGACTGTGGTTGGCAATATTATGGAGGCACTGACTGTATCGGAGAATGTTAGGGAGGCACTGACTATAGCTGGCAAGGTTATGGTTTCAATGACCGTGACTGGCAATGTTCTGGGGGCACATTGCTGTGGCTGGCACGGTTATGGGGCTCTAGGTCAACATCCAAAAAAGTCAAACAAGGTCGATCGATCAACTCGGGCAGATTTTCCTGGTCTTTTGGCGTCTGCTTTGACTGTGTCACCACCAACTTGTACTAGATGTCTATGAATACACACAATGGGCACCGTATTGCCAGTGTAAGTGCTGATCAGCTGGCGCCATTGTTCCTCAGTGCGGAGCCTGTCTGCCGGGTCTGCCTTCCTTATCAATGTAATTAAGCCAGTTAGAAATGGAGTGGAACAACTTTAGAAGGAGCCGCTGTTGGAAAGAGATAATTTTTTTACGTACTGCTGAGACCTGTGTAATATCGGAATGTATTTGAAACCTTTTCATTTCAGGAGATATTGTGCAGAATCCTTCAATATGTTCTTGACAAGGGACGGCTGAAGCAGCGCAATCCTCGCCGTTACCCGGACAGACGGGCACATTCATATTCTGCAAATTAACGGTATAGAAAATGAAAAGCTCCGCACCGCCGCAAGTTTCTGCTTCTTTCTTATAAGGAAAATCTTAATCTTTAATAGGATCGAACCAAGAGTTTCGTGATTGCGTAGAAAACTTTTGGGTCATACCAATTTGGCGGGGTCCCCGAAAACCTCCACTTATCTAACAAGGACTACATGGACGTGGGGAAGATTTCACCCTAGTAGCGGGAAGGTGAACCCCAATGGACTATCGATGCCTTTGGTGGCGCCACCCTGAATCTATTCACTTGATCATATATTAATGGAGGTCCATATCAACATGGCGTAGGTCACGGTCAGGGGCATGGCTAAAGAGAATGCAGAGGACTCTGGTCCTCTGGCAATGTGATGGTGTCAATGACTGTGGCGGTCAATGTTCTGGGGGCACATTGACGGTGGTGGCACATTCATGGGTCTCCAGATCAACATCCAAAAGAATCAAACCAGGTCGATCGAACAATTTGGGCAGATTGTCCTGGTCTTTTAGCATTTGTTTTGACTGTGTCAAAGGGGCAGAAGGGCAAAATGGATACACTGTCATATAAGACGACTCCAGTATTATTAATGGCACATGATCGGTGAGGGGCCCTGGTACACATTCTGCATTGGGGCCCATGAGATTTAAGTTTAGGGCTCTAGTTGCGGTAAGTCGGCCATTTTACTGTGACTCGCAGGCGGTGCTGGGGAGCCCAAGTCTAAAGTTTAGGTTCCGCATTCGCTTCCATGTCAGTTCACATCTCCTGCGTCTCCCCTGCAGGGTGTCCGCAGACACACGCTGTTTTACGACAGCCTGCCTTTGGTGCTGCATTGACAGAATACAGTCCGATACACCAGCCTGTATTCTATTCCATTGGTGGACTCATGAGGCAACTGGCTTACCATGCCATTCCTGGGAGCCCAATAGGAATGGAGCGGTAGGCGGAGTATACACGGGGCGGATATGCAGCGTAAAAGAGGGCAGCGTATCCACCCTGTGCGCCACAGGGAATTCCTGGCGAAAAACCGCACCAAAGTGTGGTGCAGTTTTTTTCTCCGGAATGTCCGCTGCGAAAAAATGCAGCATTTAGCCGGCCTACGACGTCAAAAAATACAACTGCTATTTGTTGCGGGTTTTACCTCCCCATTGAATTCGATGGGTGAAAACTCGCAACAAATACGGAGCGTTTACGCAAATACAATTGACATTCTGAAGAATAAAATTCTGCACCGCATGTCAATTTCTGAGCAGGTTTTTAACTCTGTATTTACGCAGCGTGTGGATGAGATTTGTTACATTTCCTCTACTTTGCTGCTACTGTATTTGATGTGGATTTTCCGCGACAAATTCTGTTGCGGAAAAACCACAGTATTTACGCAACGTGAGCACATGCTCGACCACCGCTCCATTTATTTCTATGGGGCTGTCAAGGGCTATCTTCGGCAGCCCCATAGAAATGAATTACTATAGGCCTCCCAGGAACGGCAAGATAAACCCATTCTCATGATCGGTGGGGGACTTAGCGGTTGGATATTTAATGATTATGGGAAAACCCCTCTGAGGCTCCTTTAACAGTAGAGATTGCCCTTCCCTTCAGCTGTTTGGGCCCATAACCTATTATACCTGCTAACCTGGTTGGCAACCGCTCATTCATCATTTTGCACCTTCCCGTTTATATATTGCTGAGCCTGCGGCTGTCCGGGCATGCTGGGAGTTGTAGTTTGGCAACAGCTGGAGATCACCAGTGCTGTAAGACATACTGCAGACTACATAGGGATGCATATTAAAATAAAACACAAACTATTGGTTGGGACGGCGTTCGTTTGATGCATCCGGTCCGGGATTGTTATTTATTGCCATGAAGAGGAATCCGAGCGTGGCAACTGCATGAAAACATGAGAACCACATAGGTGTGTGCATAACTTATGAATAAAATGAACTTTCCAAGTGTCACCCAAAGTAGGTCAATTATTTTTTTGCCAGAAAAAAAAAAAAAGTGTTTTCACCACTAGGGGGCAGCTTCTAGCTTGGTTACTGTAGAACTGCTCTTTAATAATAGACTTGGATCTGCAGGCGCAGGAAAACAATCTCAACGCTTTCTTTTTTCCGCAGACTGAATGTTATATTTTTGCAATCCTCCGTTTCCAGATTTTACTTATCTTTTTCGTCTATTTTCAGCCCCCAATGTGGGTTGATTAAGGCCAGCCTTTGTTCTGTAAGAATGTACTCTAAAATGCACAATTATGTAATGAGCCTGATACTATTTGTATTAGAGAGGACCCAAGGGACTTACAAAATAGAAGATAAAAAAAAAAGGGAGGAGGAATCGATAACAATGCAAAATAAAAATTAACAAAGAATTTCGAAGAGTCGATTTTAGAATTCTAGCCGCTCTGCACTAAACCGCAAGGGTTAACTCTGGGGTAACATATCTAAACTCACCCCCCTCCTCTAAGTGTATTCTGGGTTTAGACAGGCAGAGGCAAGAGGGTTGAGTCCAGCGCTGAAGAGGATAAAACGGAAACTAGTTCCAAGTTTACTAAATATTCGATTAAAAAGGTCCAATAGGTTGGAGTCCTGGTGTGCATACGGGAGTGAATAACGATCCAGTCCTGAAGCCTACGCGTTTCAGACGTTAGGCACGTCCTTAATCATGGCTGTTGTATTCTGGGTTGTAGCCCCTTTCATTCCAACAATATTGGCCAAAATTGGCTAATTGCATGGGTTGCCGCAACGCCGTGCATTATACAAATACTGATCATTGAACCTTAAAGGAACACTCCAGGTATAACTAGGCCAAAGTGGGCGGCGCATGACATGTCCTTACAATCCTTGTGTCATGCACCTCCCCTCAGGTGCTACACTAAACATAACAAGTGGTGATGGAGGGACTGCGGCTTAGTCCTTATAAGCTCAATAGCCTACATGATGGACTGTGTTCCACTCCCCTACAACCGTCCTGACAGGCGCAGAATGCCCACAACAAACAGCTGCATTTTCTATTGCAGTCAAAGGTAGTCAGAAAACTATCTCCTGCCTAGTCAGATGACCAGGCTGCCTTGTGCCTCCCCCATACTTTACACTGCAGCTTTGTTAGTGCACATTGGCTGTTGTATATAAGCACACAACCACCATAGCTGAGTATTGCAGTAGAGACAGAATGATTATAAATGATAAGCAACTAAACGACCAGTGAGAAGGGGGAAGATTATCAGGGAGGTGGCACACATAGAATGGGGCAAATTAGCATGAGTGTGGGAGCTGGAGATCATGGTCAGTGTCGCTATATGTTTTGTAGGGAAATATGGGAGACTTTATGTAAAGCAAGACTTGTAGGATAGTGGATTACTCTAAATATCTGTAGTGAGTCTCAGGTGTCAAAGTCCATGGTTTGTCCATCGGTAAATACCATGGGCTCCTACAGACGGTTGCTCAGTGTTCAGTGAATATTTGTTCACATTTTGTATCAAATAGAACATGGAAAAAAAAAAAATCGCTCTACTGTGTATATATATACGGGCACCTGAGTTAAAGAGGCTCTGTCACCAGATTTTGGAACCCCTATCTGCTATTGCAGCAGATCGGCGCTGCAATGTAGATTACAGTAACGTGTTTTTTTTTAAAAAAAACGAGCATTTTTGGCCAAGTTATGACCATTTTTATATTTATGCAAATGAGGCTTTCTTAAGTACAACTGGGCGTGTTCAGGCCCGCCATCAGGAATTTCTGGGCCCCCTACAGCTAAATTTTCTGGGCCCCCCTACCGTGGCACCGCCTGTTAACGGTACTCCGTCCAGCACTATATCATGGTACCCAGGGCCGCCATCAGGGGGGGTATTAGGGGTACTGATGTGAGAGGCCCAGCCAAACCTAATTGAAAGGGGGGCCCGGCAACTGCCGCAACTTGCCTTTGGTAGAAAAAAAACAGGCCCCTGCAATGGGGCCCGTTTTTTTCACCAAAAGAATGTCGTGAGCTGCGGGCCCCCCTTTCAATTAGGTTTGGCCGGGCCTCTCACATCAGTACCCCTAATACCCCCCCTAATGGCGGCCCTGGGTAGCATGGGGGTCGTCATGGGGGCCGTCAAACACCACCGCCCGTGCGACCGATCGCGCGCACCCGCAAACTCCCACGCATGCGCACCCGCGACCGCCTGGAACCGCGCACCGAATTTTGAGGCAGATTTTGACCTGCCCACACTATCTTGCCGTGTTTTTTGCCCGCGCCGATTGATGACAGCAGACAGAAAACGCAGCGAAAAAGGTCAGAGGCAGAACAACGGCAAGAAAGGACATGCTGCTTTTTCTTTTTTCCGCGACTGGCTCCCATTGATTTCAGATTAAATCAATGGCAGGCGGTTTTGGAAGTTTTTTGGTGCTGATTCTGACGCAGTGTCCGAATCAAAATATCAAGGCCCAAAAACTCTGTGAACTGGGCCTTATTGTTAGGGCTTATTCAGACGAATGTGTAATACATCCGTGCAACGTGCGTGATTTTCACGCGCCTCGCACGGACCTATGTTACTCTATGGGGCCGTTCAGACTGTCAGTGATTTTCACGCAGCATGTGTCCGCTGCGTAAAACTCACGACATGTCCTATATTTGTGCATTGTTCGCGCATCACGCACCCATTGAAGTCAATGGGTGCGTGAAAATCACGCCCAGCACTTCCGCAGCAGCATAAACTATGAATGAAAACAGAAAAGCACCACGTGCTACAAACAGAGTGTCATAATGATGGCGGCTGCGCGAAAATCACGCAGCCACGCATCATACGCTGCTGACACACGGAGCTGTTATGGACCTTTTGCATGCGCAAAACGTCACGTTTTTGCGCGCGCAAAAAGCACACGCTTGTGTAAATCCGGCCTTAGGGTAGGAACACACTAGGCATGAACACTGCGGATTTTATGCAACACATTTTATTGTGGAAAATCCACAGCGTATTACAGTCGCAGCAGAGTGGATGAGATTTGAACAAATCTCATCCACACGCTGCAAAAAAAAATTACCTGCAGTGTGGCTTTTTAAGACGCAGCATGTCAATTTATTCTGTGGAATCGCTGCTCCTCTGTTGCGGAAATGCTGCGGTTCTGCTGCAAAAATCACGGTCGAGCGCACGCAAGCGGGCGGTGTTTCACGGCAGTGTTTTACGAGAGGGGGGCCCGCAGCTCACGGCGGTGTTTTACGAGAGGGGGGCCCGCAGCTCACGACATTGTTTTGGTGAAAAGAACAGGCCCCATTGCAGGGGCCTGTTTTTTTCTACCAAAGGCAAGTCGCGGCAGTTGCCGGGCCCCCCTTTCAATTAAGTTTGGCCGGGCCCCCTACAGTAGTACCCCTAATACCCCCCTGATGGCGGCCCTGGGCGTGTTTAAAGTTATGTGCAACTGGGCGTGTATTGTGTATGTACATCGGGGCGTTTTTACTTCTTTTACTAGCTGGGCGTTGTGAATGGAAGTGTATGATGCTGACGAATCAGCATCATCCACTTCTCTTCACAACGCCCAGCTTCTGGCAGTGCACAGACACACAGCATGTTCTCGAGAGATCACGCTGTGACGTCACTTTATGCCCCATGTCCTGCATCGTGTCTGACGAGCGAGGACACATCGGCACCAGAGGCTACAGTTGATTCTGCAGCAGCATCGGCGTTTGCAGGTAAGTCGATGTAGCTACTTACCTGCAAACGCTGATGCTGCTGCAGAATCAACTGTAGCCTCTGGTGCCGATGTGTCCTCGCTCGTCCGACACGATGCAGGACCTGGGGCAGGAAGTGAGTGATGTCACAGCGTGATCTCTCGAGAACACGCTGTGTGTCTGCACTGCCAGTAGCTGGGTGTTAACGAAGAGAAGTGGATGATGCTGATTCGTCAGCATCATACACACCAATTCACAACGCCCAGCTAGTAAAAGAAGTAAAAACGCCCCGATGTACGCACATAATACACGCCCAGTTGTACTTTTACTTTAAACACGCCCAGGGCTTTAGAAAGCCTCATTTGCATAAATATAAAAATGGTCATAACTTGGCCAAAAATGCTTGTTTTTTTAAAAAAAAACAACGTTACTCTTATCTACATTGCAGCGCCGATCTGCTGCAATAGGAGATAGGGGTTGCAAAATCTGGTGACAGAGCCTCTTTAAGCAGCTTAGTGTCCTTGATTTGAAGATGAAAATCCTCGGGGGCGGGACAAGCTCTGTTGGTACCAAAGGTTTTGTTTTATCCGGAATGCGCTTCCCCTGATGTTTAGCATGAATGATAGTGGTCAGATAAACAAATCATTCACTTATAGGCAGAACATTGCTTTAGTATATATATATATATATCTCCATGTTACACCTGACCCTCCCAATGGTGGACTAGTAAACGGCCTATTCCTTGTCCTGGCCCTGAGCACCCAGGTTGAAATGTTAGGACACTCCTATTCCATCATCAACCCTAATGCAGCACATGAATACACTAACTACAGGATAACTAACCTCAATATGTTCTGAGTGTGTATATA
Organism: Rhinoderma darwinii; assembly: GCF_050947455.1. Classification (NCBI taxonomy): domain Eukaryota; kingdom Metazoa; phylum Chordata; class Amphibia; order Anura; family Rhinodermatidae; genus Rhinoderma; species Rhinoderma darwinii. Next base: position 90,794,684 of record NC_134695.1, read on the forward strand.
TATATATATATATATATATATATACACACACACACACACACACACACACACACACACACACATATATATATATATATACATACACATACACACACACACACACACACACGCTTGTTCATACATGTTATACAGATGGGGCCGCAAAACAAAGATCCTTGTGCCGCGGGATTTTGCCACCCAGGATAAAAGGGCTGGGTGTCTGCTTCTCCCACCATACCCTTGGGCCAATTACCCACCCCCTTGTTTGCCAACAAGGCAGTTCCTCTGGGGAGGGGAATACTGCACACATTCTTACCACCCAATGGGGTAATAACTTCAACCAGGGCCGGGTCCTCTTTTTGCGTGCCCCATAGCAGCCACATGGTCAACCTTTATGGTATATACCCCCGATATTTCTTGCCAAAGACATAGATCCCAGCAGAGCAAAGTAGAAAAGGCAGAGATGTCACTTTTCTTATTTATCTTTTTTGCATTGGCCGGATGTAGGATATTAGTAAAAGGAAATCCCATTCTTCTAGGCGGTTTTGCCGCAGTTTTATTGCACGGTGTGTGTTTTTTTGCTGTAGGTAGGAAAGTTTTGTGAATTTTGACATCAGTATCGGAAAGTAGTTTTAACAGAACAAAAAAAATAATAATTCTATATACTTGTTTTCATATAACAATAAGAGACCAACACTACTCCCCCCCCCCCCCCCATCACCACTACAACCTTAGAATTGCACATAATTAAATAGAGCAGCAAATGTGTAAAACTGAGAACACGGCTCCGTTCCTTACACAGAAGCTGCTGGAATAAAGCGTAGAATTATTCTGGAACTTGTTACGCTCTTGCTTTGTGAATCTATCTTTAGGCTAGAGGTGTAGTATTAATATTTCATAATCCACAGGTTCCTGCTAAAAACAAGGTGATTGAGAGGCAAATCACATATCGCTGTTAATGGAATATTCCAGGATTGCGCTCGCTACTGTAGTCATTGGGGAATTCGATATTTCATTTTTTTTTTAGAAATATGATGTGCCAAGAATAATATACTTTTAGTAACGCAACATATTTATCACTTATCTGCTCACTGACTAACTCCCAATATACAGAGTCGCAGCTACGAAGCATCATGGTAGGGGATAGACCTATGCGCTTGTGCTGGCGATCTGTAGGGTGCAGACCTCGTTTTACAGATTCAAGCAAAAATGTGGGTGAACAATTTTTAATAAAATATTACAATTTGTGGTGCAATTTGACAAAATTGGCCTTGCGAATCCTGGGCTGGGAGAGGTTCCTTCTATTCTTGCAGTGACAACCCAATGGACATCATAGGATTGCACCCAGAGCAGTTGTCACTCCTTTATACTGCGGTTACCGGTGTGTTGCAGGCAATTTCATGTAAAATTGCTCTTAACAGAGATAATTTGCATACCAGCCAAGAAAGGGGTGGGGCTTATGCAAATTGACATTAAAACTGGCATTAATAGGACATTTTGAGATTTCCCCTCAGTCCCGCTCTTCTCCATCTCCTGCCACCTCCTTCTCCCAATTGTCAATGACTTCCTGTCTCGCTGACCAATATATCTAGAGAGACAATAAGCATTGTCACTTCTCTTGGCCCAAAAAACATATCAGGGGTTGTGAAGGAAGGGGAAACAATGAGAATTTTTGAAATTTTTTGTAAATCAGTATTAGGCTGGGACTAAATAGCGATTATGGAAGTCTGTAGTCTGTGAATGGGTTGAAAACCACAGACTGCTGTAACTTTTGCAGGACTAGCCTTTCATGGTCTTTGTTTTCTTAAGCTTTAACCAGGTTCAGTTTAGAGTTCATTATATTCATGCCCTTTATATATTCAAAGGAACACTCGAGGTAAAGCGGATACACGGTCTTATGCCTAGTGCAGGGCCTGAGGGGGTGGAGCATGACACAGGGATTCTCGATTTCAATCCGTCTCATGCTCCGCCCTCTAAGGCCATGCACTAGGCATAACACAGGATCAGTTTTGTCCAGTGTTCCTTTAATACCAGTTATCTGTATACATTAACTCCTTCATATCTGGCAGCACTCTAGACAATGTATATACGGATATCGGGCCATGACCCCTATAGGACAATCCGATTTTTCTTTCTCATATATATTTTAAGGACAAATTCACAAGTATACTTTTGGGGTGTTGGAGAAAACCCATATGGAAAGAGAAGGAATATATAAACTTGATGCAGATGTTAGCAGTCTCCGCTCTGTACTTTAAATACCTAATCCCTTCTTAGATTAAGGCCTCATGCCCACTTCAGGTTTTTTTGTCCGGGTGCTATCCGTTTTTTTAACGGATAGCACCCTGACATTAATTTCAATGGGGCATGCACACTTCTATTTTTGACGGAACGGCTGCTCGGTTCCGTTAAAACAGGACAGGTCTTAGTCCTGCCCATTTTTGATGGAACAGTCTCGGCCTTTTCAATGATTTGGTCCGTGAAACAACAGACTGAACACGGAAGCCATCCGTGTGCGGTCCGTATTTCACGGAACTGTCATTAGCGGCCGTACAACGGCCGACGGAAGTGTGCATGAGGCCTTAAGTTGTTAGGCTTTCCTTCACCCAGAGCAAATATTTAGTTTGTTGCCCTACCCCCGTATCTAAATAACTTGGTCATTACAGAGTAACATGTTGGCACCCACCCTGGAACCCAGCACCTTGGGAACATTCCCCGCTAGTTCCTGGCTCCAGCAATCAGCTGATCACCATGGGTCCGGTTAATGTAATCCTAGTGGATTAGCTATTCTGCCAGTGGAACCTCTGGGCAACCATGCAAATGAATGGGTGACAATGTAATATATGGCTGTATCACGTCCACCAGAACTTTCTGCACTGGCTCAAAGAGAGCGTTCTGAGCAGGAGACCCCCCCTCCTCTATGATGTCTGTGTACCCTAACAGAGAGGTCAATCACTTTAAGGGCAGTAATTCATAGCAGAGGTGTACAAGTCATCTCACTGTAGAGGAAATCAAAATGGTGTCCGCACGTGGCGTGAGACTTTGATCGGCTGTAACGGCTTACCTCAAGACTAGCTTTGCAGCAAGGGATTTGCAATGATGCACTTCTTAACCCCAAAACTTAGAGTTGGCTCAGTGCCTTGCAAAAGTATTCAGAGAGTCTTGTTGGCTCTCCCCTGGCACCCAGCACATTCTCCACCCTGTAGTTCCACCCCTGAATAGCTGGTAAGCCCCTCCCCTCTATTCAGGGGCATAACTAAGGGGCGGGGCATGTGCTGGCTGCCAGGGGAGAGCCAACAAGACACTCTGCTTGAACTAGGGTGTTTGAATACAGAGTTAGGGCAAATAACTAAATCCCTGCCCTGAATGAAGGAAAGTCTAGCTCCAACCCTATTCCTGGAATGTCTTTGTATATAAAGAGGTAATGACATAACCGGAGTTCATCCAGTTTCCACAGAAAATGAGGCAGGAGGACTGTGGGTCTTGCGATTTGCAATAACGCTGCTGTACAGAGGCCTTTTCATGAGATGTACATGCTACTAATGTGCCCATCAAGACCCACCAGCCCCCCCATGGCAGTAATTGAATAGACCCGGCTGAACGTAGAAGCAGATTTGCACTCGACATAGGTTACAGAGAACAACCCTCGGTAAGCGAAATAATTGCGGAGCTCAAACACACCAGCGTAATAGACTTGTTTTGATATTCTTCCTTTAAATGCTGACTTTCCCAGCTCCTGCCAATTGAAGCAATTCAGTTCTACACCACAGACCCAGATCTGTTTCGCTTGAGTTAGAAATCGCATTAATTCAAAGATTATTCCTCTGCACAGTGCGCGGCGTATTCACAGGTACGTTACACAACTGACAATTTGTCAGGCCTCTCTCCAAGACTTTTACATGGGGAATAGGATCCAATTTGGATCGGTTACAAGCGAATAAACATAATAAACTTCAAAACTATGCTCCGGCAGCAAAGAAACCGCAGACAACAACAAAATATGTGGCGTACGATGAAAAAAAGAGAGGAACCAAATCTAATCAGCTGCTGGGAATGTAGAAGAGGGACGGCTGAAGGTTTCAGATGGGACGGAGATGACAGGTTATAAGCAATGATGAAGACAAAGTTACTACGCTCAAATCTAAATTTTGTATCTGTCACTTTAAGTAGGTTGAGGGCTCAATGCATTTTGTTTGTAATCTTGACCTTCACAAGGTTTCTGTATTTATACCGCCGCTCAGCCACATAGACTAGTATTATAGTCTTAGTCGCATGGTAGGAGGGGGACCCGGTTATAGATTTTATATTGGGGCCAAGGAGCTTCAAGTTAGAAGATCATGAAGCCGGGAACCGTACCGATCCAGAACAAAGGATAAAGAACAGAACTTCGTGATGTTCCCAAACCTTCTTGGACGCTCGTTGGACTTTTCTAACTTGTAACTTCTTCAGAAATCTTATTAGTACAACGAAGTTGTCCGATATTCTAAATGACGAACATTTTGACCAGCACCAAGTCCAGAACACTGTTTATTTTTACATTGGTTGAAAGTATATTTTTAGTTTGGTGACTTCATTTTGAAAAACATTCCTGCAGAAATTTTTCTCTGGTATGTAAATATCTGTAATAGGAAATGGCAGTGACAACCACAGGGCCTCCGTGACAGTGACAGCGACAGCCACCGGGGGCCTCCGCGACAGCGACAGGGCCTCCGCGACAGCGCCTCTGCGACAGCGCCTCCGCGACAGCGACAGGGCCTCCGCGACAGCGCCTCTGCGATAGCGACAGCGCCTCCGCGACAGCGCCTCCGCGACAGCCACAGGGCCCCCGCGACAGTCACCAGGCCCCCGTGCGAGCGACCGGGCCCCCGTGACAGAGACCGGGCAACAGGGCCCACTCGACAGGGCCTGCGCGACAGCCGCAGTGCCTCCATAACAGTGACAGCCAATAATCGCATCACATGACAAAATTGGCTAATCATTGCCAACCGAAGTGACATTTTGGAAACGCTGATGCAACCTGTAACTTCCCAAGGAAGCAATTGGTTGTTGTAGTCATGTGATGTCATAATGAAATTATACTGTATACCTGTTGGCAGGGAACCGGAGAAGAATTTTAAAGCCAAGTATATTAGAAAGTATTTATTTTAGTAGGCTTTCCTGTTGTCAGAAAAACCCTTTAAAGCCGACCATACATGGTACAATTTAATATCCGAGAAAGTTTTCACAAACACAAATGTTAATCATACAATTTCATGCGTGAAAGCAGCAGATGTCTGTCGACAACACGTTGGAAAATCAGTTTGACATGTGATTGTTTCCGACAGATGTTAACAATGCGCTCAATCATTTTTCCATTGTGGACAGCACAAATAAGCAAAGTATTGGAAACATAAAAAAGAAAAAAAAAAAGTCCAAAGTTGCATGAAGCCACGGCATCCATGATGTTACCGCTTCAGTCTTTAGAATCCTTCTTTACAAAGTACAAATGTCTAGGGCTGGCCAGCAAATTTTTGGTCAAGTTTATTGCAAGGGCGTAAATATTGGGGATGCAGAGATGACAAGCAGCAGGCCCTGGGGCCTGAGGGCGCTCAAACAGAAAACAGCAGTAATATAAATGGCCCATAGTGGGTGGGGGGGCACGGTTACAGATTTTGTATGGGGTCTCAGGATTTGGTCTCTGTGTCTGCACCATATTCAGCCAACAAAGGAAAAACTCTTGGGTAAAACATTAAAAAAAAATGTTTGCCATACAATGTTTGCACCACTTTCTCCTCTTTTTTTTTTATGGACCCCCATTTGTTTCGGGATATCACATACAAGGCTCAGCAAATCCACCTAAGAATGATCTTTCTAGGCAGAAAGTAATTGCATCCTTTCAAAAAACATTTCTCGTGAACCTTAACAAGTCCTTCAAAACCTGAAAAAGGTGAATAAAAGCTTAACACTGTGCAAGGAGCTCGTATGTGATCTTGGCGGCACGGAGACGAATATTCTACGGTTTGCTCTTGATATAATTTCCAAGCTTGACATCTTCAGATCACTTAAAAAGACGATAAGTGTAGTGAAAGTGTTGGGTCTTTCTAATTAATTACCGGCTATTTGTAGAAATGGATTAGAACTTAAGAGTTCTGTAAAATTATTTAATTTCCAGGTTTCAACTTTTTTCTTTTACTTCTATGCAGTTACCTATATAGATCTGTATGTAGCGACCTCTCTCTTTTTATCATCTTCCTCTGTTGTTAGTGGATTCCTTTGAATTACTGCCGGCTTCGAGGCTGGATATATGTCCATCAATGTTGAGTTTAAAAGGTTAGCCTTTCGCTTTGCCGAGCCTCTCTGTTGTGGAAGAGGGGAAATAGGTTTGCTAGATTGCTTGGCCCATTTTTAAAACGGTTTCCTTCAATGATTGATGTCGTACTTCAGAACTGGAATTTTTTTCTAGTAACCAACCTTTGGTTTTGCCTTTTGGCCAAGTAGATGGTGGTAAATGTACTTCAAAAATTGTCTAGTAGTACTATTCCAAGTTATTTAAAATTTGAAGGAGATGGCAATATAGGGAAAAGGGACACTCAGAACATGAAGAGAACAAGCCAAAGCCACCAAGGTCCTGAACATCTCCTGGTACCAACTCCCACATGTTAGTAGAAACAAGGTCACCACCCTCTTCTACCCTAAATATATTTGGAATCATTAGTGGTAGGGTGTTGTATGTAAACTTAACCTTGTGCGGCCCTCACGGATAGGGGCAAAAAAAAGGGACATCTGATGCTTATAAGAGACTATATGTAGGCTATATTAGTGGTTCTTCATTTCAGTCCTTTAAGGGGCCTTCAATTTTTTCAGTTTTTACTTTGAGTTAATACAGGGAATTGCCTCATGGGACCTACAACCGTTAGCCAGAGGGGAGAATAATGAGCATCTCTCTTGCAAAACCAACTCATCTGTTTATTACATGAATAACATATTGATTTGACTGGTTTATATGTAATGCTTTATTTCCCCTGTGGTGGCGCCGTAGGGAAATTGAACACTTTTTACCAGGATCCTCCGCAGATCATAGCGGATCTGCGGGGTTTCAGCAATTGGACTCATTTGGAGTGTTGAGCCCCAATAAATTTTGGTATAAAATTACATTTAATGCATCAATTTTGACTAAAGTTATTCGAATGTGGCCACCAATGGTTTATTAATAATGGTGGAAAAAAAATTGGGTGTTATTTGATAATAGCGGATTCAATACGATCATAAATGAAACAAACTGTTGGCTAAACACTGTAAGGTCCTCTGCACATCATGTTCGGGAGATCCATTCACCCGTATCAGATCTAGGCACACAGTAGGGGAGACATTCCCTAATATTTGGAGATTAATAGGGAATTTTTTTTAAAACTTTTTGGTCAAAGGCCAACATTTGGGATTGATCAGAGATATTGGAGAGGAACAGTGAAATCAAAGAGTCAAAGGCCAACATCTATGGGTTTTTAAGACCGCTCAACATGATACAGGCCGCAACAATCTTGGGCTTATTGGGGAATAATAGGGAGAATTTTTTTTAACTTTTTGGACTAAGGCCAACATTTGGCCATGATCGAGTCCTACCTTAGCTCATTGTAACCTATATTTTAATGTTTATCTTTATTTGACCATAAACTCCCTATTCGCCAAGAAGTTTTATCGTCTTGTGCTGCAAATATTTTGGTAGGAATCTTTTCTATTTGACCTTAGATCACTCACAAGAAGTTAGGAGTCCGCCACATTTGTTCTCTGATTGACGTAATCACAATTCACTTTGACACCGAGTAGCTTGATTTTTTTTTATACTGTTGATGAATATGTCGTTTCATTTGAATATAAATCGAATGTGCAAATTAATTCTTTGCAGCCTTTGTTCTTCGTAGCATTGTCTCAATGTTAATTTACCCGGTGTATTTTTATATAGCCCTTTCCCAGCCATTGAATACCTGAATAATAACATTGGTAAGCAGTAGTTGTTCCATTCAGTCTCGTGAATAATGGTATCCCTTCTAGGTGTGTATATACATGTGTTCGAGGAACCGATTCATTCCCTGTTGGAGTCAGAGTTAAGAAGCTCCTTAAAGGGCCTTTGTTTTCTTGATGGAATGAAAAAATAAAATGTTAAAAATGCACTTTTGACAGTTGATCTACATATAAATGTAAGAATGGAAAATCCACTTTCTGGTTCATTAATTGTAGATCTATGAATGCATATTTATAATGACTCCTCACCCCACACACAATCGTGTACTTTCAAAATGGGATTTTTTTCCATTAGAAAAAAAATTAATGAAGGATCGTTTCAACACTCATACAACTGGTGGTCTCCAATCTAGGACTTCCATCCGTTGCAAAACTACAACTCCCAGCATGCCCAGACAGCTGCTGAAAATCGACAAGTTAAAGACCACTGGAAGGGGGCCATAAACCTCCGGCAGAGGGACTGTGGCATTACCAAGGAAAGGATCCAAAAAATTACAGGTGGAATTGATGACATTTCAGTCGATAGTTACTTCTCCTATCTTCCTTATAAACATTCACGCTTGGCTTAGCGTGCATGTTTTTTTTTTCAAGGGAGGGGGCTGATGCCAGACTCCTCCTGCGGGAACAAAGGATCGCCATGCTGAAATCCAACATGCTTAATCCTTCTTATCCCTGACGCTTACCATCAGGGAAGAGTTGGGGAACCCCCATACCTATTAGATAATTGGCCGATCCCATTAAAAAAAAAAAAAAAAAAAAAAAAAAAAAAAAAAATCGGCCAACTTTAGACTATTGGGTTGCCAACTCAGTCTGCCTGATCTCCTTTATTATTTTGTTGCAGTGCCGTTAATATTAAATATTTTTTATGGGAGGGATAAACAAATGGAAATGAGGAAAGGCTGAAAAAAATAATACTTCATCATCAAATTGTTTTGTACCCCATGTTCATATATGAATTAAAAATAGAATTATCATTATTAAAAAATATAATATAATACAATATTAGAATATTCTATACTATGATAATAAATATTGAAGCAATGATGGAATTGCGAAACGTGATTTTCTGATTAATAAAATATTCTTGTTTTTTTTTTATAATAAAATCACATTTCTCAATTTCCTTCATTCTAGCTGTAACAATTATTAATAATTCATCAAATATTATTATATCACTCATGAATATTATATTATATTTATTGTATTTTTGTTTTATAATATGTTGGTTGTCTAAGACCGGTTTCGCTCAGATATATATTACGGCCCAGACATCCCCCTCCCCCTGTGGTTCTACTGAACTGTACTTGGATCACCTTAGTACCCTATGGTGATCTATGTTGGATTCAGTAGAACAGCAGAGAGTCCTGTTCTTACACCTGTGGACCTAAAATTTGGCCAGGTACGGGTCACATGAAGCCAGCCACGAACATATTGCCAACAAATCCAATTTTCAATGCCAGCTGGATTTGTTTGTCAGACTGTGGTTTCTCTTCCGATAAGCTTAAAAAACAAAGGTACATTTTTTGTGACATAGTTAACGGATGTAATTAATGGCGATCTATTGACTACCACCATTACTTTTGGTGCACCAACGTTTTGCACTATTTAACGGGTTAGGTGGGTAGAGTGGCATTCCTCCCATTAGGTACAGAGGTCTTAAAACGGCATTCAAAACAGGGTTGTCCAAAGTGCAATACTGCAGTACAAGTCTTTATCCTTTTTTTGGAAATCCAGTCAATATTTTTGAGCAACATCGTGGAAAGCCCACGCAGACGCCCTTTTTCTGGATTGACTGCCTGTGCGTTTTTTCATTTTTAAAGTTGTCAAGATGAAAAAAGCATCTGGAATCACAGCCATCAGTCATCTGGGATGTGCACAGTATTTGGAAACTTCCTATTCTATTTAACACTGAAAAGCAAAATCGTACTTGTCATAATTATTCAAAGCCCAAATAATTAAAGCGAATGTAAAAAAAGATGATACTGGCGAGGCCGACTGTTCTCCGTGCTCAGGATTCAGAGTCAAATAATTAGCTTTATTTTAGTATTCGCAGGTTCTTACTTCTTTGCAGACATCACGCTGTCCAGTTTCCATCACGCAGGGAATTCAGTTAATATATGAAGGTATCTTTTCCTCGCTCCTCTGTTAGCGGTTAGGATCTCCTGTCGAGAGGTCAGAGTCCAGACAGGCACAAAACATGACAGGGCTCTGAGACTCGTCTTAATGTCCTGCGTTCTAAGGTCATCCGCCGAAGTTTTCCTTCTGGCTCGAGGTTGCGTCTTATTAAGAAAAAGTTTTAATTGGAAAATACTTTTATTTTTCCTCACAAATCTACACTTAAAAGTTTATTTTTGTACAATAACAAATAATGGAGAAAAAAAAAAAATATAAATATAAAAAATTGGCGGCTGGAATGGAAAGTCAGTGGTATGGCAGAGCACAGTGATAGATCACATTCTTAAGTTGGTCATCTCATTAGATCGGAGGCCGCCAAACCCACCGATTTAACATAACAAACAAATATGGGGGCCTTCTGTTGTCAGAGGAAAGAAGGATCGGCATATTGAATTTAAACAGACTCTATCCTTAGTTCCCGCAGTAGATATGCCATTGACAGAGGTGTCTGGCAACAGCTTATTTCCCTCTCCATATTGAAATAAATATGCATGTTTAGCCAAGACGAACGGGCATGTGTATGACGGAATCGGGAAACATGGCTGGTGGCCAAACAAACGTTTTGCCAATAGCGGTCTCGTGTGTATGGCCAGCTTATACAAGCCCCTCCGCCTATAGGATGAGCCTAAATGATAAAATTAGATAACCTTCAACCTACATTGTTGTTGACTGCATAGATCCAGAATAAGAACACCATCTACAGACTTAAGAGTGCCGATCAACGAGACAACTTCTTAAATGCCGATCGTTTGCTCCTTTTACAATGAGCAATGCTTAGATATGTATGGGGACGAGTGATAATTGTAACGATCGATCGTCCCATGCATTTCCATCATGTCGGTAGCACATCTCCCTGTTTACACAGGGAAATGTGGTGCCGACAAAGATAATATTTTGTGTTGCATGAAAGATACGATCAGCCGATGAATGAACGTTTCCCTGTTTATCAGCTGATCGTTGCCCTATTTACAGGGCAATGATGAGGAACGAGGGATCATAGGAACGATCGCTTGCCCGATCATTAACTTGTGTTAAAGGGCCTTTAGTGAGCCCTGAATCCTGCTAACCATCATAGATTACTGAAAGTGGGATCAAAATCAACTCACGTATTACTGAACAAAAAAAGGCTATGCTAACTGGTAGAAGGGCAGGATGCATTAATGGAGTAAGACGTTGCATCTAAGACACGCAGCTATGAAAAAGGATAGTAGATTGCTTCAGTCTACTATCCTATCAGTTGCATACATACAAGACTGAGAGCCCCTTCAAGGAGGTCCTGGTGGCCCCATCCCATTATCATGATGCAAGTGCATTTTTAATGTCCTTCTCTGCTATCATTTGGAGACCACATCCCTGTGCAAGTTGTTACTATCCTTTAAGATGTGAACAAGACCACCTAGAATGGACTTCCTCGTTCCATCAGCCCTATGGCAGTCACATGGGCTGCATCTATGTACTTTTCTATGCCTTTGAACCTCATGTACCCAACCCAAGAGCCACCTAATAAATACCTTAGGATTGCTCGCTCTTTGCCCAACGTTCTCACACCTCAAAAGAGCCAGAAATGTACACATTAGGCTTAGCTACATTAAATATTATGATACCCCACAAACATCAAGAAACAAAGGATTATGGGTAGCCGTCAACTCTACTGGTGTAGACTGGACCATGGTTTTCTGTGAAACAGATTGTGCTCTAAGCAGTTCAGTCAAGAGAAAAGACCAATGATCAACTATTGCGGCCAAAGCTGGTTAGACTTTTTACAGTAGAATAGGAATTTGTGTAAATTACACAAATTTTACATACAATAGTATATATAATACATTTGTTTTATGGAGCTTAATGCAGTAAGGTGTTTCCGAGCCAACAAATTCCTGCTAGACCTCAATGAATGAGCAACAGTCTAGACTTCCGTCTTGAACATCCAATGGATTTGATGAATCTAATCATCGACGTCAACGTAGTGCGAACATCAGTCTGAAGCCAACGTTTACCTGCCGATGTCTTAATATCAAGAAAGCAATTATTATATTCACTTCTTCGGCAGCTGCTTCTCTGTTGACCTCACGGCCGTCTCTAAAAAACGAATTAATTCAGAGATTTCATAGCAGGCCTTGGAGATTCTCAATGCCGAAAACTTTATGCCAACGAATCACAGGTCACCAGCTTGAGTATCTCACGATCAGACTTATACTTTCTGTACCACGAAAGAGCTCGGATTGAGACAAAATGTACTTAATAGACGTTAATTAGCCTACCTAGTACTGTGCGGATAATTTGATTTGAAAGGTCACCATAGACTGGAAGGCAATTGTCCCTCTACGGGAAAAGGTCAACTCTATGGGGATACAGATGGTTCGATTGAAGATGGATATTATGAAGATTTGGAAAACTTAGGCTATGACACGAGGTTGCCATCGTTGACCGGGCGTCTTTGACGTAGGAGGACAATGTTGTGAATCATCCACCACCCCAGAATTACGTTCTCTCTCTGATGTGCAAAGCAGCTAATGTTACATTTGGCATCAAAGGAGTCGAGTCAGTCACGTTCCGTGGTGTCTCTCCTGCTGGATGTCTTTATAATGTGTTTTGATCCTTCACGTGTTTTGAACATGAAAGGACTGATAATGTCGGAAAGCATCTGATAGCGGCTGTAACAGCTGCCTGGGATCAGAGGCGCTTGCTGATGTTTGTGTACTACATAATCAATAGATACACCTTAGAGTTATCATGCTCCTTGTGTTCCGATACATCTGTGTCATTAGAACTAAATATCGCTGCAGACTGCGCAGTAATTAGTGCAGGGGGACAGATGTGTGTTGGTTTTCATCTCGTGGGACGCCCGGCCTCGACGTAACCAGTATGCAGACAATGCAGAAGGAAGATTACTAACAGGGAAATTATGGAAGGCAAATACGCTTATTGACAAACAAAGGAGTCGTCGCTCTGATCCTGGTTACTATTGCGCGTACATCCCATTAGGATTAATTGCTATTCTTAATTATTTAGTCGTTAAGGTCTTTGTTCTTTGAGTCTGATAATTATCTTGAATGGCGGCTCCATGCCAATTCTTGGTTGGTAAAATTTGGCAATTTGGGTGCATCATAACCCCAAACACAATTCTGATACAACCCTCAAGTCTCTATTAAATAAAGGCAAAGGACATGGAGAACGGGTCATGCTCATTCGCCACCCAGGCTTGTATTATATAATTTGAAAAATTATATTGGTGCCAAGTAACCATTTGTTTACAACCCATTTTTTTATTTTGCCACCCAACACACTTCCCTCTGTGCATAGGTTTTGGAGTTTGTGGGATTACCAGGAAGATGGGGTCCTATGTTTATCTTTCTAAGTAGCCTTGCCGCCACAGTGTAGACCCCTGGTCAAGGCCAGCTCATGGTTTATGTGGGCCTTTGGGTGACAATTAATGCGGGTTCCCCATCTACCTCACCCTTGTAGAGCCTCGCCACTCTACCACTTCATCTACATTTAGCCCACATCTACTACAGTACTGCAAAAGTGGTCCTAAAACTGGCAGAGTGCCCTCTGACAGTGCCAGCCACAATGCCCCTTATAGTGCCAGTCACCGTGCTAGCTACAGTACCTTCTGCTAATTCTAGCCTCAGTGCCCTTAAACAGTGCCAATTACAGAATCCTCTGAAAATGTTACATACAGTGCCCACCTGACAATACAACTTTTATTGCCCCAGACAATTTCTGCCACCTGACCCCCTAGAGTGCCAGCCACACCGCCTCAACATTGGCTGGCATTATTGTGGGTACAGTAGCTAGCACAGTGCTCCGCATACTGACACCTGGGCCACCGAACCGTGCTAGCTACAGTGCCTCTTGCAATGCCATCCAATGTGAGAAAATACACCTCTCCCTGAATTTTTGCTTTGCAGGGTTAGAAAAATTTCATTTTTGGAAAGTTACTTATTGTACCTTGTAGAAAGGAACGGACTGCATGGACTGAGCAGTGTAAATGTAAAAATGAGAATTATATAGGAATATTCTCCTACGTACATTATTATTCCAGTTTGTGTAATATCTTCAGAAGGCAGGAAGTCAGGACCTCTGCTGCAGAAATGACCCGCAAGTGGTACGCTTAATGTCAAAATCCAAAATTGAAGGCAGCAAATACAGAAAATACAGGTTACCATGGAGATGGCGGTAAAAGTAAATGTATGCAAAACGCTGTCAGATAATGAAAGTGTCAGTCACCTCCAGGGCACTCATTGGTCCTATATAAAGTATTATATGACATCGTGCGTCTAGGTTCACAGGAGTTCTAGTCCTCAATAAGCCGATTTTACTCATTTACAAAAGAAAGTGACTGATAATTTCTACACTCAGACCAGTTCACCTGACCGAAAGCCAAGGACATGTCCTCAGGTACATCACCAGCTCTGAGGCTTTTAACTTAAATTGTAGTGTTTACAGTAGGAAATCATCGAGGGTGCTTTTACACGAGGCGTTTTGATGCAGTTTTTGAAGCCACAACCAGGAGTGGATTAAAAAAAAAAAAAAAAAAGAGAAAATAGAATCTGTCCGAAAATCTTCCCTTCCCTTTACAAATCCCTTCCTGGCATTGGCTTAAAAAAACTGCATCAAAATGGCACGTGTGAAAGAACCCTTACTGCTGAGGGATGATCAATATCTATGTATCATTAAAGGATATGTAATGTATGTACACATTGACTATTTCAGAAGAATAGTGAGTGCAGCTCTAGAGTATAATACAGGATGTAACTCAGGATCAGTATAGGGTAAGTAATGTAATGTATGTACACAGTGACTCCACCAGCAGAATAGTGAGTGCAGCTCTGGAGTATAATACAGGATGTAACTCAGGATCAGTACAGGATAAGTAATGTAATGTATGTACACAGTGACTCCACCAGCAGAATAATGAGTGCAGCTCTGGAGTATAATACAGGATGTAACTCAAGATCAGTACATGATAAGTAATGTAATGTATGTACACAGTGACTGCACCAGCAGAATAGTGAGTTCAGCTCTGGAGTATAATACAGGATGTAACTCAGGATCAGTACAGGATAAGTAATGTAATGTATGTACACAGTGACTGCACCAGCAGAATAGTGAGTGCAGCTCTGGAGTATAATACAGGATGTAACTCAGGATCAGTACAGGATAAATAATGTCATGTATGTACACCGTGACTCCACCAACAGAATAGTGAGTGCAGCTCTGGAGTATAATACAGGATGTAACTCAGGATCAGTACAGGATAAGTAATGTAATGTATGTACACAGTGACTGCACCAGCAGAATAGTGAGTTCAGCTCTGGAGTATAATACAGGATGTAACTCAGGATCAGTACAGGATAAGTAATGTAATGTATGTACACAGTGACTGCACCAGCAGAATAGTGAGTGCAGCTCTGGAGCATAATACAGGATGTAACTCAGGATCAGTACAGGATAAGTAATGTAATGTATGTACACCGTGACTCCACCAACAGAATAGTGAGTGCAGCTCTGGAGTATAATACAGGATGTAACTCTGGATCAGTAATGTATGTACACAGTGACTCCGCCAGGGCAGCATAATTGGGCTGACAGGTTCCCTTTAAAATGTGTTTCTGAGACCAATTTTTTTTTTTTATTAACTAGGATTCAAACATGGAGGTTAAAGGAACACTCCAGGCAAAACTTATACACGGTGTTATACCTCGTGCAAAGCCTGAGGGGGTGGAGCATGACACAGGAATTCTCTCTCTGGTGTCATGTACTGCCCCTTATAGTGTGGATTGTGGAGAGAGAACTGCGGGTCCACGTGTCCTATTTTTACGCTGCAGATACATTCAACACAGGCCTTTTATTCAGTGTTAAGAAAGCTATTTGCTCGAAGAAGATAAACCGCCTGATAACATTTCAGAATGTGTCTCCTAAGCCCCATTTACCATATGCTGCATTTATATCATAATGTTCTTTAATTCCCTCCGCAATGAAGGAATGTTGTGGCTCCCAACTGCAGTAATGTTCTGCCTGCGGTACTGAAATGGTTAATGTCTGGGAGCATTTATCGCAATGAAGCCAGTTTTTCATTTACAGGTCAGTAAAATGTCTCGCTGAGCCAAGTCGGTGTTTTATTTCCAAAATTACTTAAGACTAGACAAACAATAAATCGAATTTCACATTTTGTTTTTTGTTTATCTCCTGGGGCTTGAAAAGCAAAAAACAAAAAAAAAAGTCTTCACCTCCAAATCAAGTAGAAAATATCACATACTTCTCCCCGGCGCTGTAAATATAACATTGTACGTCATGTTCTTTAGCATGACCCCAATGCATTATGGTCTGGGTGGTGGCGGTTACTACCTGAAAATGGTAATGGCTTCCAGTGTTGGCTGCAACATGGCGGCAGGGAGTCTTCCCTGGGCGTCATGATCCTGGAGGTCAAACGCAGTAGCCCAGTAATGACGTAGAATGCACAAGCTTTGTACTTATGCCAAAGCATTAACTGGGTGGGGTTTTCGAGCCCTTCGGGGTTCAGTTGGCACAGGTCTGCATGCCATCGCTTGTTTGCGTTTAGATAAGCTACAAATAAGCCTGGCTCCAACGTATTGCGGTCAACCCAGAAGGGAAGGAGTGTGAAGCATTGAAAAGGGACAACCCGACTCCAGCTCATTTCTGTTAAGGAAAGTTATTGTGCCAATATCTCATCTTTGCACCTGTAAATTCCATGTTTTCATCCTGTCCGTTGGGTTACATGGTCTATTGGTGACCCCCTGGCAGTACCTTTAGTCTATGTAGTAGTAGGAAGGGTCACCATCTCCTGGGCATGACCCACCTAAAACTGCCTGTAAGCGTTAGTCACTGAACACATCCCGCCGCGCTGAACGCCCCCATCTCTGCCTTGACGCCACGGAAATGCAAATAGGAGCAATGAAAGATGGCCGCCGAACAGAAAAATTCAGAAAACAGTTAGGGCAACTAATGCTGGAAACAGGGAATAGGCGTTATTATTTAATAACAATAGCATATTGAGTTTATTTGTGCAGTTTTAGTTCAGACCCCAGATCAGACGAAACAAAAAATAATAAAAAATTTCTACACTGGGTCCTGAAGCCGTCCATTGTCAGGATGTTGTGTGTGCCGCCGCACACTACGTCCTAACGCTGGGTGTCGTCACGACCCAGTGCCGTGGTGCCCAGAGCTTAGGAAGAGCCATAAGTGAGGAGAGTCGGTATACAGGTCACGATCAGATTGATACAATAGCTAAAAGGCGATTCTTTATTTCTTGTGAGAGGCTGCGCCCCCTGCCTCACAACCAAGTGCAAACTACACATCACGTTTTTTGGAGGGTAAAAATAGGGCGACTCCCAGTAAAACTGGGAGCATTGATATGTCTGCAGATACAACATTTAGAAAAAAGTCAGAAGAGGAGTCTGATGAAGGTCCGAGAGCGGCGACCACCAACAAAATAAAAAGGGGCTGCATTGATTTGTAGAGATTTCCAGTGCCGGAATATATGGGGCTCTATTGGGGAGCAGTACATTTCCACTTTAGTGTTGTCATAGGATGGAATGTTGGAGATCATCAATAATGAAAACCTCTACGCATAACGCCATGGCTCCTTCACCCTGGGATATATGGGGTTTCCCCATTAGCCCTAATTTTTTTTATGATTGGAGACGTTATTGCCAAGGTTGGAATATATTTAGAAACAAAATTTCACTGCTCAAAGTAACAAACAACTACATCCTCATCCTCCATAATTTTTTTTTTAAATCTTATGAAGCCGATAAAAGCTCCCTCATCCCCCATCGGTAATGGTCACCGAAGAGCCTGAAAGATCTGAAAAAATCCATAAAAACTTCCAAGACCTGAGACCGTTAGGTACATAACCAGTCAGGAGAATTCTTAGAATCAATATGCTTATTCGAGGTGAAGAGTGGGGTTTCTGAAAAGGAATGTGATGTCCTCATTACACGGCCGGTAACTTAGAGGAGCGCAAGACACATTCTGGCCCGGAGGCTTCTGTCGTTTTCAGCCCTCTTTTATGTAATCAGATAAAGGACTCGAAGTTTGCCGTTTGCTTCTCGGAGACTGAATTAGTAATGCGCAGTTTTGTCTCCTGTGCCGTGAAATGTACTCAGCACTGATGTTTACCTCATGAACTGATGGTGATAGAAAACCTCCTATTTATTATTTAATTATAGCTTTCCCCGGCAGTCGGTCCACCAACCCCCTCTATTACTCCTGTCTTATCCCCTGCATAATAGAATGTCATTTGCTTAGAAAACCTGTATGATTTTCCTGCTTCGGTGACCAGGACAGTGTATTTTACGTTATTTTAGGCAACTCCTGTAAAATGTGTAAATAGTTGTACAGCGCAGATGTAGCGCTCATCGTCTTTACATCATCTCTGTAAAATTTCTGAAATTTGTCATGATTGGAGATATTGCAATAAAGGGTTAAAAAGACAACTGGCATTTATGGGGTATAATACTGGGCATCATATTAGGTATCAGAGGGGCTATCGATTCAATCGGATATAAAAAATGATGCAAGCATGCCCTACTACTATTATATAGTGTGATGTAGGAAACATGTCCTGCTGCCAACACATACAATGATGTAGAACACAACACATGCTATAGCCAACACATAGAAAGATGTAGAACACAACACGTGCTATAGCCAACACATAGAAAGATGTAGAACACAACACGTGCTATAGCCAACACATAGAATAACACAACACGTGCTATAGCTAACACATAGAAAGATGTAGAACACAACATGTGCTATAGCCAACACATAGAATGATCTAGAACACAACACGTGCTATAGCCAACACATAGAATGACACAACACGTGCTATAGCCAACACATAGAAAGATGTAGAACACAACACGTGCTATAGCCAACACATAGAAAGATGTAGAACACAACACATACTATAGCCAACACATAGAATGACACAACACGTGCTATAGCCAACACATAGAAAGATGTAGAACACAACACGTGCTATAGCCAACACATAGAATGACACAACACGTGCTATAGCCAACACATAGAAAGATGTAGAACACAACACGTGCTATAGCCAACACATAGAATGGTGTAGAACACAATACGTGCTATAGCCAACACATAGAATGACACAACACGTGCTATAGCCAACACATAGAAAGATGTAGAACACAACATGTGCTATAGCCAACACATAGAATGATGTAGAAGACAACACGTGCTATAGCCAACACATAGAATGACACAACACGTGCTATAGCCAACGCATAGAAAGATGTAGAACACAAAACGTGCTATAGCCAACACATAGAATGATGTAGAACACAGCACGTGCTATAGCCAACACATAGAATGACACAACACATGCTATAGCCAACACATAGAATGATGTAGAACACAAAACGTGCTATAGCCAACACATAGAATGACACAACACGTGCTATAGCCAACACATAGAATGATGTAGAACACAACATGTGCTATAGCCAACACATAGAAGGATGTAGAACACAACACGTGCTATAGCCAACACATAGAATGATGTAGAACACAACACATGCTATAGCCAACACATAGAAAGATGTAGCACACAACACGTGCTATAGCCAACACATAGAATGGTGTAGAACACAACACGTGCTATAGCCAACACATAGAATGATGTAGCACACAACACGTGCTATAGCCAACACATAGAATGGTGTAGAACACAACACGTGCTATAGCCAACACATAGAAAGATGTAGAACACAACACGTGCTATAGCCAACACATAGAAAGATTTAGAACACAACACGTGCTATAGCCAACACATAGAAAGATGTAGAACACAACACGTGCTATAGCCAACACATAGAAAGATGTAGAACACAACATGTGCTATAGCCAACACATAGAATGATGTAGAAGACAGCACGTGCTATAGCCAACACATAGAAAGATGTAGAACACAACACGTGCTATAGCCAACACATAGAAAGATGTAGAACACAACACGTTCTATAGCCAACACATAGAATGATGTAGAACACAACATGTGCTATAGCCAACACATAGAATGATGTAGAACACAACACGTGCTATAGCCAACACATAGAATGACACAACACGTGCTATAGCCAACACATAGAAAGATGTAGAACACAACACGTGCTATAGCCAACACATAGAATGGTGTAGAACACAACACGTGCTATAGCCAACACATAGAAAGATGTAGAACACAACACGTGCTATAGCCAACACATAGAATGGTGTAGAACACAACACGTGCTATAGCCAACACATAGAATGACACAACACGTGCTATAGCCAACACATAGAAAGATGTAGAACACAACACGTGCTATAGCCAACACATAGAATGATGTAGAAGACAACACGTGCTATAGCCAACACATAGAATGACAGAACACGTGCTATAGCCAACACATAGAAAGATGTAGAACACAACATGTGCTATAGCCAACACATAGAAAGATTTAGAACACAACACGTGCTATAGCCAACACATAGAAAGATGTAGAACACAACACGTGCTATAGCCAACACATAGAATGGTGTAGAACACAACACGTGCTATAGCCAACACATAGAAAGATGTAGAACACAACACGTGCTATAGCCAACACATAGAATGATGTAGAAGACAACACGTGCTATAGCCAACACATAGAATGACACAACACGTGCTATAGCCAACACATAGAAAGATGTAGAACACAACATGTGCTATAGCCAACACAAAGAAAGATGTAGAACACAACACGTGCTATAGCCAACACATAGGAAGATGTAGAACACAACATGTGCTATAGCCAACACATAGAAAGATGTAGAACACAACACGTGCTATAGCCAACACATAGAATGACACAACACGTGCTATAGCCAACACATAGAATGATGTAGAACACAACACATACTATAGCCAACACATAGAAAGATGTAGAACACAACACGTGCTATAGCCAACACATAGAAAGATGTAGAACACAACACGTGCTATAGCCAACACATAGAAAGATGTAGAACACAACATGTGCTATAGCCAACACATAGAATGATGTAGAAGACAACACGTGCTATAGCCAACACATAGAATGGTGTAGAACACAACAACACGTGCTATAGCCAACACATAGAAAGATGTAGAACACAACACATACTATAGCCAACACATAGAAAGATGTAGAACACAAAACGTGCTATAGCCAACACATAGAATGATGTAGAACACAACACGTGCTATAGCCAACACATAGAAAGATGTAGAACACAACACGTGCTATAGCCAACACATAGAAAGATGTAGAAGACAGCACGTGCTATAGCCAACACATAGAAAGATGTAGAACACAACACGTGCTATAGCCAACACATAGAAAGATGTAGAACACAACACGTGCTATAGCCAACACATAGAAAGATGTAGAACACAACACGTGCTATAGCCAACACATAGAATGATGTAGAACACAACACGTGCTATAGCCAACACATAGAAAGATGTAGAACACAACACGTGCTATAGCCAACACATAGAAAGATGTAGAACACAACACGTGCTATAGCCAACACATAGAATGATGTAGAACACAACACATGCTATAGCCAACACATAGAAAGATGTAGAACACAACACGTGCTATAGCCAACACATAGAAAGATGTAGAACACAACACGTGCTATAGCCAACACATAGAAAGATGTAGAACACAACATGTGCTATAGCCAACACATAGAATAATGTAGCACAGAACACATGCTATAGCCAACACATACAATGATATAGAACACAACACGTGCTATAGCCAACACATAGAAAGATGTAGAACACAACACGTGCTATAGCCAACACATAGAATAATGTAGCACAGAACACATGCTATAGCCAACACATAGAAAGATGTAGAACACAACACGTGCTATAGCCAACACATAGAAAGATGTAGAACACAACACGTGCTATAGCCAACACATAGAATGACACAACACGTGCTATAGCCAACACATAGAATGATGTAGAACACAACACATACTATAGCCAACACATAGAATGATGTAGAACACAACACGTGCTATAGCCAACACATAGAAAGATGTAGAACACAACACGTGCTATAGCCAACACATAGAAAGATGTAGAACACAACACGTGCTATAGCCAACACATAGAATGGTGTAGAACACAACACGTGCTATAGCCAACACATAGAATGACACAACACGTGCTATAGCCAACACATAGAAAGATGTAGAACACAACACGTGCTATAGCCAACACATAGAATGATGTAGAAGACAACACGTGCTATAGCCAACACATAGAATGACAGAACACGTGCTATAGCCAACACATAGAAAGATGTAGAACACAACATGTGCTATAGCCAACACATAGAAAGATTTAGAACACAACACGTGCTATAGCCAACACATAGAAAGATGTAGAACACAACACGTGCTATAGCCAACACATAGAATGGTGTAGAACACAACACGTGCTATAGCCAACACATAGAAAGATGTAGAACACAACAGGTGCTATAGCCAACACATAGAATGGTGTAGAACACAACACGTGCTATAGCCAACACATAGAATGACACAACACGTGCTATAGCCAACACATAGAAAGATGTAGAACACAACACGTGCTATAGCCAACACATAGAATGATGTAGAAGACAACACGTGCTATAGCCAACACATAGAATGACACAACACGTGCTATAGCCAACACATAGAAAGATGTAGAACACAACATGTGCTATAGCCAACACAAAGAAAGATGTAGAACACAACACGTGCTATAGCCAACACATAGGAAGATGTAGAACACAACATGTGCTATAGCCAACACATAGAAAGATGTAGAACACAACACGTGCTATAGCCAACACATAGAATGACACAACACGTGCTATAGCCAACACATAGAATGATGTAGAACACAACACATACTATAGCCAACACATAGAAAGATGTAGAACACAACACGTGCTATAGCCAACACATAGAAAGATGTAGAACACAACACGTGCTATAGCCAACACATAGAAAGATGTAGAACACAACATGTGCTATAGCCAACACATAGAATGATGTAGAAGACAACACGTGCTATAGCCAACACATAGAATGGTGTAGAACACAACAACACGTGCTATAGCCAACACATAGAAAGATGTAGAACACAACACATACTATAGCCAACACATAGAAAGATGTAGAACACAACACGTGCTATAGCCAACACATAGAATGATGTAGAACACAACACGTGCTATAGCCAACACATAGAAAGATGTAGAACACAACACGTGCTATAGCCAACACATAGAAAGATGTAGAAGACAGCACGTGCTATAGCCAACACATAGAAAGATGTAGAACACAACACGTGCTATAGCCAACACATAGAAAGATGTAGAACACAACACGTGCTATAGCCAACACATAGAAAGATGTAGAACACAACACGTGCTATAGTCAACACATAGAATGATGTAGAACACAACACGTGCTATAGCCAACACATAGAAAGATGTAGAACACAACACGTGCTATAGCCAACACATAGAAAGATGTAGAACACAACACGTGCTATAGCCAACACATAGAATGATGTAGAACACAACACATGCTATAGCCAACACATAGAAAGATGTAGAACACAACACGTGCTATAGCCAACACATAGAAAGATGTAGAACACAACACGTGCTATAGCCAACACATAGAAAGATGTAGAACACAACATGTGCTATAGCCAACACATAGAATAATGTAGCACAGAACACATGCTATAGCCAACACATACAATGATATAGAACACAACACGTGCTATAGCCAACACATAGAAAGATGTAGAACACAACACGTGCTATAGCCAACACATAGAATAATGTAGCACAGAACACATGCTATAGCCAACACATAGAAAGATGTAGAACACAACACGTGCTATAGCCAACACATAGAAAGATGTAGAACACAACACGTGCTATAGCCAACACATAGAATGACACAACACGTGCTATAGCCAACACATAGAATGATGTAGAACACAACACATACTATAGCCAACACATAGAATGATGTAGAACACAACACGTGCTATAGCCAACACATAGAAAGATGTAGAACACAACACGTGCTATAGCCAACACATAGAAAGATGTAGAACACAACACGTGCTATAGCCAACACATAGAAAGATGTAGAACACAACACGTGCTATAGCCAACACATAGAAAGATGTAGAACACAAAACGTGCTATAGCCAACACATAGAATGACACAACACATGCTATAGCCAACACATAGAATGATGTAGAACACAAAACGTGCTATAGCCAACACATAGAATGGTGTAGAACACAACACGTGCTATAGCCAACACATAGAAAGATGTAGAACACAACACATACTATAGCCAACACATAGAATGACACAACACGTGCTATAGCCAACACATAGAAAGATTTAGAACACAACACGTGCTATAGCCAACACATAGAAAGATGTAGAACACAACACGTGCTATAGCCAACACATAGAATGGTGTAGAACACAACACGTGCTATAGCCAACACATAGAAAGATGTAGAACACAACAGGTGCTATAGCCAACACATAGAATGGTGTAGAACACAACACGTGCTATAGCCAACACATAGAATGACACAACACGTGCTATAGCCAACACATAGAAAGATGTAGAACACAACACGTGCTATAGCCAACACATAGAATGATGTAGAAGACAACACGTGCTATAGCCAACACATAGAATGACACAACACGTGCTATAGCCAACACATAGAAAGATGTAGAACACAACATGTGCTATAGCCAACACATAGAAAGATGTAGAACACAACACGTGCTATAGCCAACACATAGGAAGATGTAGAACACAACATGTGCTATAGCCAACACATAGAAAGATGTAGAACACAACACGTGCTATAGCCAACACATAGAATGATGTAGAACACAACACATACTATAGCCAACACATAGAAAGATGTAGAACACAACACGTGCTATAGCCAACACATAGAAAGATGTAGAACACAACACGTGCTATAGCCAACACATAGAAAGATGTAGAACACAACATGTGCTATAGCCAACACATAGAATGATGTAGAACACAACACGTGCTATAGCCAACACATAGGAAGATGTAGAACACAACATGTGCTATAGCCAACACATAGAAAGATGTAGAACACAACACGTGCTATAGCCAACACATAGAATGACACAACACGTGCTATAGCCAACACATAGAATGATGTAGAACACAACACATACTATAGCCAACACATAGAAAGATGTAGAACACAACACGTGCTATAGCCAACACATAGAAAGATGTAGAACACAACACGTGCTATAGCCAACACATAGAAAGATGTAGAACACAACATGTGCTATAGCCAACACATAGAATGATGTAGAAGACAACACGTGCTATAGCCAACACATACAATGATGTAGAACACAACACGTGCTATAGCCAACACATACAATGATGTAGAACACAACACATGCTATAGCCAACACATAGAATGACACAACACGTGCTATAGCCAACACATACAATGATGTAGAACACAACACATGCTATAGCCAACACATAGAATGACACAACACGTGCTATAGCCACATGTAGGTCCTTACATGACAGGTACAGGCCAATTTGAGCCTTCAGGACCAGATATCGTTTAGCTATTTTTAGCATGTGCTAGTTAAACGGTAATACCTCTTTTAGGTGTTGGGCTAGTGACATGAATGTTGCTACGTTTTTTCCGTGAACAATGCAGGTTTCTTTTCTTATTTTTATACACATAATTTTTGCTTTTTCAGAATTTTTAGGCTTAAACTTTTTAGCTAATTTTTTTCTTGTAATAATATAGTATTGCCATAAAATATACTTTGTTTGATCGCCATGATCTACTGTAAAGTGTCATATATTACATGAATTTTACTTATCTCCAGGGTCCCCGGTAGTCTCAGACTGCTGGGCACCCCAGATTCAGCTGCCCAATCTCTTGGGCAGCCAGCTTAAGCTTGCGCCATTGAGCAACTATGGCGCAGGCTTTTAGTACCTGTACCGCCCACGCTGTAAATATACAGTTCGCCTCAATGCCAACTATATGCCCTACTGCCAACACGTAGAATGATGTAGGTCCCAACGCATCGTCTTGCCAACACCCAGCAAGATGTAGGTCCTAACATGTCCTACTGCCAACACATAGCAGTAATATTTGTGTGGACCTACATCGTGCTATGTGTTGGCAGTGGGATGTGGGGACCTACATCATACTGTGTGTTGGCATGTTGTAAATCCTTACATGCCAAAATGCCACGTGTTAGCAATAGGACATGTTGGGATCTAAACCTTGCTTGGCATTGGCAGTAGAAAACATTTGGACCTACAACATGCCAATGCCATGTGTTAGCAGCAGTATTCTATGTATGGCCCTACATCATGCTAACACATGGCATTGGCATCTTGTAGGTCCCAATATTTAAATACTGCCAACGCCTAGCCAGATGTAGATCCCAGCATATCCTATTGCCAACACATTCCTTAATGCCAACACATGGCATGTTGTGGATCCCTACATACCTTAATGTCAACACACAGCATGTTGTATGTCCCCATTGTAATGTTAGTGATTACCTCAAGGCTGCTGGGAGAGCGCGTGCACGTAAACCGCAACCCCAAATCCGCAACCACTCTGATCGACAGCTTCTAAGGCTACTCTGAGGTGTTCGCCAGAGCCGACTGCAACATGGGATGGACTTTGCACTCTGCTAAACAACCTGGGTTCGGAGCAGCAGTCTGGGACGAGAGGAGCAATGCAGGCAAACTTGAGCTGGAAACCAGACAGCCAGAGGGCAGCCGAAAGTTCAAAACAGAAGGCAAGCGGATATCAGAAATAGCAAAAGGTCAAAACCCACCAGTAGCGGATAATAAAAATCAGTAAGCAGAGAGTAAATGGGAGGTTAATATACACGAGGTCCAGAATCAGAAGTGCAGGTGATATCAGAAGCTTGATCAGAAACCAAAGAAGGAAATTCACAAGCAAAGGACAGGTGGAAAAGACAGGCATAAATACGACTCCACAGCTGATTGACAGACGGACAGGGAAAAAGAGATCGGCTCAAGGCAAAGGAAGAACCGCCCAGAACCTAGAGAAGTCGTCATAGTAACCTTAAGGGAGCAGGTGTATTCCTAACACCCATATGCCCAACTGCAAATGCACAGCACAATGTAGGGCACCACATGTCCTACTGCCACCACATAGCATGACCTTGTGCTCCACATACGCTTCTGCCAGACATTGTGTGATGTAGGAGAATGATGTAGATCCCAAAATGTCCTATTCATGATGACATTATAAGTGATGTAATAGTAGTTGGTAAAACGGACACTGTGCCACTTACTGATCCCACTGTGCCTACCCTTATCAGGTCACATGTATTTTCGTATAAGATGCAACTAGTCTACTATAATCGTCCACTTCAATTAAAATACAGACTGGGGTCTCCTGCCTCTTTAAGGGCTCATTCAGACGAGCGTATATCAGGTCCGTGTGACGGTCGTTAAAACGACGGCCGTCACACGGACTCATGTACTTCAATGGAGCCGTTCACACGACCGTTGTTTCAACAGAGCGTGTGGAGGGTCCAATAGGACATGTCCGTGAAACTATAGGACATAGTTTATGGGGGATCCGTAACAAAGCGCCACCCATGGGTGCATCTTGGACCTGAAAAACTGCAGTTTTTCACGCCCGAGGTTAGCTACGCTCATGTGAATGTAGCCTAAAGGGTCAATAATCATCTGGCAGATAGAGTGTTAAACTTTGTAAAACTTTTTTAAAACTTTTCTACAGTCTTTTTAATGATTTTCTCCTTTATATCAGAATATTTCTCAAGCTTTTTCCTATTTTCCCAAATTTTATATAACGAGATATCTTCATTATACAGAAGCCGAGAGGTACAGATTGAAATAAAGTCTTCTCAATTCATGTGTCATTTGCCCCCTATGAAGTATCATATGAAAAGGGCCATTGATAAGTTCTTTTATTGAGCGCTCACAATGAGGTCTTGTAGATTTTAAGCACGTGTAATACAAGTGGATACCGAGCTGTCACATATTAGCAACTTCTTGCTGTGAGGACGCAGACTGTGCTGCAGCCCCTGAATAGTAATCCAGGAAAATGAGACAAATTCAAATACTAGAAACATTTGCCAACAGCTAAAAGAACAAAATGCAACTTACTGGAGAGATGGAGCCCTTTGATAAAGTGGAGTCACCATCCCCTATTATTAGGACTACATACTGGGGTTACGGTGTGGCACTGCTGCATAAACATCTCAAAACTACTGTGTGAGCTATGCGACACTACTGTGTGCAGACTGCAAGGCACTGTTGTATAGACACTATATACCACAGTAGTGCCACACAGTAATGTTGTATACTAGTGACTGTACACCAGTGTCACTGTGTGGTACTACTGCATAAATTTCACAATACAACTCTGAGCTACGCGGCACTACTGTGTGGCCCCTGCGTGACACTATTGTATAGATACTATAAAAAAAAGAAAGTAGTGCCACATAGTGATGTATACTCGTGTCCATACAATAGTGCCACGCAGCTTCCACATACTCATACAGTATTGCTGCATAGCTCAGTAATATCGGAAAGTTTATACAGTAGTGCCATATAGTAATGTTGTTTATTATTGTCCATGCACTACTGACACTGTGTGTGGCACTATTGTATGCACATTAGGATACAACATTACGATATGATGTGTGCTATGCAGCAATACTGCATGAGTGTGGATGCTGTGTGGCACTATTGTATGGACACTAGTATACAACATCACTATGTGGCACTACTGTTTATAGTATCTATACAATAGTGCCACACAGTAGTGCCGCGTAGCTCACACAGCTGTATTGTGGTATTTATACAGTAGTACCACACTGACTCTAGTGTACGGCCACTAGTATACAACATTACTGTGTGACACTATTGTATGGACATTAGTATACAACATTACAGCGTGGCACTACTGTATAAATAACTGTGTGCTATGCGGCACTACTGTGTGGACACTGCAGGACACTATTGTATAGACACTATATACTACAGTAGAGCCACACCATAATGTTGTACATTATGGCACCAATGTATAAATACCACACTACAACTTCGTCAGCTGTGCAGCACTAGGATACACCATTACGATTTGGCACTACTGTATATAGTGTCCATAGTATGTGTGGTCCACACAGTAATGTCGCATATCTCACATAGTCATATTGTGGTGCTTATACAGTAGTACCATACAGTATTGTTGTGTATTAGTGTACATACAATAGTGCTACACAGATGACAAAGTTGTATTGTGGTATTTATACAGTAGAGCCACACTAGTATAGGTCAATAATATCCAACATGACTGTGTGGAACTACTGTATAAACACCACAATATGACTGGGATATGAAGCAATACTGCATGAGTATGCAGACACTGGCACTATTGTATGGACACTGGTATACAGCATCACTATGTGGCAATACAATTTATAGTGTCCATACAATAGTGTCACACAATAGTGATCGATAGCTCACACAGTTGTATTGTGGTATTTATACAGTAGTGCCACACCGTAATATTGTATATTATAGTTTGTACACTATTGTCACTACTGTATAAATACCACAATACAACTTTGTCAGCTATGCAACTCTATTGTATAAGCAACACAATATGACAGTAAACTATGCAGCACTACTGTAAGAGTATGTGGCCCCAGTGTGACACTATTGTATGGACACTAGTATACAGTAGTGCCACATAGTAATGTTGTATATACACCATGATATGACTGTGTGAGCTATGAAGCAATGCTGTGTGGACCCTGCATGACACTGTGGTATGGACACTATATACAGTAGTACCACATAAAAATGTTTTATGTTGCTATAGGATCTATGCAGCCCTAATATATGGACACTAGAATACAATGCTCATTCGTGGAAACTGTATGGACCTTACTTTACGGCATTATTTTGTGACATCTGTGAGCTCCAAACCCCCTGCAGAGACACAGAGATAAATGATAAAATTCCATCTGTCTGCAGCCACCACTAGGGGGAGCTTAGGAACTTACTGCATACTGTGTTAATCTTGAGGTCAATGTATAAACAGTATGCAGCTCCCTCTAGTGGTGACTGCAGCTAATCAGAATTGTATCTGTAATGACGGGGTAGGGAGACAGACAGGTGAGCCCTAATCTACCCGCCACTCAGTCCCTGCCTACTTTCAACGGCCCGTCCTAGGCGATGGCGTACAACTGGGCGACGGTCCCTACGCTCAATAAGTGCATCACAGACAAACAGACAAGGGTACACAGAAGCTAAGGGAAATAGGGCAGTTGCCGACGGCAACACAGTGAGCAACAAGAGTAGTGAACGAGTCGAGTCAAACCAGGAGTGTACGAGGTACAAATCGCAGAGCAGGAGCGTAGTCAGTAAAGCCAGGGTCAAAAATGAAGCAAGGTCAAAAATCATAGCAGGAGCAGCAGAGCCAGGAAACAGAAAAGAATCACAGGCAAAGGAGGAGCAGGAAATGCAGGTATAAATAGACAGAGGGCAGGAGCTAGCTCCGTCTGGCCAGGCTGTGATAGGCTCTCCCACTCCTCAGCCTCCCAGCCTGACTGGTAGAAGATCGTGTCACTCTCTCAGACTTAGGAGCAGGTGCAGACTGATTACCCACAGGCGTCGACACAGAACCTGTGTCTGGCAGATCCTTTACAGTATCATTGAACTATAGATCTATGTAAAGGATTGGGAGCTCCGACCCCAATAAAAATATTATATGAAATTATTCAGCACAGAACTTTGGAGCGATTTAGATTAAAAAAAACAAAAGGGTATCCAAGGGTGGACAACCCCTTTAAATTTTAACTCTACCCCATTGCATGATTTGCTGACATTTTCTTCTGCGTGAGACTCGTGCATCTTCATATAATTATTAGATAGAAAGTAATTCATTATGATTGCAGATGTAATTACATCAATATAAAGCAGACTTTCCTATCCAGGATTTAATATTCCCTCTTTCGTGGATACACTATGCAATTACATTGTAAATAAATTCTAATACTATAGTAATCCACTTCCTTGTCACCAAGGCTCAGACAAATCCTGCACAAATATATGTAAAATGTATTATAAAGAATGTCACGTACGGACTGGAACGTGCGCAGACACCTGTGGGCTCATCGATCTGCGATTAATTTAATCAGGGAAAGGTCTCACTGTGGGAATTGTGGGGACGTTCAGACCTCCCTGATCCGCTGAAGGTTGTGATCATTTTCCTCTCTGGTGACACTATGCCATATGTGAATCCTGAATAGAACAAATGACTGGAAACCAGAAGCAGTGCATCCTGGGATATAGACCTGGGTACTGGGCTCACGTAACGCCAGTGATCAATAACTGCGCCACATTTTCATGATGTTTTTTAGTTCACATTTTATGCACCCGTCCCAGTTAAAGGTGTAAATCTCTCTATAGTCATGAATTTTTTTACTATTTTGCACCAGTTTACTCCTTTTTCACCTGGTAACGCACCCAAAAGCTGCCAGAAACACATTTTTAAACGTTGTACTGAATTAGAGAAACATGGCTGCCTTCTTCTAGAAACAGCGCCACACCTGTCTATGGGTTGCGACTGGTATTGCAGCTTAGCTCCATTGAAATGAATGGGTCTGAGCTGCAATATCACACACAACCTGTGGACAGGTGTGACACTATTTTTTTTAAGAAAGCAATCCTGGACATCCCCTTTAAACACAAATTTGCATAAATCCCACCCCTTTTGGGGTTGGGTTGGCAAGTATGCAATGGTTGTTTAGTTTTATTTATAATAAAAGATAACATTTTCATGTAATACAGTGTATACAGTATGTATACATTTAAAGGAAGTGCTGGGCCAAATATATAGTTTGTTATGCTTAGTGAAAGGTCTAAAAGGGTGGAGAATGACACAGGGATGCAAACATCATCAGAGAGAATCCCTGTGTCATGCTCCGCCCACTCATTTCTTTGTAATGCGCCAAATAAGTAGATTGTGTTCTTTCTAGTCCGTTTGAAGGAAACATTTACACATCTTTCCCACCTACTGAAACATTTTATGGACAGCTCTGCAAGCGGCACACTGCTACCCTAAAAAATAAAATAAAAAATAGCGCCCCCTACATTGCCATTTATGTTTCACAATTATTGGTGGATTGGCAAACCTATGAGGGGTTTTCTAGAGAGTCGTGAATGAGGTGGTCTATTACCAGCACCCCCACCATCCTTAAACTAGTTATTAAAAAACAAGGGGGCCCCTTGTTGTCCTGACCCTAGATCCATGTACGATTTTCAGGAATAGGGCAAATGGCAGATAAAATTTGCTCTATTTGGGCACATCGAAAACTGCTAAAAGGACCACACTTTGTATAAACGTCAACCAGGGTTCTATAGTATTGCCCGGATGCGGCGCTGTATACAGAACGACTGCCACCAGTCCCTGTGCCACTCATCATTGCTCTCTAGACGCCTTCTTTCCACTTTGCAGTCACGACAATCTAAACATTAAAGCGTTTGTATAGGTTTAGAAAAAAAAAACATATTGCAATGGAGCGGAGCTGCAATACCCGACACAACCTGTGTACATGTGTGGCGCTGTTTGACCGGAAGCGGCCAATTTTTTTAACATTTTTATATTGCAGTGACAGCAAAAGTGGAAAGAGGGCGCCTAAGGTGCAACGAGAAGCGGTGCAGCTTCCATGGCGGCAGTCGTTCTGTACGATCTATCCATCTAACCTATACATTTCATGGTTTTCATTGGTAAAAGGATTATATATGGGTGACGGATACATCAATCCACCTTCTGCAGGGCATTTATTAAGCTGTGATTTCAGAATATCTGCCCTGCGTCCTATAGGAAGCGAGTATTGCATCTTCTGCCTCAGTACGCCGGGCTCTAGCACTAGAAATAACTGTATTTCTTCCTGACACGCTCAGTTAATTCCTCTGTGTTTTACTTTAAATAACAAGTCATTTAGTGCGGTGCCCTGCGTGCCCACAGCCGGGCCACTCTCTATTATTTAAATTCTAATAGGCATGGTGGGCGGCAGGCGCTGGAGATTGTTTTGACGTTTCTGATTCATTATCCGCACAGTATCCGGTGACCGGCTGAAGTCTGTTGGTCCCTGTGGGGCTCAGCGGAGAAAACAAACTGACAAAATAATGCAGAGAACAATATACAAAGAGTCTGGAAACATCTATGGAATAAACATTTTCTGATATTTACGGCCGGGCGGTCGTCGTTGAATTCTGAAGCATAAACATAAATTGCGGCGAAGGAGAATATGGACGGGAATAATTATCATGCTAAAATAAAAAAAATCAATCTGATCGACACAAGGAGGTTTCTTGTATTCCTTCACATCTCTCATCTGCACAACTGTGATAAGCGAAGTGCCAGCAACAATGTTCTGCTCGGGAGGTAGAAAAACCCAAATCAAAGTAATGCGCGGTCTGTCTGATATGGCGGTGGCGAGTCTGGATTTCATACGGGAGATGAGTCGATAGTCTTCAGATACTTTGTTTGTCGATTGCTCCCAGTGTTCCCAATATCAAAAAATAAAGTGGAAACAAATATTTTATTGCTATATTAATCAGGATCGGCAAATAGCAACGGGGGCAATTATTACTTGTGGTTGAAGGAAAGGTGTCAAATTTTCTTATTTATTTGAAGTGTTTTATGTTATGGGCCTATTTTTTTTAAATTATTTTAATGTGTTCCCTAATGTGTTTTACTTTTGTGATGGCAGCCATCTTTATTGGCATCGGTGTCTCTTCACGACACATACACAGGTGCGATACAGCACATAAGAATGAAAGTGGGTCTGGCACACTATGTATGAAAATTCAATGCTGCTTTATTGGTAACACATTTAAAAACGAAGGACTAAAATCCCGGGGTGAAGAAAGCTTACGCGTTTTGAACCTGTTGGTTATTACTCATAGCTATACGGCATACCCAGAGCATAGGAGACTAGGGAAGGGAGCCGACCCTATCTCCTATGCTGGTGCCCTTCTTACTGTGAACTGTGCATGCTCTGTGGCATATGCAGTATACAGCGACCTTCATATTCAAGAGGGAAGGGCGCCATTTTAAGAGTGGCAGCCTCTGCAGTCATTGCAGGAGCTGCTGCGAATTAAAATTGTCGGGCCCCACCTGCTGTGAATGCAGGACTGCCCGGCAATTCAGGTTTTGAAGGAAAAGCGGCGCTAACATGCCAGTGTACCCTTCAGTCCCCGCTCCTACTGTGAATCGCCGTGTAGCGGCAATTCACAGTATTACAGCCTTCTCCCATTCAAGTGAATGGGAGAAGGCTGTAGTACCCTGAACTGCCGCTAGAGAGTGATTCATAGTAGGAGCAAGAAATGAAGGAGCAGCAGCATACGAGCGCCGCTGATCCTTCAAAACAGCTGATCGGTGGCATTCATGGATCAGCATCTCTAGTACGCCGCCGCTTCACCTTCACTCCCCGCTTCTACGGGGAAACGCGTGTAGTTACACTGCGATTCACAGTAGGAGCAAGGAATGTAGGAGCAGCGGCATATTACTAACTTTATTTTTTTTGTTTTGCAGTTTCCGCTGGACCGTTTGGACTATGTCGTCGATTCGTTGGACTACTTCGATGATCTACGTTGTTTTTTTAATTATTATTTTAAGTACAAACGGTCAAAGAGTCTTGTGGGGGAGTTTTTATTTCAATGAAAAAAACTTTTTCTTATGTCTCTGTGTTTTTTAATACTTTATTAGCGCCTTAGTATTGGCAGTTGTCTGTTTGATGACGTTCATTACTAAGGCGGGGCTTAGAGTTAGCCAGTAAAAAGGCTGCAACTAACCCCATTACCCACCGCCACCAAGGGTATCGGGAAGAGCTGGGTAGAGCCGCCCCAGTGGCCGACCATCACTACTGATGGTCGGGTACTGGATTGTACCTGGCTCTTCCCGATGCCCCTGGTGGGTAATAATGGGGGTTAGTTGCAGCCTTTTTACTGGCTAACTCTAAGCCCCGCCTTAGTAATGATCATCATCAAATAGACAACTGCCAATACCAAGGCACTAATAAAGTATTAAAACACAGAAATATAACTCCCTGTTCACACAGAGTTTTTTGCCGCTGACTTTCACGTGGAAACCGTGTCAGAATCAGCGCCATAAAACACCCGAAATCGCCCCGCATTGATTTCAATGGGAGGCAGAGGCGTTTTTTCCCCAGGTGGCTTTGGCTGCTCGCGGGGGAAAAAAAGCGATGTGTCCATCATTGCCGCAGCTTCTGCCTCTGACCTCCCGTTGAAGTTAATGGGAAGCAGAACAAACCTGCGCCGCTCGCTTCCGAGAAATTTTCGTGGCGTTCTTGCCCACTGTTCTTGAATTAGCTTCAATGTCCACAGCTGAAAACTTCCGGCAAAAAAGTGCAGGCAGGTCAAAATCTGCTTCAAATTTCCTGAAGGAATTCTGAGGCACATTTTTTTTCTGCCTGCAAGAAACTCAGTGTGAACAGGGGCCAAGGTTGTAGTCACACAGTGCGGTTTTTCCAGCATGATCGAAAAACTAATGCGTTTTTACCACAATTTTTCAATGCGGTTTTCGGCCGTGCGGCAAAAAAAAAGGGCAAAACTACACTGTGTGAATACACTCCAAGAAAATACTTTTTTATTGAAATAAAAACTCCCCCACACAACCCTCGGTAACCATCCAACCTGTTCCAAAACTACAACTCCCAGCATACCCTCACAGTCACAGGTTGTCAGGGCATGTTGGGACTTGCATTTTTCCAACAACTGGAGAGCCGCAGGTTGGAGACGGCTGACAAAAAGCCGGTGCAGCGAGCGCCGATCAACAATAAGTATCAAATCAAGGTCTCATTATTTGTTCTATTGGGCAAAACCTCATTTAATTTATAGTCACACACCCAAAACATTATCTATTGGATATATTCCAGTGACACCTCCAAAAGTCATTGGTTTTAGACCTACAAACTATCTGCTCCTTTAAAGGGAATGTGTTGCTAGCAAAAAATGTTTTGTTTTTTTTAGTTAAACAATTAGTGTATAGGTGATTAAACATTGTTCTAATGTTTTTTATTTTTTTCACGAATCAGGAAATATTATAAATTGGATTCAATTTATAATATTTCCCATTGCTGGTCACTAGATGGAGCAATTCCCAAAATTGCAGCATTGCATGTGGTAAAGCAACCACATTGCTTTATGCTGCAAAATTGGGAAAAAAGCCCTCGCTCTAGTGAGCTCTCAGAATCCCCCCCTCCTTTATCCTGGCTAGTGCCGGGAGAAACGAGGGGATTGAACGGTCTAACCTCCTACACTGTGTGTCGCCATTTTTTCAGCTAACACACAGTGTAGTAGGTTAACATACGCTAGTAAACACACAGTAAAACACGAACATACATAGAAATCACTTACCTGCTCCAGTCGCCGCCGCTCCCTCCGGACCGTCCGCTCCGTCTGCTGCTGCTGCTCCAAGTGCACAAGTCCGGAAGCCGTGGCCGGAAGTAGTAATCTTACTGTCCGGCCGCGACTTCCGGTCCACAGGAAAATGGTGCCGGACGGCGCGCATTTCAAATTGGACTGTGTGGGAGCGGCGCATGCGCCGCTCCCACACAGACGGCGTACACCATAGTGGATGGAACGGGTCCCTATGGGACTGTAGCTGCCGTGTTCCATGTCTGTATGTGTCGTTAATCGACACATACAGAAATGGAAAAAAAATGGCAGCCCCCATAGACAAGAAAAAGTGTAAAAATAAAAAAAAGTAACACACAAACACACAAATAAATAAATACAAACGTTTTTAATAAAACCCTAACATCAAACTGATATAAAAAAAAAAATTGTGGCGACACTGTTCCTTTAAGCTCCGGGGCAATCTAATGAAGGCTTTTTCGAATGGTGATGCACCAGGGCCATCATAGCACCATACAAGTCCTGAGTACCCTGGAGCCATAGCGTAGCCATGCGGGCCTCTGATTTTGTGCAACGTTCCATTGAACGCCAAATCATGGAGGGTAGCATTGCTTCTAGGGGAGAATGTCTCCGTTATATGGTGTACCATGGAGTCACCAGATGGCAGAAAAAGGCTATGTCTCCGTATGCTGTGCGCTTACGTCCTATTTTTTTAAAATTGTATTTATATTATATTTCTTTCCATTTTCTTTAAAAAAGTAATAATAATAATATTGTAAAAAATTATTACATATAACATGATATATAGATTATATGTAATGATAAAATTATAATAATAATACTTAATAAAATAATATTTTATTTGAAGAATTACATTATATAAATGATTACATATAATATAGCATGATCTATATATAAATAATGAATATAGAATACAATAAACAATTAAAATTAATAATAATAATAATAATAATAATAATAATAGTAACAGTAGTAATAATAATAACAAGCGTAAAAACAACAATAGTAATAATAATAGTAATAATAATAGTAATAATAATAATAACAACAATAGTAATAATAATAATAATAATAATAATAATAATAGTAATAATAATAATAATAATAATAATATCAACAATAGTAATAATAGTAGTAATAATCCTAAAGTTATGATGTTACTGCCAACTATTATTGTGCTTGAACCCAAAGAGAACACTCTTGTTGCAGCCGACCTGGAAGATTTTTCTCAGCGTGTTTTGCAGCCGCACAGCCCATCAAGTTGGGTAACTAGATTATGTCACATTTTGCTTACAGGGGACTGAAAGTAAATAAAACCTGAAAAATGACTCTGTTCCACAGGTGATGAAATATCCTCTTCAGAAAGACTTCTAGCCGGGGACGTGCCTCATTCTGCCTGGTGTATTTATTAGGAGGAACAGAAAAGGCAATGCTGACAGCAGAAGTCTAATATTTCTTCTATGACAAGCAGACCCCCTTGCGTTAATACATCCCGCATTGCGTTATTGTTTACTCTTCATTAAGCTAAATGCTTTATGTAAATGAGCTGACATGAAGCCAGACGACCGATCTAGAAAAGGCGGTGATTTTATCTGATGAGTTCATTGAACTGAAATCTCGACTTAATTTCCATAATTACACTGCCCTGTTCTCATAATGTAAACCGATCGCTGCAAAAACACCAAATAACCAAAAGTAACTCCGCAATTTAGAGAAAAATAATAAAATAAAATAATTTGGGCCTCGGGGCATTGTGCTGATGTTTTACAAATATTCCATAATCCTTTCCTACAGATGTCACCTGTTTTTTTTCTTCTTTAATTTCCCTGTTTTTTCATTATTTAACTTTGGTCGTGCTGTGCTCGGTATGGAGGAAATTAAAATTCAAGGAAATGTATTTGTTAAATTGTTAACTGTTTCACAGTCGTTTGGGGAGGTTAAGGGGACCTGCTCTAATTTTTAGGTTTTTTTTACATTAAGGCATTTTACACACTGGCACAAATAAGATTCCAAAAGTGCCACTTTGGTGAATGGAAATAGACGCGATCCCGCCAATTCCTTCAGCAGAATAGAAAAGGGTGATCTAAAAAAACCTTTTCTGCAGGTCGGATACCTTATAAACAGCAAGAGTATTGTATATAATGGTCCCGCTCCCCCTTACCAGAAGGATCACTTAGTTAATGGCTCCACAAAGTCTGCTCCCTCTGGATCACCTTTAGGGGGGATTCACACGAGCGTGTATTCGGTCCGTGCGGGCCGCGTGGTTTTCACGCGGCACGCATGGACCAATACAAGTCTATGGGGCAGTACAGACAGTCCGTGCTTTTTGCGCAGCGTTTGCCTGCTGCGCAACAAGCGCGACATGGTTCAATAACTCTGCGTATTTCGCGCATCACGCACCCATTGAAGTCAATGGGTGCGTGAAAACCACGCAGGTTGCACGGAAGCACTTCCGTGCGAACCGACTGAAACAGCGCACCAGCTGTCAAAAGGATGAATGTAAACAGAAAAGCACCACGTGCTTTTCTGTTTCCGACCATCCAAACGGAGTGTCTTTGCGATGAGCGAAGCTGGACAAGCGAACCGAACTTCACCGGGTTCGGCCGAACTCGTTTTGGCCGAACCCGGCAAAAAAATTATCGGTACGCGACGTCAGGAGATAGTCACTGTCCATGGTGCTGAAAGAGTTAAACTGTTTCAGCACCATGGACAGCGACTTCCGATCCCAATATACATGAACCTGTAGAAAAAAAACCGAAGTTCTGACTTACCGCTAACTCCCGGCTTCTTCCTCCAGTCTGACCTCCCGGGATGACAATTCAGTCCAAGTGACAGCTCCAGCCAATCACAGGCCAAGCACAGGCTGCAGGGGTCACATGGACTGGCGCGTCATCCAGGGAGGTGGGGCCCGATGTCGAGAGGACACACCAAGGACGCGTCACCAAGGCAACGGCTGGGAAGTTCTCGGTAAGTACGAACTTTTTCTTTTTTTTCAACAGGTTTTTCGATAGGATGTGTTTGGTATTCACTGTCGAGGGTGCTGAAAGAGTTAGCTCTTTCAGCACCTTGGACAGTGACGGCCGTCGACTAGCCTCATCTCTATGATGGCGGCTGTCCGAAAATCACGCAGCCGCGCATCAGACACGGATGACACACGCAGCTGTCAAATGGTTTTTGCGCGCGCAAAACGCAGCGTTGTTTGCGCGCGCAAAAACGCAACGTCCGTCTGTATCTGCCCTTAATTCCACCCTATCAAACTGCACGTCCAAACCCTTAGCACCTCCTGCTGCCTCCACCTCAAAAACATTTCTCGAATCTGCTCTTTTCTCAACCTCGAGTCAACAAAAATGACCGACATGCCCTAATCATCTCCCGCCTAGACTGCTGCAACAATCTTCACTGTGGCCTCTCATCTAACGTTCTTGCACCCCACCAATCCACCCTCCACTCTGCTGCCAGGTCAATCTACCTCTCCCCTCGTTTCACCTGCGCCTCTTGTCTCTGGCTACCCATTGGCCAGCAAATTGAGTTTAACAGATTAAGGCCTCATGCACATAGCCGTGTCCGTAATCACTGCCCGTGATCGTGGGCACGGCCATCCGCCGACAATGTACGGGAGCACGGCCCGCAAAACACGAAAAGTAGGACATGCTCCATATTTCCTGCCACGGTTCTACGACCGAAATACGGTCTGCAATTACGGACCTGTCCGGTTCTATTGGCTGCGGACACTATGGAAAGGTTCAACCGTGCTCGGAAATATGGAGCATGTCCTACTTATTGGATTTTGTGGGCCGTGCTCCCATACTTTGTCGACGGGCATGGCCGTGTGCATGAGGCCTTACCATGTCAAACAAAAAACTGTCCACAACCTTTATAGCAGGAGATGCTCAAAGTCAGAGACTGGTGAACTGCAACTTTCCAATGGTGGTCATCATTGCTACATTGAGGTGTACTACACAGGGGGCGCATCTACACTTTTTGCAGCCTGAAGCAAAAAATAAAGTGTCACCCCGTATTCAGCTTTCTCTGCCAAAATGCTGCTCCGCCAGGGAAGGGTGCTGCCTAAAGCCAAGTTCTCACCTTGCCTCATGGATGGTGCATGTAACCACAGCCATCATTGACCTCTACCTGGGTCATGAGAACAAAGTTGTCACCATGAAAACCAATCCCTGTACCTGTAAAGGCCCTTTTACACAGGCCAATTATCGGGCAAATGAGCGCGCACAGACCGCTCGTTCCCGATCATCAGGGCAATAATCAGCCGATAAATGAGCAAATGCTCGTTCCTGGGCCGATTGGATAGTTTCTGCAGCCAAAAATATTATCGTTGTCGGCAGCACATCTCCCGGTGTAAACAGGGAGACGCGCTGCCGGTATGATAGAAATGTATGGGGACGAGCGATCGTAGGAACAAGCACTCATCCCCATACATAGCGCCTTGTGAAAGGAGCAAACGAGTGCCGATCAACGACCTGTCTGTTGATTGGCGCTAGTTTACACACCCCACGTCGGGTCGTGTAAGAGGACCCGTAGAATCATGACCAATCCAAAACACATAGAACTTCAATTTCTTCAAGTTCTTGCCATACAGTGAACGCTCCAGTGTAATGGATGCTGTAAGCTTTTATATCATGTAAAATTGATTGGTTACAAGATATATTTTGTTTCCTCTTTTATTATACCCAGCGTAGCAGTGATGCATTTCCCTCCACAGTATAATTATGTATCTTCATCATTATCGTTGTATTTAAATGTTGTACATATTTACACAGGCAATTATATCTAAATGAACTGGAACATTAGGAAGCTTTGACATCCAGCTTTAAATCAGATTTTATTTCAAGGAGCATTATGAAACCAAAAAGAACGAGAAACAACTACGACAAGATAGTAAATTAAGTAATGAAATAAATAAATCCCCCAAAAATGTATACAAAAAAAAAAATAATAAAAAAAAAATATATATATATACACACACACATACACACACACACACACACACACACACACACACACACACACACACACACACACACACACACATATATATATACAAATATAAGATATATATCTAGAATAAAGAATTATAATGCGCAAAACAATCTTCATGGTCTACTAGGTTTACTCTTTATTGGGGCCTCGTACTTATCCCTCTTTAAAGGGCACCAGTCTCATGACAGTAGGGATTCAAAAAGAGGTATTCCTAGCTCAGACCGCAGAATCTGCAATAAATACCTGTAGTCATGATACCCCTTTAAGTCTTATTACCAATCAGGACCGCATATAAAGGTCATTCATATTGTGCCTCGTGCTGATGAGGCCCTAGACGTGAATCTCCACATTTTAACATGTCATTTTTAGGAACAACATCCTGTGCCGATAATATCTCTTTATAGCAGTTGGATCTCGGTTTCTCTGAAAAAAAAAAAAGCTCCAAATCCTCTGCATAGACAGAGCTTTATGATAGAATTCTGACTGCCTGCAGTCACCACTAGGGGGAGCTTACTGTTGAGATCAATGTATACACAATATGTAGTATGCTCCCTCTAGTGGTGACTACAGGCAGTCAGAATTGTAGTCAGGCAGTTCGATGTCCATGCAGGGGATTTGCAGCTCTGTATGGTACAAAAAAAACCATAAAGCCTGACTAACCAAAAATATATTAAGAAATTAATTAGTAAAGAAAGTTGGACCTATTTAGATGGATTAGGGTGGACATTCCCTTAAAGGCGTAGACCCAGTCATGGAGTTACTCTTATGCTCAAAAATCAAGAGGGGAGAACGTTAAGGAGCCATGTAGAAGACTTTTATTTGGAATGTTCCATTTTTTTTATATAGGTTTTTGGGGCCATTCAGATACGTGGGCCCGATTTGAAACATCTACATCCCCTAAAACGACCCCACTGGTCACTGAACTACCTATGTTAATATATTGTTTCTTCTTATATCCCTCTGGTCTATGATCGAGTGAGTTATCCTATTATCTAAGCCAGCTAGCCTATTGTGTGAAACAAGGAGCAATCATTTGTCTCATAGCCACAATAAGAGGATAGAACCGCCGGAAACTATTACTTAAGACGCACCAGCCATGTATTTAGCCCAGTCATATGAATCATGTGTCTCGCAGGCAAATTGTCTTACGAAAAGCACAATCTGGACGTATTTAATTGTAAAGTATCTGAAATGAATTCAGCTCTAGTCAAGCAAATTAATTGAGACGCATCTTCTATTTACCCATGGATAAACATCCAGGGCATTTCTCCTTAGAATGAAAAATGATTTGACTTGAAAAACTGCAAGTGTCATAGCCCCCGGCTAAGGAATCTTCAACAAATGGAAAGCGATCCGTCAAAATCAGGAACCATTACCCAATGTTCCTCTGTTTAGTTGCAGCCCTTTGTTCCTGCCATAGAGGCTGCGGGCGAAGACTTTAGACAAGTTTAACATTCAAGTTGTACATCTTGATGGCCTCGCTTTTTTTATGCCAAGTGACGTCATTACCAAATTTTCTTGATGGTAAATTGGCCGTACGGGCCGTGTGTTTTATTGGTTTATATTCTACTATATCACAGACA
Source organism: Rhinoderma darwinii (assembly GCF_050947455.1). NCBI lineage: Eukaryota > Metazoa > Chordata > Amphibia > Anura > Rhinodermatidae > Rhinoderma > Rhinoderma darwinii. The sequence continues at coordinate 90,838,049 of NC_134695.1, forward strand.
CATTAAAAAAGTGTTTGTCAGTCTAAGATTTTCTGCATACTCTTGAAACAATTAGTCTGGTAAAAGTAGGGAGTAGGTCTGGGGTTAGTGGTCCTGGTCTGCTATAACAGACAGAACAATGGGGAGAGCTCTTACTGCAGCCAGTTGCCTTACAGAAACCACTTTGATCTGAAGTTTGTGAGAAAGTTGTGGAAAAAAATGGATGATCTCCTGAGACACATATTTCGCTCAGATTTAAGACAGAATTGGATCAAAATGAGAGGAGAATATTTAGGGAGATATTAAAGGGATACTTAAAGAGGCTCTGTCACCACATTATAAGTGACCTATCTTGTACATAATCTGATCGGCGCTGTAATGTAGAGAACAGCAGTGGTTTTTATTTTGAAAAACAATCATTTTTTAGCAAGTTATGAGCAATTTTAGATTTATGCTAATTACTTTCTTAATAGACAACTGGGCGTGTTTTTACTTTTTACCAACTGGGCATTGTACAGAGGAGTGTATGAGGCTGACCAATCAGTGACCAATCAGCGTCATACACTTCTCATTGTTCCAGCCCATTGTTACAGTGTGATTGTGCAGTGAAAGAAGCTGGGCTGGAACAATGAGAAGTGTATGACGCTGATTGGTCACTGATTGGTCACTGATTGGTCAGCGTCATACACTCCTCCGTACATCGCCCAGTTGGTAAAAAGTAAAAACACGCCCAGTTGTCTATTAAGAAAGTAATTAGCTTAAATCTAAAATTGCTCATAACTTGCTCAAAAACGATCGTTTTTCAAAATAAAAACCACTGCTGTTATCTATATTACAGCGCCGATCAGATTATGTAGGAGACAGGGCACTTATAATCTGGTGACAGAGACTCTTTAATATAGAAATTGCACCCCTGTAATATGTTTCAGATAAGTAAAAAGCACTTTCCCTGCAATAAAAAAAAATAATCCTGTGAATCCATTCCTTGAATTGCACACAGTCTCGTCAAGGATAAAAATGATTTTTCACAGTTATTTCTTTCTGGGCAGATGGGTAGCACCCCTAAGGGAGCTAGAATGTGGCCATACTAGTTGTTACTCAGTTCTGAGTATTCTGCATTAAAAGAAACAGGCTTGCATCTTAAAGGAACACGCTAAGCAAAACGGATACACTAGGTTTTGACTAGAGCAGGGCCAGAGGGGGCGGAGCATGACACAGGGATCCTCTATTGGGTGTTCTTTGAATCTGTGTCATGCCCCGCCCTCAAGGCCCCGCACTAAGCATAACACGGTGTTCCTTTAATGTCAACCAACTGTAACATTTGATGAAAACCGACCCAGGCCTAACAACTTAGATATTAAATTTTGTGTTCGGATTTATTTTTAATGGAAACATTATATTCTGAGGAAGTGTCAAATGATAAAGAACTTGTTTTTTATTCAGCAACGACCTAGAGAAGTAGTAGACTTTGTTTTCACCCCTCGTATTGTGACATCCGTCAGGAAGACAGTGTACAATTCGGTGTCAGAATATATCAAAGATACTGCGCTCTGGGGGCATCCGCGGTCAGGACGGGCAACTCTCTTCATAGCTTTATCTGTTGTTCTTTTCCTCCCGCAAGACAATAATATGACTGAGGATGAAAACCGGAGACATTGGAAGCGGTGGCTGAAGAATGAATAAAGAACATTGAAAGACCCGAGGCCGTGTGAGGAAATGCCGTATGTTACACTCAAAAATGTGATTGAAATTTTGGATTCTTGTCATACATCACAAGGTTTTATAATATTGTATATGGAGTCCAAAGGCTTAACCTTAGGAATTTCTACCAGGTAATGCCCCTGATATAACTCATTCATTATCTGACCCCTGTGACCTAGAAACTACTACCCCCATCGTGAATACTGGCTCTGGTCCTAAGATTTAGTATCACTGGTGAAATAAGTAAATGACCGTAGATATACACTCTCTTCAATCTTGTAGCAATATTATCTATTGTCAATAGGAAGAAAAATATTTGGGTAGATACCCTCCTCAAAGAGCAATGCAACCCGCTTGGTATGTTACATGGAAACAAATACAGAAATGTGGGATCATAATGCAAATGAGCAACTCAAAAAAAAAAAACTACTGTGCTTTCTGGTATTTCTATACGGAGGAAGCGGAGAAGAAAATGCTCTTCGTGCCACACACAATGCCCCTCAGAGTGTTTTTATTTCCCCCCACAAACAACATAAAAGTGGACCCAAGCAGAGGTTTACAAAAGGGCAACGGGTCCCGAAATCGAGAAAACATTCCTGGTTCTACTTGATAACACCTCCCCATTTCCAGAGCAAGCGGGGCATGTGCGCACCCCTTCCTTCCCTGGAGAAGAGGACAACCTTCATGTCAATTGACCCTGTGTTTGCTGCTATTGCAATGCTGGTAGAGAACACCTTCATATTATCCATCAAGAACAGGGGATGGGGTCAACAAGTTCACAAATCCTCTCTACAGGGGCCTTATTGCAGATATAAGTGGTTCCTCTAAATGTATTCTTGGACCAAACCATTGCACTGTGGGAGGGGGTTACAATAACGCTTGAAAAAACAACAAAAAAACAACCTCAGTCACTTGCCTCGTCCAGCACTTATAATATTTCAGGATACTTTTGTAATACAACGACCTACAAAATGCAGGACTGAACTGTCTGAATACGACGCTTTCCTTGACCCTATAAGTATCCGGCTCCCGCATTCATCATAAATATCTATAATCTATCAGCTCTTTATAGCTTTGTGGATTCTGTGCACCGCCCGGGTTTTAGGTCCATTTGTCTGGAATTCAGCTGCTGAGTTTGCATTTTCTAGGTCTATTTTTGAAATGTGAGTAAAAGAGACTAATAAAGTCTGGATGACAGTCTGTTTCCATTATGACAAAAGAAATGAAACAACGTAACATCGCAGTAAAGTCTATTAACTCGCGATGTGGCGGTCATGAACTAGAAGCCAATGCTCCTTAGATGAAGAACTGGTGCCACCATCCGGGATGATTAGAAAGCACGGTGGGTTGTCCTATGGACTTGGTTATCGCTAGATCATTGGGCAACACATTGTAGTTATGGGTTTTCAATCAAAGATGGTTTTAACGGGGTTATCCGAGATTAGAAAAACATGGCTGCTTTCTTCCAGACACAACACCACAGCTGTCCATGGGCTGTGTCTGGTTTTGCCGCTTAGCTCTATTGAAGTGAATGTGGCCGTACAGTAATACCACATATAGTCTGTGAACAGGTGTGGCGCTGTTTTTGAAAGAAAGCAGCCATGTTATTCTAATCCTGTACAAGCCTTTAATAGTAATTGAGTAGTGAGAGTTGAAAGGGTAGTCTGAGATTAGAAAAAAATATATTTTGGTCTTTTTTTTCCAGAAACAGTGCCTCCCTGCCCATGTTTTTCTAATCCTCTTGAAAACTACTTATCCTCAAATTGTGTTTAGCTTGGTGAAATATTCATATTGATCCCTATAGAGGAAGAACAGGTAAGTCAATGCTAGTCAACAACCTATAGGGCCACCATCACAGCTTCCTCAGGGGTTTCCACCTATAGGATACAGATGTTTTCACCCTTACCGTTGCTTGAATCTGATCAAGTACTCCACTTTCTGATGAAACCAATTCAATATCGCGACACGCTAGCAAAACTCTTGACAGGCTGCAACCCACAGTACAACCACTGGGTGGCCACGTAGACACCTACAGCTTAGACATCTCGTGACAGAGTACCGTAAAATCATTTTTTTTTTCCAAAGTTGATCATTTTGCGCCAAATATCTCAGAATATGTGAGATAGGAGAAAATGTAAGGAATAACACGTCCTCAATATCCAAATCGGTGGTAGAACAAAGTGGCGCATAGAATGTGAATGGTCACTTCATCTCCTGTCGGCATGGTAGACCATCAAATATAACACCCATGTGGTCTCCAGAGAAACAGGTGATGATATGGCACAAAGCTTTTTTTTACCACCGCTGCCACTTAATTCTAGTAAATCGGAGGAACTCGCAGCTGTCGGCCGCCCACCGATAAGATATTGATGGCACATCCTGGCGACATGTTAATGTCTGTACGGAGACTACTATAAAAGACCAGACAGTAACCAGACGGCCCCAGATTTCTAATAAACCAGCGAGCCTCATCGCCACATACATTTTACTCTCACAGCATCATTAAAAAGACGGAAAAAAAAAGAAATAATTTTTTTTGCATTAAAAGGGAACAAATTCAGAAGTTTACAAAAAGTTGGCACTTGGGAGATACAAGGCAAAGCACTCGCAGATAGATTTACTTGTATGGCCTGCGAGGGATTTCCAGGCAGGAATTACAGAATCACCTGCGTCATAAATACTTTAGAAAGCGGTTGTCAGGATTAATATTTAACAGCCTCCTATGTAATAACTGCAGCCCCCGCGCCAGCGCTGAATAATTAATGCACAAAGCTAAATGCACAAGCGACTAATTGTTTTAAGGGTTTTTTCTCTACGCAGCGTCTGACTGACTCTCAAGTGGATTTCTCCTGAAGGACGACCTGTTGTGCAAAATGCAATGTTCATTTCACAGCAAATGGAAAAGTAAATCATAGCTCGAAAATTGCAAAGCGCTCTTTTTCCCCTTCAGATAACATGGCCGGATGAGGTTTGGTTTCACACCATGTGCTGAGCTGTTCGCACATTGATTATATTTACATGTTATAATGCTACAGGAATCATGTGGGGTTACACTTTAAAAGGGGACTTGTATGTAATATTGGAGCTGGAGAGTGACGTGGCCTGACTGCTGCCAAGCTACTCTCCCTCATCTCTGCGGTGAGCACAATGAGGCTTTGGAGTGAATGTCCACCTTTTAACATCAATATTCTATACGGATACATTTCATAATATCTTTTTATACTGTCTAATCCCCTGCATGGACATAAAGATAATTGAGAAAATTCTAGCTTAATGCAGCCACCACTAGGGGGAGCTTAGTGCATACATCATTATTGCTCATAAGCACCCTCTAGTGGTGGCAGCAGGAAGCTAGATTTTTTTATAATTTATCTCTAGGTCAATGCAAGAGATTTGGAGCTCTGTTTCAGAAAAGATCTCTGACCGCTATTAAGATATATTAATTATTAAGCACAGAATTTTGCTCATTTACTTTAAGATCAACTACTGTCTGATGCTCTAATAACTTGGATAGCAAGTCCCAAACAACCAGTCCCTCTTAAAAGGGAACCTGTCACCAGCATTTCACCTATTAGACCAGCAATACTTGGTGGAAGTTGGTGAACAAAAACTCATTTTTAGGTAACCCATAATTATCTTCTAAGTCGGCTCTGTACCTTTAGTATTTTGTTTTTTTAGTGTCCCCGCGTCGTATGCTAATGAGTCATGACACTTTTCAAACATAGATATATCTTCATTCCTCAAGCCTTTCCGAGTTAACCCCGTCTCCTTACTTTTGATTGACGGCTCCTCGCCTCCCCCAGCACACATGAAATCCTGCGCTTGCGCATCGATGTCGTGTCCTGGTGCGTGCGTGCGCGCAACGTGACACCATAGCGGCATAAGAAGGAGGAACAAACGAGACAGACGGATTATTAGCATAAAAGGCGCAAAATGTTTGCAGACCGTTATTTACAGTCGGAGGAGTTTAGGAGAACGGATAACGGCAATTAACTTTTGACAGCAGCGGCCAGCGAGGGGTGAGGAGAGTTTGATAGGTGAAATGCTGGTGACAGGTTCCCTTTAAGGTCCCGTTACATGGCCCGATATGGGCTGTGAAGACGAGCGCCAATCAACAAGACAGTTCGTGATCAGCGCTCTTTTGCTCCATTCACAAGGAGCAATGATTGGTTGCATATAAGGACGAGCACTTGTTAATACGATCGCTCGTCCCCATGAATTTCCATTATGTCGGCAGCGCGTCTCCCTGTGCATTTAGCAGAATTATGGATAATTTAGAGACAAATACAATCTATAGCAATGCAACTTTTCTCCCCATTAGACAGTAACTCATCATTTTGGGCTTCTGATCTTTTAATCCACAGCTCACCATCCCTATGATATGCGTTAGGTCCAGGGGCGTAACTAGGAAAGACTGGGCCCCATAGCAAACTTTTGACTGGGGCCCCCCCTCCCCCGGGTGTCACACAACCCCCCCCCCCCTTGTAGATAGTGCCTTTTTTACAAACCCCCCTTTTGATAACGCCATACAGCCCCCTTTGTAGATATCTACAGAGGGGGCTGTATGGCGTTATCTACGGGGGGACTGTATGGCGTTCACTACAGGGGAGGACTGTATGGCGTTCCCTACAGGGGGGGACTGTATGGTGTTCCCTACAGGGGGGACTGTATGGTGTTCCCTACAGGGGGGGACTGTATGGCGTTCCCTACAGGGGGGGCTTTATGGCACTATCTACAGGGGGGCTGTATGGCGCTATCTACAGGGGGGCTGTATGGCGTTATCTACAGGGGGATGTCTGGCGTTATCTACAGGGGGACTGTATGGCGCTATCTACAGAGGGGGATGTCTGGCGTTATCTACAGGGGTGACTGTATGGCGTTACCTACAGGGAGTCTGTATGGCGTTCCCTACAGTGGGGGTCTGTAGGGAACGCCATACAGCCCCCCCTGTAGGGAACGCCATACAGCCCCCCCTGTAGGGAACGCCATACAGCGTCCCCCCTCCCAAAAAAATGCGACCTACAGTGTGTCCCACAAAAGACATGTATCCCCTATCCACCGGATAGGGGATACATGTGTGATCGCTAGCAGCGATAAGGAGAACGGGGGACCGAAAGTCCCCCTGAAGTTCTCCATGACTAACCTCTGACTTCCGGCGTCTGCGCAGCTCACTAAAAATGAAAGGAGCGCTGGTCACGCATGCGCACAAGCGCGACCGGCGCTCCATTAATTTCTACGGAGCTGCCGACACAGACCTTGGAAGTCCGAGGTTTGTGATGGAGAACTTCAGGGGACTTTCAGTCCCCCGTTCTCCCTATCAATGCCAGAGATCACACATGTATCCCCTATCCTGTGGATATCCTGTGGAGAGGGGATACATGTCCTGTGGAGAGGGGATACATGTCCTGTGGATAGGGGATACATGTCTTTTGTTTAATGGCAGAGCGGGGAGATACCTCCCTGCTCTGCCGTACTGTTCAGTGGCGTCCCGCTGTAGCAGCCATAGCGGCTGCTAGCGGAGCCTCCAGGCATGGGGGGGGCCCGTGCCGGCGGGCGACACGGGCCCCCTCATGCAGCGGGCCCCGTAGCAGCCGCTACTGCTGCTACGGCGGTAGTTACGCCACTGGTTAGGTCGTTTGGATAGAGGAATCCTTTGCTTCCATTGCTTTAATTTACTTTGATATTTAGAATTTTGCAGACGAGCAAAATCCTCTCTGACATGAACGTAATGTTTCCCCGATGTTTCTGCTGAAAATAATTAGAACTTATGAATTGCACCTTTCATTAACATTAATGAGCGGTTTGATTTTGGATGAAGTAAGCATTGTATAAATAAATTGAAATAATAAATTAATTGCCTTAAACATGTAGTCGAGATTAGAGCGAAGAGCAAGTATATTATGGTAAGGAAGTAGGCTCTTGTGGATTGTAATATATTCAAACTGCTGCTTGCACTGTTTGTCTATGTGAGCAGAATACAAAAATATCATGGCGTCGTTTAAAAAAAACCTACAGACCATGGAAAGATTAACCGTCTCTGTCCTGTACAGTTGATCTTTACACTTTATAACTTTATAGTGCACCACCTGTTATGGCACAGGTGCACTTTAAAAACAGGGACATTGCAAAAGACCCATAAGAAAGGGATTTTAAGATTTTATATAAATAAAGCTTAAAGGGAATGTCCAAATGTTTACTAATTGAATTCTTAATATATCTTTCTTGCGGTCGGATACACAGCCCCAGATATCCTGCATAGACATAAAATTAAAAAAAATACAAAAACTATTTTGGTTACCTGCAGCCTCCACTAGAGGGAGCCGATGAGCTTACTGCATACTAACAACACAGTAAGTAGTAAGCTCCCCCTAGTGGCAACTGCAGGCAGACAGCATGACATCTTTCAACTCTAGGTCTATGCAGTGGATTTGGAGCCCTGTATCAGAATAACGGACTGTGAATACATTGCAACAAACACTCAGCTGTGAGCAGTGCTAGGTAAGAATCAGATTACATGAATTAGATAAAAGTCTGCTTTTAACAAAATAAAAATACAATTTTAAATATTTATTTATTTTTTAAACGCTTGATGAGACAGTGCACCTATTCTCCCTCCTCTTTCCCTCAGATCTGCTGTTTGGGGGTGGGGGGGGGGGGCAGGTTAGTTGGTGTAAAATTGGCAAAAGTTTTCAGAAAAACACCAAAATAAACATCCCAAGAACCATTTTGTTTAAAACACACTTACAGCTGAAAACTGGAGAAATCACTTTAGTAAATGTCCCCAACATAATATACAATATAAAATATTTTTATATTGCTTATTGAAGAAAAAAATAAAATCTAGAATTTTTTTTTAAAAACTACCAGTAATTAATGAAGCACTTCCTCATCTCGTGACAAACAACGATTTACCCCATAATATTATTACCAGCACACAATCCTCTTCTGCTAAGAGGCTGCATTACACATTTCACTGTGATTCCTTTATTAAAAAAGTCTTGTCTTTATTATTTTCCATGTTCCATTAATGATACAAAATCAATAAAAATCCACCATTAAGTTAAAGTGTCCAGATTTATAGGTTCAAAACATAAAATAAAATAAAAAATAACTTGACAAATGAAAAGCACTTTGCAGTTGTGTAACTGAAGCTTTCAATCAAAAATAAAATGACTGTGGAAAGGTTCTCCATTAAACCGAGTCAAAGAAGGAGCGTAGTGGTAATTGTAGTGGGTAAGCCACCACTGTGTTCCTATGGAGGACAGATGCAGGAAAAAAACAACAAAAAAAACAACTCCGAGCTACAAAGTGGCATGGCAATGGGTTATTAAGTAAAACATCTGCGCAGTCAACGTGCAAGTCCTAAACCTTTAATGGGATCTATTAGAAGAGGAAGAATAGGGCCCCGCTGCAGTGTCGTCCGCTGTATTTAGGACATCATGTATAAGTGCAGTCTGTCAGCGCACTATAAAGAGACGCCGCGTAGGTTGCTGTGGCAAACACATATTACCTTCCCTACACAGAATTTATTTTTGTTCTCTTTGTAGATTTCACGTGAATAGCCGTGCGTTACATAAGTCGTTGGTGATTTATTAACCTTTCAATATTGGTATCGGCAGAAGTGGCTCAAATAAAAGACACTTACCAAAAGGTTCCCAAGATTATAGAAGGAAATTAATATAAAGGAATTATGTGAGTGATGAAGTGAGGAAGTGTTGGAGTGAGGAAGTGTTGGAGTGAGGAAGTGTTGGAGTGAGGAAGTGTTGGAGTGAGGAAGTGTTTTTTTAGTGAGAGAGAAAGAGAGAGTAAGGAAGTGTAGGAGTGAGTGAGTGGGTGAGGGAACGTGTGAGTTAATGTAAAAATAGGTGAGTGAATGTGAGCAAGGGAGTTTGAGTGAATGTAAGAGTGGGTGAGTGAGTGCAAGAATGAGTGAGAGTGTAGGAGAGAGTGAGAGTTTAGACGTGAGTGTGATAGTGGGCAATGGAGTGAATGTAAGAGTGTGGGAGTGAGTGTAGGAATGAATGTGAGTGGGTGAGTGAGAGAGTGAATGTAAGAGTGGGTGAAGAATTGTAGCAGGGTGTGTGGGTGAATGTGAGTGTGTGTGAGGGAGCAAGCGTGAAGGTGAGAATGGGTCAGGAAGTGCCGGAATAAGTTTGAGAATGCGTTCGGAATGAGTGAGTAAATGTGATCGTGGGTGAAGGAGTGAGTTAGCAAGAGAGAGTGTGAGGGAGTGAATGTGAATAAATGTGTTTTCTTGTTGTATTTATATGGTGATTTGACATTCCTGGAAGTTTAAACTAAACTACACAGTCGTGTCCCATTATTATGACCACCTTCTACTTTCAACGTCGGCAGCACGTAGCCAATGAATGAAGTGATGTGTCGGGGGCTTGGTGGGTATATAGGGTGTGCGATAGGCTGTCTGAGCACATATCACTCCTTGTTGTCATGGGTAAAAGGGGCGATTTATCAGAGTTACAAAAAGGGTTGATTATTGGCTTTCGGGCCATGGGTGGCAGTATTTCTCATACAGCGCAGTTTGTGAACGGTTCGCGTGCTGCTGTGATGAAAGTGTATAATTTGTATCGAACAAATGGCACCGTTGCGAATAACCGACGTGGAAACTGCGGAGCACCACGTGCCATTGATGTGAGAGGTGAAAGTCGGCTACGAAGGTGCGTGAGGGCCAAACGACACGCTACAGTGGAGCAGCTCACAGCGAAAATCAACCGGGGGGCTACCAGACGAGTGTCCAAAACAACAGTTCAGTGAACCCTGCTGCTTATGGGGCTCCGAAGCAGTCGGATGGTCACTGCTCCTATGTAACAAAGGTGCTTCGGAAAGAAAGGCTTAAAGGGAATGTGTCGCTAGAATTTTTTTTTTTTTAGTTAAACAATTATTATTTAAGTGATTACACATTGTTTTAATCTTTTTAATTTTTTCACAAGTCAGGAAATATAAATTAGATTCTAATTGATAACATTTCCATGTGCTGGTCACTAGAGGGAGCAGTTCCCAAAATTGCAGCATGGTCACTGTGGTAAAGCAACCTCATTGCTTTATGCTGCAAATTTGGGGTAGACACACACTCTCTCTAGTGTCCTCCCACAATCCCCCCTCCCTTATTCTGGCTAGTGCCAGGAGAAGGAGGGGGTTGAATCTTCAAACCTCCTACACTGAGTGCCGCCATTTTCTGAGTGACTGCACAGTGTAGGAGGATTAGATACAGTGCTCAGCAGACAGTATAACACGAACATACGCAAACATAATACACACATCACATATACGAACATAAATTACTTGCTCCTGTCGCTGCCGCCTCCGCTATTATTCCTTGCGCCTTCGCTTCCTTGAACACATGGCCAGAAGCTGCAGCCTGAAGTCGTCATCTTACTGTCCGGCAGCGGCTTCCGGTCCACATGAAAATGGCACCGGATTTCGCTCTGCGAATGACCTTCGTTTTGGTCTGTGTGGGAGCGGCACATGCGCCGTTCCCACACAGACGGCGTACGCTGCAGAGAATGGAAAGGCTCCCGTTCGCATTCTCTATGGGGATGTATGTGCCGTATTCCATCTCTGTATTGGTCGTTAATCGACACATACAGAGATGAAAAAAAGATGGCAGCCCCCATAGAGAAGTAAAAGTAAGAACAAAGTAAAAAGTAGAACACGAGAACACAAAAATAAAATTTATGTTCATATCATATTAAAAGCAATATAATAAAAAAAAAAAATCATGACACCTTCCCTTTAAACTTGCAGAGCAGTATCGGAATTGGACCTAGATGATTGGTTGCCTTCTCTGATGAGTCACGTTTTCTGCGTCATGGAACAGATGGATGTTGGGCGTGTCAGGTGAGAAACATCAGAGAACAAACACCCCGCAACCATTGCTGGAAGAACACAAGCTGGTGGTGGCAGCGTTATGATCTGGGGAATTTTTTCATGGAATTCTGGCCCATCCATGTGGAAGGCTCTGAACCGATTTGGGTATGAATCCATCATTGCAGATCACATCCACCCATAGATGTGGATTGTCTTCCCTGGGGCAGATGGTCTTTCTGGAAGATTCAATGTGACACGTCACGCAACTAGAAATATCCGACAGTGACTTCCAAGTACTTTCCTGGACCCCTAATTTGTCAGACTTTAACCCAATTGACAATCTGTGGGACCACCTCGATCGTCTTGTTCGCTCCATGGATCCTCCCCCACGCACCCTCCAGCAAATGTTGGATGTACTACAGTCACCAAGGCACTAGATACTGGAGACAACCGACCATCACCTTATTGAGTCACTCCCCGCCCGTCTAGCTGCTGTCCGTGCTGCACACGACGGTTACTCTGGATATTAGCTGCTGCTGCTCAGAATAATGGGACTCAACTGTGTAAAAACTAGGCCATTAGGTGGATCTTCAGAAGGAAAATTAGTTTCTGATCTCTGGAACCGGATTTTTATAGATGAACAATAAGATTTTTCCACCAAAATACTTCAATGACATCACATGATTGGGAGCCTCGCAGCAAGTTTACCCACCACTTACAAGGGCCATGTTGGCAATGGGGCCCACTGCTACCTAAAAACAATAATAGTCATCCCTAGTGTCTATTAGATCACATATAAGGGACTACACTCATCCTCTTCCATGCCCCATTACTCCTGGATTGGCACAACAGTGTGGGATTTTCTGGAGAGCCAGGAGTGAGATGGCAGCCTGATGTCATTTAATTGGCAGTTGGAAAACAAGGAGCACATGTACGGTTATTGCACAGGGGTCTTCTGTGGTCAGTGCCAGTCCGAGGGTAGCCACCTCTACATTAAAAACAAAGAATGGCAACCCTTCACTCTGGAGGTTGGTAGGGGGCTCATCTGGTGGACCTCCTCAGATGACATTGCTGCTTTGGTGGAAAATCCCTTCATGAGTAGTCCTCCATTCAACAGTCCGTGCCCTGGGAATCTGCTGGTGGAATTATCTTTGTGCACATATATATCAGAGATTCTCAATTCCATGCTACAGACTCCGACTACTTGTACTTCTCCATCTAGCTGAAATGAAGAGGTGTTTGGAGATGCTGGTGTAATGCCGTTAAGAAGATAAATATTGTATCATATTCGAGGTCTCTCTAATGTAATCTGTGTATCACGAGTCCCACGGGTGAAATTCTGCAGAAAGGATGAAGTTTTCCCACTTAATAATAACAGAATATGTTGCATTTAATGTCACGACCTTGATTTTTTTCCCCGGATTCCTCCCTTTCATTCTTCTCTGAAATGTGCCCACTTTAGAACATTTAGTGTTTTTATTTTTTTTGCCACTTCTGTAAGCTCGTTTAATGCATCATTAATTTGTACAAATGCAAAACGTTATTACTGTCGGAAATAACATTTGGTTATAACGGGAAGGAGAAAAAGGGGTCATTTGTGAGACGGCAGGCTTGTAATGCTTCTAAGAATCTAATAAGTGTGGGACTATTGTATTAATTCACTCGCAGCTCAAATTATAAGCTCTAGTGGGCTAAGACACCTTCTGACAAAATGCTGCATGTCTACAGAGATACTTGGGCTTCGAAAGTAAGTTTTGGTCAGGAAGTCTCTACAACTTTTTAGGTAACTTCCAAGGAATGTTCCAGGGGAGAACCAAGAAGTTGCCTCAGGCCTATACCTGAGCCTTCTTCTACCTTAAATACACAAGGGTCTTTAGGTTGGTAGACCCTCACATGAAAAGGACAGTGGAGAAGTTGTCTCAAACATGGTGTTATGGCAGGAAGGAGGTGAAGGGAACAAGTGAGCCCTAATCTACCCACCGCCCTGTCCCTGCCTACTTGCAACGACCCACCCTAGGCGACGGGGTACAACTTGGCGGCGGCCCCTACGCTGACTAAGTGCAAGGGGATACAAACAGGGAACAAGCAAGAGAAGGGGCAGTAGCCCACGGAACACCGTGAGGAAACGGAGTGGTGAACGAGCCAGTCAGGATCGGAATGTAGTGGAGTATACAAACGCAGAGCACGGAGCAGGAAGCAAGCCAGGGGCAGAGCGAAGCAGGATAAGCGGGAACTGAAGCAAGGCAGAAGCACGGCAGAAGCAGGCTGGAGCAAGGCAGCAGTGGGGCCAGGAATCCAAGAAGAATAACAAGCAATGAGGAAGAGAAAATGGCAGGTATAAATGGACAGGGGGCGGAGCTAACTCCGACTGATACATATGGCCAGAAGCTGCAGCCTGAAGTCGTCATCTTACTGTCCGGCAGCGGCTTCCGGTCCACATGAAAATGGCACCGGATTTCGCTCTGCGAATGACCTTCGTTTTGGTCTGTGTGGGAGCGGCACATGCGCCGTTCCCACACAGACGCCGTACGCTGCAGAGAATGGAAAGGCTCCCGTTCGCATTCTCTATGGGGATGTGGTTGTCCACCTAATGTCCAACTTGGACATTTATGGTGTTCTCTTTAGGTGATCTGTCTTACGTTTTTTTGGATCAGTGTCGTTTTTACAAAATTGCAGCATTATGTGGCATTTTTCTCCCATAGGTTTTTCATCCCTCTTCAAAAAATTGCAAATGTCATCGTGTATGTGAAATCTTTACATTACATGATCTGCCACATTAAAAAAAAACACGCTGGTAGGAGAACACACTATTTGCAAAAAAAATGGCACAAAAAAGCCAGAAAAATAGTTTCGATGTGTTTTTAAGCACAAAAACAGCGGGTGAAGGAAGCCTAAGGCGGTGCGCAAAACCACGGATCCGATGCGGTCTGCAAAAAACCCTAGTTGTGCGTCCTTGTGTCATCAAGACTAACGGATCCACAACAAATTCACCAGTATTGGTGAATCCGCAAATCCGGACCGTAAAATGACAAGTCGTGAGTTTTTGTGGTCCGGAATTGCGGCCCCCGCACCAAGCTGAACACTAGTTTGGCACTATATGGATTTGTGGGTCAAACAGAAAGCGTCAGCAAAGGTGGAGTTATCCTTTAAGCCAGTCACATAGTATGGTGTCATAAGGAGAACTCCACCAAGAAGCAGCTTACTAATTCTTGAGGCAGGCAACGCAGTGTGGGAAAGATTGGAAGCCTCTCCGCGTCAAGAAACAGTTTCGGATCTGGTATGAAGTCGCCGTCTTGGCCATTAGAGGGCAAAACTAAGCAACAGAAAGGGAGATCCTTCTAAAATGTGACATGCGCCAAAGGTGAAAATCAGTAGAGTAATAGGGGACATTAATATTAACGACTAAAGTTAAAATTAGAGGGAGAATATTAAACCAGTATTAGTGGAGGAGGAATCGCTAAATTTGCCGTCTGCATTATTAAATTGAAGAGGAAATTGATACAGCAAATAATCTTAAAGGAACGAGCAGAGGAATTAATCTCCTCCCTGAGACGAGGACCGGCTCGCAGCGGCGTTCATCACCCGTCACTTAACACCCTTAACTAGACATTACCAGTGGAAATCTGAACACAGAAGCTGCATTACCTGCGATTTCCCCGGTGATGGAGATTTTATAGAATTACATTTAGACTCATTTATCGTACCGAAACTTTAATAATCTTATTTAGTACAATAACTTTTCAACAGAATAGAAAAGATTACACACATACTGAACCAGGGCCGGCTCCAGGTATATATTTGCCGTCGGGCGATAGTATACCGAGTGGATAAAAAGGCATAAAGAGACCTAATGTAACCCTAAGACAATAATGGTGATTTTTTTTGCAAAGTTTTTGAAGCAGTTTTTTTTTTTTTTACACTAAAAATTACATAATTGAGTTTAAAGGTACGTTGCAGCATTGGAATTTAAACCTTTTACTGTCGGAAAATGTGGATGTGGACCGTGTTCAGATAGCCAGAAGATTTGGTTTTATTTTTGTCTTACCACATTCATAGCCATAACTTTCTTTTTTTACGTAGGAGTAGCGGTCTGAGGTCGTTTTTCTTTCAAGCTTAGAGGCATTGGACCCTTTAAGGGGCATCTCCCCCTAAGATTACATGAATAAGGGTAAGTCCAAATGGAGCGGTCCTGACCCAGCCACCACATGGCCAACAACCGCACTGGCACCATGTTCGGCGCGGCTTTCAAATAGCCTTTTAATGGCCACGTGTTATTGTGGGTAAAACGGCACTTTACCTGCAAAATCGTGCGGCCTTTAATAAATACACCATTTATGGCTGCACGATTTTGAAGGTAAACGGTCCGTTTTACCCGTAATAACGCGTGGCCAACAACAGGCTATTTGACAGCTGCACCGAACATGGTGCCGGCGCGGTTGTTGGCCGCGTCACAGCCAGGTCAGTGCCACTCTGTTTGGACTTACCCTTAAAGGATATGTGGACTTTAGCAACCAATTTATTTTATTGCTCCAACTCAAAAAGAAGAGGCAACTTTGCAAAAAGTCTTTCAAATCTCCTACGGTTTTGTGTATACAGCTCCTATACAGACCTATGTGTCTCCAAGGTAACAGACTTCAAACCAACAGTTTGTGTAGTCAGATCCTGCAGTCCTGCGTTACTCGACTCCCTATTTTTGGTGACCTACAGACAGTGGAAGGAGGGGCAGAGGGAGTTGAGTAGCTCATGACTACACGATCAGACTACATAAAGGTTATCGGTCATGGAGACAGAAGTCTGCATAGGAGCTGTATACACAAAACGGTAGAAGATTTGTATTGAAGACTATTTGAAAAGTTGGTTCATTTTTTTATTTTAGATGTAGCAATAAAAATAATTGGTTGAAATAAAACGCACATATGTTTTGAAGCATAATTAAACATGAAGTCTCCTCATTGTTTAGTTGCTGCATATAGAAGGAGACACCAATATTAATATAATTTATCTGGAGGTTCTCAGCTCCGGAGAAAGTAACGATCATGGGGGGGCAGGGATTTCCGATCGCTCGCCCTGTAAAAAGGTCCGTAAACCTCAGGATTCTGCTATGCAACCCAACCCCATGCTTTACACTGCAGTTCAACTTTCCCAGATTATGATGCGTTTATAAACTGCAGCCAAAGTCATTGCATTGAGAGCTGAAAGCTATTAAAGGATTATGGGTCCTTAAGATTTGCTTTAAATGCGGAGTTCCCCTTTAATAACAGTTCAGTCTATGAAATAAAGTAAGTGAATGAATGCACTCTCCTGGCGTGAACAGGTAAAATTCTGATATTTTTACTCTATTTCAACCTGAGAATAATGAGGCCAGAGATTTGAAAATTAAAAGAAAAAAAAAATACAATCAGGCAAATGTGACTTTTTCAGATTATCTAATTAAAGTTTGTCTTGATTAATCACTTGTGGGACTGGTAATGTCAGTGTTATTCAGAACTCAGAGGAGGGAGACTCCACATAAGAGCTGAAATTGAATTGAAATTGATATCTAAACTCTGGGGACCCTCCGTACAATCCAAAAATGAAGTTTTCGTGGCAGAATTGAAATTACGTAGATTAGAAATTAAAATAAGGATGAAAATGATCAACAGGTTTCGGGATGTAAAAGGTGATGTCAGCGGGCACCGGATATATGGAAACTACACGTCCACTATAAAAGAAGAGACGAATCTACGGCACAACATTGGTCATTTTTGCTGTTCTGTGTTTTGTTTTAACCTTAAGATTTAGGCTGGGTTCACACGAGCACATTACGTCCGTAATGTACGGAACGTATTTCAGCCGGAAGACCAGGACCGAACACACTGCAGGGAGCCGGGCTCCTAGCATCATAGTGATGTACGATGCTAGGAGTCCCTGCCTCGCTGCAGGACAACTGTCCCGTACTGAAAACATGATTACAGTACGGGACAGTAGTTCCACGCAGAGGCAGGGACTCCTAGCGTCGTACATAACTATGATGCTAGGAGCCCGGCTCCCTGCAGTGTGTTCGGTCCGGGTCTTCCGGCCGAAATACGTTCCGTACATTACGGACGTAACATGGTCGTGTGAACCCAGCCTTAAGGTTCTTTTAACCAACAATTAGATCAGATACTTAGCCCAGAAATTATGTTTTCGTCCTATTCGGACCTTAGCAAAGGTATTGGAGGAGTTCAAGAGATGTATTCAGTAAAGAGGGTTTTACACTGAGCAATTATCGGGCAAACACTCATTGCGTATGGGGGCGAGCGATCAGAGTAACGAGCACTCATCTCCATCCATAGCTCTGTGTGACAAGAGCGAACGAGTGCCGATCAACGAGCTGTCTCAGTGATTGGCACTCGCTGCACTGGCAAAAATCAGCCGATGTAATAGGGCCTTTAGTAACCGCCGCTATGACGATACATTGACGCAAAATAAAACAAAAACATGAATTGCAAAAATAACCGATTACGTGCCGTAGATCAATCCCTTATATGGAACTGGATTGAAGGGTCACTGAGCACCCAACCTTACTGCAGTTCTGATCCTCATATCTAGTAAAGTTTCTTTTATATGGAAAGCTAAAATTGCTATATCGAGTGCCGATTAGCAATTCGTTAACTGCGCCAAATTTATCACAACGGTGCATGCTGTATAAGAAATTTGGCGCATCTTGCTAGACGTGTTATACACTTTTCTCTTCTTTGGCTGGCTACCTTACGCCAATATTTGGTCACACATTATTAATAAATCTGGTACATTTTACGACTTCTCATGACCACACACCTTTTTCTAGACTTTTTCAAAACTGAAGGTGTAAAAAAAGTTTTTTAAAACACATAATAAATTTGGCGCACAGAAGGATTTCTTATATTGAAATATAAATATGATTATTCTATATTATAATACGGGAAAGATCACCGCTAAATAGATATTAATGTATAAATCCTACACATTAATAATAGATTGCAACTATTCACATAACAGTAATGAGGCCCAGTGAGAGATCTTTATATTACACTATATCTATCTATACACACACACACACACACACACACACACACACACACACACACACATTATTGATGACCAAATGATCTTGAAACTAATTATTTCAAAAGGACTTTCTAGTGTGTAGTATTTTCTAATAAATCTTGTTTTAGCTGATCACAGAGTATCCCAGCGATCATCTGTAATCTGTGGGAGGAGCCCGCAGCAGGTGTTCAGTTTTCCTGCAGCACCACCACAGGGGAAATTACGTATTACACATTGACCATAGGAATAAATGTGCTGTGTGTAATGCATGGATGAACTCGGTCCTCCACAGAGAGAGATGCTCTTTGTAGTTACTCTTCACGCTGGATAATTGATAGAGGTCCTGAAATGCAAACCACCATCTATAAACTTTTTAACCGATAGGTGTCAACAACTTTGCTCAACATAATTCTGCCATCAAGGTGTTCGTTGTTGATTTTAGGAATAGAGGTAAAATTATGCTTCATGTGCATGTCTGGTCGATAACCCACCCCTATTTGTTTTGTGGCGGCTATCCTAGTTGAGATGGTCTTCTTTATTCTCTAATGAAACTGTTCTCTCTTCTGTTCAAAACTGAACTGTAACCTGTTGGATTAGGTCTCCAGATCCTTAATTTATTTCCTTTTTGTGGCCTCAATTTTTGAAAATGTAAAAGGGCCAGAGCACAAGAAATCATGCTGTGTTGACAACACTGGTGCTTATATATTCTGTATGTGGACAGCACTTGGTTCTGTGAAGTTTAATTTCTGAAAAGGTGCTCTGACTATTAGAGGGGGTCCCAAGTGGGACATCCATACAGGGCATATGGAAAGGAGTTGTCGAGTTAAGAATCTCTTTAAGGGCTCTTGCCTTTCCAGATACAGGTGTAGGAGTGTAGCATCAGATGCATCTTAGAGGGAAGGTGTCACAATTTTTTATATAATATTGCTTTTAGTATGTCATTAAAATAAATTGTATTTATTTGTGTTGTACTTTTTACTTTCTTTTACTGTTCTATGGGGGCTGCCATTTTTTTTTTCATCTCTGTATGTGTCGATTAACGACACATACAGAGATGGAATACGGCACATACATCCCCATAGAGAATGCGAACGGGGGCCGTTCCATTCACTATAGCGTACGCCGTCTGTGCACCGCTTCCACACAGACCAAAAGGAAGGTCTTTGGTAGAGCGACATCCGGCGCCATTTTCATGTGGACCAGAAGCCGCGGCCGGACAGTAAGAGGACGACTTCCGGTCGCGGCTTCCGGCCATATGTTCAAGGCAGCGCAGACGCAAAGACTAGGAGCGGAGGCGGCAGCGGCGGCAGGAGCAGGTAAGTTATGTTTGTGCATGTTAGTGTTATACTGTCTGCTTACCACTGTATCTAAGCCTACACTGTGCATTCGCTCAGAAAATGGCGGCACACAGTGTAGGAGGTTTGAACATTCAACCCCCTCCTTTCTCCTGGCACTAGCCAGGATAATGGAAGGGGGATTGTGTGAGGACACTAGAGCGAGTATGTCTACTCCAAATTTGCAACATAAAGCAATGAGGTTGCTTTACCACATTGCCAATGCTACAATTTTGGGAATTGCTCCCCCTAGTAACCAGCACATGGAAATTTTATAAATTAGAATCTAATTTATAATATTTCCTGACTTGTGTAAAAATTAAAAACATTAAAACAATGTGTAATCATTTATATACTAACAGTTTAACTGAAAAAAAAATAATAAAAAAAAAATCTACCGACACATTCCCTTTAACCCCTTCAGGACTGAGACCATTTTTGATTTTTGTTTTACACTCCCCGCCTTCCGAGAGCCAGAACTTGGTGTGAGGACATATTTTTTTGCGGGAGGAGTTGTAGTTTCTATTAGTAGCATTTAAAAGTACCATATAATGTACTGGGAAACTGAAAAAAAAAATTATTTACGGGCTGAAGTTGGAAAAAACGTAAATGTCTCCATTGTTTTTTGGGTTTTCTTTTTACGGCTGTGTGTGTTAAAAAAAAAGACAACTTAACTTTATTCTGTGGCTCAATACAATTACGGTGAGAACAACTTTATATAGTTTTTTTTATATTTTACGCCTTTAAAAAAAAAATAAAAAAAAATGTGTGTTTTAATTCCATAACTTTTTTTATTATTCCGTACGTTGAGCGGTGTGGGGCCTAAATTTTTGCGGGACGAGCTGCAGTTTTTATTGGTATTTTTTTTGGTACACACAACTTTTGGATCACTTTTTATTACGGGTTTTTTTTTTTTTTTTTTTAAGAGCCAAGTTAACCAAACATCAATTTTGGCAGATTAAATGTTTTTGTTTTTCTTTACAGCGTTCACCGCGCGCAGTGAATACAACTCCCAGAATGCCCCGGCAGCCTGAGTTTTGCAACAGCTGGAAAGCCACATAATTTTCCTTAGTATAAACCAAGTGTATGCAGCAAAAGAGCCATCACAGATCCTAGTCCTCTCCCCTGCATTATGTAATTAACACAACTTGTAACGAGGCAATCATTTATCTGTAAAACATTTGTGTGTGTGCGGCAGATGTGCGGACAGCTATTATCTTGTATTTCAGCCTGTACTATCTGAACTCCCATTTTCTCCGACTGTCTGGCAGAGATTGCGAGGTTCACTAACAAACTTGTAATAGACCAGTGTCTTCTCTTGTTAATTTGCATTGCAAAGCTAATTGATTTTGTTTTCTAAGAAGCCCTTGAATCTGATAAGGCTGCTTTTGTTTTCTGTTAGAGACCTATTGTTCACCTTGTTAGTGAAACCTAATTATCCGACTCTTCTGCAGTAAACATGGTGCAAGTTACATTCAGAAAAGTAGCAAAATATCAGTAATGGACAAGAATGTAAAGGCAGTGTATACAGGGGTGGGTGGGACAGGGGTAGGAAAACAGGACTGCTTTTTTTTTTTTTTTAAGGAACAGCCCCACGCCTGTTTGTGGGTTGTGACTCGTATTGCAGCTCCGGTCCATTAAAGCTAATGAGGCAGAACTGAGATGCCACACACAACCTAAAGACAGCTGTGGCAAAGTCACGGTCAACCTCTTTAGTAAAATGGCCACCATAGCCCCCCAGCTTTCCCAAAGTTTAGAACAGGGAGGGTAGAAGTTAGGTTTGTGAAGATTTTGCCATCTCTATAGTCAAAAATATTAAACTCACCAGCTCCAAGAATCACAATCCATCAAAAAGATTAAAGTTGTGGAAAATATAATTTTGAAAAAGATTAATCTGTAGTACTGACTAAAAGCTATACTTAAAGATCATCTGTCAGTGCTAAAAGGTGTGGTGTAGTAAGGAGGATCTGTCAGCTCTCCTGTGTGGTGTAGTATAGAGGATATGTCAGCTCTCCTGTGTGGTGTAGTATAGAGGATCTGTCAGCTCTCCTGTGTGGTGTAGTATAGAGGATCTGTCAGCTCTCCTGTGTGGTGTAGTAAGGAGGATCTGTCAGATCTCCTGTGTGGTGTAGTATAGAGGATCTGTCAGTTCTCCTGTGTGGTGTAGTATAGAGGAGCTGTCAGTTCTCCTGTGTGGTGTAGTATAGAGGAGCTGTCAGTTCTCCTGTGTGGTGTAGTATAGAGGATCTGTCAGCTCTCCTGTGTGGTGTAGTATAGAGGATCTGTCAGCTCTCCTGTGTGGTGTAGTATAGAGGAGCTGTCAGCTCTCCTGTGTGGTGTAGTATAGAGGAGCGGTCAGCTCTCCTGTGTGGTGTAGTATAGAGGAGCGGTCAGCTCTCCTGTGTGGTGTAGTATAGAGGAGCTGTCAGCTCTCCTGTGTGGTGTAGTATAGAGGAGCTGTCAGCTCTCCTGTGTGGTGTAGTATAGAGGAGCTGTCAGCTCTCCTGTGTGGTGTAGTATAGAGGAGCTGTCAGCTCTCCTGTGTGGTGTAGTATAGAGGAGCTGTCAGCTCTCCTGTGTGGTGTAGTATAGAGGAGCTGTCAGCTCGCCTGTGTGGTGTAGTATAGAGGATCTGTCAGCTCTCCTGTGTGGTGTAGTATAGAGGAGCGGTCAGCTCTCCTGTGTGGTGTAGTATAGAGGATCTGTCAGCTCTCCTGTGTGGTGTAGTATAGAGGAGCTGTCAGCTCTCCTGTGTGGTGTAGTATAGAGGATATGTCAGCTCTCCTGTGTGGTGTAGTATAGAGGATCTGTCAGCTCTCCTGTGTGGTGTAGTATAGAGGATCTGTCAGCTCTCCTGTGTGGTGTAGTAAGGAGGATCTGTCAGATCTCCTGTGTGGTGTAGTATAGAGGAGCGGTCAGCTCTCCTGTGTGGTGTAGTATAGAGGATCTGTCAGTTCTCCTGTGTGGTGTAGTATAGAGGAGCTGTCAGTTCTCCTGTGTGGTGTAGTATAGAGGAGCTGTCAGTTCTCCTGTGTGGTGTAGTATAGAGGATCTGTCAGCTCTCCTGTGTGGTGTAGTATAGAGGAGCTGTCAGCTCTCCTGTGTGGTGTAGTATAGAGGAGCGGTCAGCTCTCCTGTGTGGTGTAGTATAGAGGAGCGGTCAGCTCTCCTGTGTGGTGTAGTATAGAGGAGCTGTCAGCTCTCCTGTGTGGTGTAGTATAGAGGAGCTGTCAGCTCTCCTGTGTGGTGTAGTATAGAGGAGCTGTCAGCTCTCCTGTGTGGTGTAGTATAGAGGAGCTGTCAGCTCTCCTGTGTGGTGTAGTATAGAGGAGCTGTCAGCTCTCCTGTGTGGTGTAGTATAGAGGAGCTGTCAGCTCGCCTGTGTGGTGTAGTATAGAGGATCTGTCAGCTCTCCTGTGTGGTGTAGTATAGAGGAGCGGTCAGCTCTCCTGTGTGGTGTAGTATAGAGGATCTGTCAGCTCTCCTGTGTGGTGTAGTATAGAGGAGCTGTCAGCTCTCCTGTGTGGTGTAGTATAGAGGAGCGGTCAGCTCTCCTGTGTGGTGTAGTATAGAGGATCTGTCAGTTCTCCTGTGTGGTGTAGTATAGAGGAGCTGTCAGTTCTCCTGTGTGGTGTAGTATAGAGGAGCTGTCAGCTCTCCTGTGTGGTGTAGTATAGAGGATCTGTCAGTTCTCCTGTGTGGTCTAGTATAGAGGAGCTGTCGGCTCTCCTGTGTGGTGTAGTATAGAGGATCTGTCGGATCTCCCGTGTGGTGTAGTGTAGGGGATCTCTCAGCGCTCCTGGGTGGTGTAGTATAGAGGATCTCTCAAAATAAAATAGGAAAACTCAAGATCCTATACCTTTTTGGACAATTCCAAAATACAATGGTTTTATCAGCTGCAGGAGTCAACAACATGTACTATAGGACTG